>NC_050472.1:10266912-10606912 GCF_013373865.1 Monomorium pharaonis | reverse complement strand
CGTCATCGTCATCGTCATCGTCATCGTCATCGTCATCGTCATCGTCATCGTCATCGTCATCGTCATCGTCATCGTCATCGTCATCGTCATCGTCATCGTCATCGTCATCGTCATCGTCATCGTCATCGTCATCGTCATCGTCATCGTCATCGTCATCGTCATCGTCATCGTCATCGTCATCGTCATCGTCATCGTCATCGTCATCGTCATCGTCATCGTCATCGTCATCGTCATCGTCATCGTCATCGTCATCGTCATCGTCATCGTCATCGTCATCGTCATCGTCATCGTCATCGTCATCGTCATCGTCATCGTCATCGTCATCGTCATCGTCATCGTCATCGTCATCGTCATCGTCATCGTCATCGTCATCGTCATCGTCATCGTCATCGTCATCGTCATCGTCATCGTCATCGTCATCGTCATCGTCATCGTCATCGTCATCGTCATCGTCATCGTCATCGTCATCGTCATCGTCATCGTCATCGTCATCGTCATCGTCATCGTCATCGTCATCGTCATCGTCATCGTCATCGTCATCGTCATCGTCATCGTCATCGTCATCGTCATCGTCATCGTCATCGTCATCGTCATCGTCATCGTCATCGTCATCGTCATCGTCATCGTCATCGTCATCGTCATCGTCATCGTCATCGTCATCGTCATCGTCATCGTCATCGTCATCGTCATCGTCATCGTCATCGTCATCGTCATCGTCATCGTCATCGTCATCGTCATCGTCATCGTCATCGTCATCGTCATCGTCATCGTCATCGTCATCGTCATCGTCATCGTCATCGTCATCGTCATCGTCATCGTCATCGTCATCGTCATCGTCATCGTCATCGTCATCGTCATCGTCATCGTCATCGTTATCGTTATCGTTATCGTTATCGTTATCGTTATCGTTATCGTTATCGTTATCGTTATCGTTATCGTTATCGTTATCGTTATCGTTATCGTTATCGTTATCGTTATCGTTATCGTTATCGTTATCGTTATCGTTATCGTTATCGTTATCGTTATCGTTATCGTTATCGTTATCGTTATCGTTATCGTTATCGTTATTATCATTATCATTATCATTATTATTATTATTATTATTATTATTATTATTATGAAGCGTATATTCGCACGCGCTGTAATGGCCAAATGTACGAACAAAGTGCAGACTATCTTAGTGGAATGTGTTTAACATCCAACAGGATCGTCAACAAGGTTAACCGTTGACCTATATGTATAAAGTGTTTTACTCAGATTGTCATAAGTACTAATGATTATAAACTAATTCTTACTCACCATTTAACGAATGGTCCGTACAAAACACACCCTTGCATATTCTGTAACGAGGATGTCGTGAAGTCACGCCCTTGTGAGGAGTGTTCGCGATGCACCCAAAAATACGCAGACCTATCTATAAACGCGAACGTTAGATGGGGAATCGTGATTTTTCTTTTCAATATTTTTTCGGACAAGTTTAAAAAATTAAAAATTAAATTATAAGATGTCGAAGAACAAGATATTGACGAACCTTTCAAAAGCAAGATGCGTCAGGGTCGGCGCGATGATCCATCGAGAGACATTAGAAAAAAATTGCTTAAAATGCTTCACACTCCTCACAAACGGACTTGACGATCACGCCATGACTCATCGGCATCTCTTAGTCAAGGGACCGTACGAATTTCGTTGCTTCAATTGTAACAAAAACCTAACTGTTAACAAGCCGATTGATGAATGCTTTGATGAATGCGCTCATAAATTAGCAGAAATAATCACGAAGGATCCTACTTTCGAGCAACGAAATTATTGTTTTAACCACTATTACCAAACATTTATATACACATAACTAACCATCGTATATCTTATATTTTATATATATATATATATATATATATATATATCCATTGCGTATATCTTACATATATATCTACCATTATATGTATATATATCTTATATACATATACATATCTAATTATTGCATATATCTCATATTATATATGTATATATATATAACCATTGCATGTCTTATATTATATATATGTATACATATCTAACTATTGCGTATATATTATATTATATATAATTAATCATTGCGTGTATCGTTCCTGTAAACTATGTATTCTTTAACCACGTAGAATTATAAATCATTTGATTTGTATTACAGATAATGTTACTCTCCGTTACTTATTTCTTTTTGTTCCCTCCGTTTATGGACTTGTCGGATTTGATTGTGGAGGACAGCACATGAATATTACTTCCGTGTCTCTGCTCGGTGTTGGTGACTGTGAGTTAACTTATCATACCCCCAATCACACTGACGTCTACATTCAGCTTTTCCAACTCTTGGAATACAACTACGCCAAGGTCATCCAGTGTAAGGTCGAGATCTCGAGGACAGTCCAACGCTGCGGATGGAACTCCCACGTTTCTTCTGTAATCAATGGACGTATGGAGTATCTTCTAGAAGTTGAATATCCCAAATGTCTACGCATGTTTCAAGATGGAGTACTTACCATGGGTACTTCTGGGCCTATCGACGGATTGAAGCCTAATTCCACCACTGCTCGCAGTATCATGCTGACAGGAACCTTAGATCCTGATGGCACCTGCCACGGAAGACAATACTCCGATCCATACGGAACCTGGGAGAAGGTCTTCGTCGACGCCATCGTCCGCATTACCCTGAAGTCTTCATATGTACCAGTGCACTTGAACTCTGGAAAAGTTATTCTAAAATCAGAAACCGTTTGCACTCTAAGTGATGGTTTCTGCATCGACTCTGAAGACGGACATACATTCTGGAAACCTATGCCAACATCATCCTGCAACTTTCACCAATACGATGTCCTATACGAAGGACAGGCTACAAAGACGTCTGACATTTCTGTCTCCTCCTCACCTACGGTCTACAGTCTTACAACAAATGAAATCACCTTCGCATTAACGAAGACAAAAGAGCAGCCTCTGTGTGGATACACCTTGCTGCCCACAGAACGTCCTAAGCTGTTTATTTTGGAAACCACCAAGGACAACGCCTTCGCCAAACAAGACCCTATTCCAGTAAATAACTTAGACGTATTCACCTATGTCAACTTGAAGTTTGTCTACGTTGAGAAGCACATACGAAGTCAATTGAATTCGTTATATCATAACGTTATGCAACAACGATGCGAATTAGAGAAAGAAGTCCTGAAGAATACTCTCTCTCTCGCCACTCTGCAACCGGATGAATTCGCATACAAGCTGATGAGAGGACCTGGATATATGGCTGTCGCTGCTGGAGAAACTCCACATCGTAAAATGCATACCTGTCGACGTGATAATACGTCATACGAAGGAATGCTACTCCGAGCTTGCCGTAACAGTACGGAACGTTTTACTGTTTATGACTCCAAAGTCACGCATCGTCACAAGAACCGGAACTCAGCGTGACTGCAGCTTTGAGGTACCAGTAATGTATTACATCGAGAACTTGGATACAATTTACACCTGAACCACATGTAAGACAAATGCCACCTCAACAGCTAAAACCATTAACCTCGTTAACCTGGAAACACGCCATTTGCCATTAGCGGGATTTACTCTCAAACTGACATTGAGAAACTGAGAGATCACATTATGTTTCTTGCCGAGAAACCAGCATTACTAAACATAATGGCCCGCGGACTGTCCGGACACACCATCTAGAACGGCGCTGTCTCCATGTATAATCTTCTCGACAAAGCCTCACTTAAGAAAATAGCCGAAAGCACTGCCGCCCGAATCTGGGATGGATTTATTACCTTCCGATTCGCTACGGCTGGAGTACTTGGCGTGCTCATCACGCCTCATCAAGCTGGTGATTGATGTTGCTATCCACGGATACACCTTACATTCAGCTCATGGATGCAGCCTCTTCATCCTAGGAGCTATTTGGAGCTCTCTCATCAACCTGTTTCTCTATCTGGCTGGAAAAACAGCAAAGGTTGTAAAACAGGAGACGTCAGCCGATTCCGTCAACACTCCGCCTGCCCCCACCAACGACCGCCGAGACACAGAGATCACCAACACCCGCTCCACGACCGTAACAAGCGTAAATACATACAAATCAATACCCGTTATCTACACTGACTTAAACGAACATCTACGCAGTATAGAACAAATCTCTCCGAAACGTATCGAGATTTGTTCTAAATAAGAGGGGGGGGGGTTGTAACGTCCCAGCGTTCAGAATTTTTTCTTGTCCAATTTTTCTCGAAAATTGTCCAGATTTAAGCGCGCCGAGTTACCTTACTTCTCTATACTCCTTTTATGTCTTATGCAACGTTTATTTAAGTCTTAAAATAAGCAATATTGCGATAGGAAAATATTATTTACTTTTAATTATAAACTTTACAATATACCTTTGCTTATGTCAGAGGTGGAATACTAATTTAGCTATAATACAACTTATAATTAGACAATTATTTAAGGAAGATTATGCACAAACAGGGTCGAGTAGCAATTTGACTAGTTTTCAAAATAATTCAATCCTTAACTTATTAGCCCATTTCCTAAGTCAGAGATTTTATCTGAACAAAGGAAATTTACCAAATAAAATACATGTCTTCGTAAAATTAGTATCTTTGCCTCGTTAATACTATAACTTAACTGCAATTATTCTCTAATAAAGGAATATGCATATATATATATATATATATATTAAAATAAGTTTATTTAGGTTGATTTAATATATATATATATATATATATATATATATATATATATATATATATGTCTTTGGTATAAATTGAGGACATTTTTTTAGACCTATGGTATATTTTGAGGACATTTTGCACTTTTGAGGACCGACCTCATTATTTTTCTCACGTTTGGTATATTTTGAGGACTGTCCTCAAAATTAAAAAATTTTATCGTTGGTAACATTTAAGGACATAAAATTAATGTCTTCAAAATAGACCAAACCTACATAGATATCTTTTTGTGTTTGGTACATTTTAAGGACACAAGAAGCAATTGAAGTTATTTTCATGTTTTTACAAAATATATCTATGAATTATGTTCTCTAATAAATTTTCCGACCTATAATGTTTAAAAATATCGATAAAGTTAAGAAAACCTAAACAGGTAAATCTTGGCTGATTAAAATTTTATAAATTAATATTCTCAGCTCATGTAAACTGCGCATCGACAAATTCGTCAGTTCTGAAAACACAGTTATAGGCTAAATACCGATGCTAACAGACATTCATAGATATAATTTAGAAATACATGAAAATAAGTTAAACTGCATGCTGTGTCTTTAAAATGTACCAATTATAAAAAAATTAGATAATAAATACAAACTCCTTAAATTTTAATTATTGTGACTATCACAGTTAATTATTTAATCGTTTTTCTGAAAACTATTAATAATTTCATATATATGGTCTATTTCAAGGACATATATTATATATTATATATATGTCCTTGAAATAGACCATATATATGAAATTATTAATAGTTTTCTGAAAACTATTAATATATATGAAATTATTAATAGTTTTCAGAAAAACGATTAAATAATTAACTGTGATAGTCACAATAATTAAAATTTAAGGAGTTTGTATTTATTATCTAATTTTTTTATAATTGGTACATTTTAAAGACACAGCACGCAGTTTAACTTATTTTCATGTACTTCTAAATTATATATGGTCTATTTCAAGAACATATATATATATATATGTCCTTGAAATAGACCATATATGTAAAATTATTAATAGTTCTCAGAGAAACGATTAAATAATTAATAAAGACATCTAAATACCATTAATTGTCTATAATTATATGTATGTAGACATATATGTCTTAAAGGTTTGAAATTATACGTAAAGTATAATTATATACGTAACTATAATTACATGTTATTGATATAATAATGTTATGAATGTAGACATGTATGTCTCAAACGTCTTGAAATTATATATAATTGTATTTACATGTTATTCGTATAACATGTAACATTGTTAAACCAATAACATGTCAGTATAATTATATGTATAATTTTAAAATATTTAAAGCATACATGTCAACATATAATTAGAGATCAATAGTATATGTTGAATATAGCTGTCTCTAATAATTATCTAATCGTTTCTCTGAAAACTATTCATAATTTCATATATATGGTCTATTTCAAGGACATATACATATACAGTCATATATTGATGGGTTATTATGAGGACATTTCTACATTTTATGTATGGATTATTATAAGGACGTATTAAAAATATTATATGATTTAATATAGCTACGTCGTCAGAATAATGTTAAAGTCTGCGTATTACACAGAAATTGAGAATATTTGACACTGAAGTTCGTGGTTTTGTAAATGCAGAGCGTGTCGGAAGGAATAAAAAAAGATTTTCCAGACCACAAAATTCAGTGTCAAAGATTCTCAATTTTTTGGCAGTTTGGACTATGTCCGAAAAGACAAAGATCTATACAGAATTATACATACAATTATACTAATATGTTATTGATATAACGTGTAACGTTTTTATACCAATGACATGTAAGTATAATTATACGTATGATTTCTAAACATTTAAGGCATACATATTAACATACATACATACACACATACATACATACATACATACATACATACATATAATTAGGAACAATTAATAGTATATGCTCAATATAGCTGACTTTAATATTTACCTAATTGTTTTTCTGAAAACATTCATAATTTTACATATATGGTCTATTTCAAGGACATACATATATAATCATGTACTGATGGGTTAATATGAGGACACTGTACATTTTATATATGGATTATTATAAGGACATAGTAAAAGTCTTATATGATTTAATACATTTACGTCTTCAAAATAACGTTACAGACTGCGTATTACAGTTCTTTAATCCCGTAACTGCCAGCGTCAAAGAGCTTTGTCTTTTCGAACATGGCCCAAACTGCCAAAAGATTGAGAATCTTTGACACTGAAATTCGTGATCTTGTAAATCCATAGCGTATCCAAAGGAATAGAAAGAAATTTTCGAGACCACAAACTTCAGTGTCAAAGATATTCAATTTTTTGACAGTTTGGACCATGTGCGAAAAAACAAAAACCTTTTACACTGGCAGTTAAGGGGTTGAAAAACTGTATAATTTACACTAAACTCAGATTATTCCCACCTGTGAAGTCATAATTCTGTTGAATGCACGTTCCTTTTGCATTCTCCAAAGTGAGATACAACTCAGATTTTCAGTACAATCTGGAGCAATTTCGAAACTATGTACTTTACTGAGTCTCGCATACTCACTTTAAAAGTGAGGTTATGTTTTGCGATAATTTTGTTATTAAAATGCGTGTTCACTTGGTTGTTTCTTACTTAAATTACTGAGTAATTATGTCACTATCTGCGTATAAAATACATTACTGAGGGACTCAGTCTCACTTTAATATAAATGGAAAGCAACACGTATTAATTTATTTAATATTTTTAACATGTCCTTATAATAATCCTTATATAAAATGTACAAATGTCTTCATATTAACCTATCAGTCTATTACCGTATATGTATATATCCTTCAAATAGACATATATTTGAAATTAAGAATAGTTTTCAGAAAAATGATTAGATAACTATTAAGGACATCTATATCAAGCAAATATTATATTGATTGTTTCTAATTATATGTACGTATGTAGACATGTACGTCTTAAATGATTTGAAATTATACGTACAATTATAGTTACGTGTTATTGGTATAAAAATGTTATGTACGTAGACATGTATGTCTTAAATGTCTTGAAATTATATATAATTGTATTTACATGTCATTCGTATAACATGTAACATTGTTAAACCAATAACATGTCAGTATAATTATATGTTTAATTTCAAAATATTTAAAGCATACATGTCAACATATAATTAGAGACAATCAATAGTATATGTTGAATATAGCTGTCTCTAATAATTATCCAATCGTTTCTCTGAAAACTATTTATAATTTTATATATATGGTCTATTTCAAGGACATATACATATATGGTAATAGACTGATGGGTTAATATGAGGACATTTGTACATTTTATATAAGGATTATTATAAGGACATATTAAAAATATTAAATAAATTAATACATGTTGCTTTCCATTTGTATTAAAGTGAGACTGAGTCCCTCAGTAATGTATTTTATACGCAGATAGTGACGTCATTACTCAGTAATTTAAAGAAACATGCAAGTGATCACGCTTATTTTAATGACAAAATTATCGCAAAACATAACCTCACTTTTAAAGTGAGTATGCGAAACTCAATAAAGCACATAGTTTCAAAATTGCTGAAATGATAGGGAAAAAACTCAGTTGAATCTCACTTGGAAGAATGCAAAAAAATGTGCATTCAACTGAATTATGATTTTACAAGTGGGAATAATGTGAGTTTAATGTAAATGAAATACAGTAATAGTTACGTCTTCAGAATAATGTTACAGTCTGCGTATTATATAATTCTTCAATCCCTTAACTGTCAGCGTAAAAGGTTTTTCGGACATGGTCGAAACGATCACAAAATTGAAAATCTTTGACACTAAAGTTTGTGGTCTCGAAAATCTTTTTTTATTCCTTTGGATACATTATGGATTTACAAGATCACGAACTTCAGTGTCAAAAATTCTCAATCTTTCGGAAGTTTGGGCCATGTTCGAAAAGACAAAAATCTTTGATGCTGACAGTTAAGGGGTTAAAGAACTGTAATACGCAGTCTGTAACGTTATTCTGAAGACGTACATGTATTAAATCATATAATATTTTTACTATGTCCTTATAATAATCCATACATAAAATGTAAAATGTCCTCATATTAACCCATCAACGTATGACTATGTATGTATATATATGTCCTTATAATAGACCATACATGTGAAATTATGAAAGTTTTCAGAAAAACAATTAGATTATTATTAAAGACAGCTATACTAAGCATATACTATTAATTGTTTCTAATTATATGTATGTATGTTATCATGTATGCCTTAAATGTTTTGAAATTATACGTGTAATTATACTTAAATGTTATTGGTATAAAAACGTTACATGTTATACCAATAACATGTAACGTTTTAGTATAATTGTAAATATAATTTTAAGATATTTAAGACATATACATGTCTACATTTATAATGTTGTACCAATAACATGTAATTATAATTATACGTATAATTTTAAGCCACTTGAGACATACATGTCTACATACGTACATATAGTTAGAGACAATCAATAGTATTTGCTCAATGTAGATGTCTTTAATAATTATTCAATCGTTTATCTGAAAACTATTTATAATTTTACATATGTGGTCTATTTCAAGGACATATGCATATATATTCATACACTGATGGGTTAATATGAGGACATTCTACATTTTATGTGTGGATTATTATAAGGTCATAGTAAAAATATTATGAT
Source organism: Monomorium pharaonis (assembly GCF_013373865.1). Lineage (NCBI taxonomy): Eukaryota > Metazoa > Arthropoda > Insecta > Hymenoptera > Formicidae > Monomorium > Monomorium pharaonis. The sequence goes on along the minus strand of NC_050472.1, from coordinate 10,597,462 downwards.
TTAATACATTTACGTCTTCAGAATAACGTTACAGACTGCGTATTACAGTTCTTTAACCCCTTAACTGTCAGCATCAAAGATTTTTGTCTTTTCGAACATGGCCCAAACTTCCGAAAGATTGAGAATTTTTGACACTGAAGTTCGTGATCTTGTAAATCCATAGTGTATCCAAAGGAATAAAAAAAGATTTTCGAGACCACAAACTTTAGTGTCAAAGATTTTCAATTTTGTGATCGTTTCGACCATGTCCGAAAAACCTTTTACGCTGACAGTTAAGGGATTGAAGAATTATATAATACGCAGACTGTAACATTATTCTGAAGACGTAACTATTACTGTATTTCATTTACATTAAACTCACATTATTCCCACTTGTAAAATCATAATTCAGTTGAATGCACATTTTTTTGCATTCTTCCAAGTGAGATTCAACTGAGTTTTTTCCCTATCATTTCAGCAATTTTGAAACTATGTGCTTTATTGAGTTTCGCATACTCACTTTAAAAGTGAGGTTATGTTTTGCGATAATTTTGTCATTAAAATAAGCGTGATCACTTGCATGTTTCTTTAAATTACTGAGTAATGACGTCACTATCTGCGTATAAAATACATTACTGAGGGACTCAGTCTCACTTTAATACAAATGGAAAGCAACATGTATTAATTTATTTAATATTTTTAATATGTCCTTATAATAATCCTTATATAAAATGTACAAATGTCCTCATATTAACCCATCAGTCTATTACCATATATGTATATGTCCTTGAAATAGACCATATATATAAAATTATAAATAGTTTTCAGAGAAACGATTGGATAATTATTAGAGACAGCTATATTCAACATATACTATTGATTGTCTCTAATTATATGTTGACATGTATGCTTTAAATATTTTGAAATTAAACATATAATTATACTGACATGTTATTGGTTTAACAATGTTACATGTTATACGAATGACATGTAAATACAATTATATATAATTTCAAGACATTTAAGACATACATGTCTACGTACATAACATTTTTATACCAATAACACGTAACTATAATTGTACGTATAATTTCAAATCATTTAAGACGTACATACGTACATATAATTAGAAACAATCAATATAATATTTGCTTGATATAGATGTCCTTAATAGTTATCTAATCATTTTTCTGAAAACTATTCTTAATTTCAAATATATGTCTATTTGAAGGATATATACATATACGGTAATAGACTGATGGGTTAATATGAAGACATTTGTACATTTTATATAAGGATTATTATAAGGACATGTTAAAAATATTAAATAAATTAATACGTGTTGCTTTCCATTTATATTAAAGTGAGACTGAGTCCCTCAGTAATGTATTTTATACGCAGATAGTGACATAATTACTCAGTAATTTAAGTAAGAAACAACCAAGTGAACACGCATTTTAATAACAAAATTATCGCAAAACATAACCTCACTTTTAAAGTGAGTATGCGAGACTCAGTAAAGTACATAGTTTCGAAATTGCTCCAGATTGTACTGAAAATCTGAGTTGTATCTCACTTTGGAGAATGCAAAAGGAACGTGCATTCAACAGAATTATGACTTCACAGGTGGGAATAATCTGAGTTTAGTGTAAATTATACAGTTCTTCAACCCCTTAACTGCCAGTGTAAAAGGTTTTTGTTTTTTCGCACATGGTCCAAACTGTCAAAAAATTGAATATCTTTGACACTGAAGTTTGTGGTCTCGAAAATTTCTTTTTATTCCTTTGGATACGCTATGGATTTACAAGATCACGAATTTCAGTGTCAAAGATTCTCAATCTTTTGGCAGTTTGGGCCATGTTCGAAAAGACAAAGCTCTTTGACGCTGGCAGTTACGGGATTAAAGAACTGTAATACGCAGTCTGTAACGTTATTTTGAAGACGTAAATGTATTAAATCATATAAGACTTTTACTATGTCCTTATAATAATCCATATATAAAATGTACAGTGTCCTCATATTAACCCATCAGTACATGATTATATATGTATGTCCTTGAAATAGACCATATATGTAAAATTATGAATGTTTTCAGAAAAACAATTAGGTAAATATTAAAGTCAGCTATATTGAGCATATACTATTAATTGTTCCTAATTATATGTATGTATGTATGTATGTATGTATGTATGTGTGTATGTATGTATGTTAATATGTATGCCTTAAATGTTTAGAAATCATACGTATAATTATACTTACATGTCATTGGTATAAAAACGTTACACGTTATATCAATAACATATTAGTATAATTGTATGTATAATTCTGTATAGATCTTTGTCTTTTCGGACATAGTCCAAACTGCCAAAAAATTGAGAATCTTTGACACTGAATTTTGTGGTCTGGAAAATCTTTTTTTATTCCTTCCGACACGCTCTGCATTTACAAAACCACGAACTTCAGTGTCAAATATTCTCAATTTCTGTGTAATACGCAGACTTTAACATTATTCTGACGACGTAGCTATATTAAATCATATAATATTTTTAATACGTCCTTATAATAATCCATACATAAAATGTAGAAATGTCCTCATAATAACCCATCAGTATATGACTGTATATGTATATGTCCTTGAAATAGACCATATATATGAAATTATGAATAGTTTTCAGAGAAACGATTAGATAATTATTAGAGAGAGCTATATTCAACATATACTATTGATTGTCTCTAATTATATGTTGACATGTATGCTTTAAATATTTTAAAATTATACATATAATTATGCTGACATGTTATTGGTTTAACAATGTTACATGTTATACGAATAACATGTAAATACAATTATATATAATTTCAAGACGTTTAAAACATACATATCTACATACATACATATAATTACAGAAAATAAATAGTATTAAATGTTTTTATTAATTATCTAATCGTTTTTCTGAAAATTATTTATAATTTCACATATATGGTTTATTTCAAGAACATATACATATATATGCAATAATGTACTGATGGGTTAATATGCGGACATTTGTACATTTTATGTAAGTAAAGAAAATACCAATAAACATTACAAATCTTTGCATGCATTTACTTCAAATGTATCTCGACAAAACATAAAGTCATATTTTAAAACATTAATTTATTTTGTGTACATACTTTTAAAGTCCTCAAAAATGACCATTCATGTAAAACTGTTAATATTATGTAAAATATGGTATAGTTCTCAATTATAGCTATAAGGTGACATTATTTGGTTCAAACCGCATTAAGTCATATAACGCTTGCAAATTATACATCCATGTCCCCATAATTATGGATACATAAAATATATATGTCCTTATATTAACCCAATGACGTATTAATATCTTGTGTCTTCAAAATGAACCATATATATAAATAATGAAATATTCTGAAAAAACCGACATAGATATTTATTATAGGTAGCTATATCGACTAAACAGTGTTAATTGCATCTAAATATATGCATGTATATGGGTCTTCTAAAATGTCCTCAAAATATACCAAAGACATATATATATATATATATATATTATATATATATATTATATATATATATATATATTAAATCAACCTAAATAAACTTATAATATAATATATATATATATTAAATCAACCTAAATAAACTTATTTTAATCACCATTGTCCTTGCAGTCATTGTCAAAATAAACCAAACTGATTCCAGTATTCCCATTTTCGAACTTCACACAGTTTACTATCGGCAACGGGCTTTCGCCAACCCCGGGTAGAACACATGTAAGTGTGTTGCCCAAAACAATAAAAGGAGAGCCAGCGTCAGTCGGGCGACCGAGGCGTCACGACACGCGTTTAAAAAATAAAAATCCCCTAGATTTGGACGTAACACACTGATTACTTGTGTTTTTTTAACGCACCCAATCAAAAATTTATTTAAAGAGAATAGAAAGATTTATACTAATTACATATACACTTGATGCAATTAAAACGTATGTTTAATAATATTTTTTTTTTACATATGCACAACATTAATAATTACATGTGTTGATTGTATCAAGTCCATATGCAATTAATATAAACGCATTTCCACACACAGAAAAATATCATTTTTCAGCCAAGAAAAATATTTACTTATTTTATTTTATTTCGTTCAAGTAATAATTTTCTTCAATCAAGAATATTTTGTTAATATTAGTTTTAAGGTATACTTGTCACAAGTATTAGAAAATCTCAGAATTTTTTACTTAAAACAAGAATTTATTCAAGTTTTTGTTTCAAGAATATTGTAAAACTGTATTCAAGAAAATCGAATTTACTTAATTTGAATATTTTGTAATATATTAATCTAAGAAAGTTTTCTTTTTTAAAGTAAGTTTATTTTCTCAACTTAAGAAAATGTTTCTTCTATTCTTTTCACTACTCATCGCTACGTAGAACTGTTTTTTCATGAACAAAATGCACTTTCTTAATAATAAACGAGGCTCACCAAGAGCGTGAAAGGAAGTAAGATTTCGCCATCGATTGTCGACATACAAATAATAAACTGAAATATCAGTCTTTAAAAATGATTAAGAAAAATGAAAAGGGGGTGTTATTGTGAAAGAAATTGTGGTATGGGGGCAATACAGAAATTTCGACCGAAATTCCAGGGACCTTTACGAATACGGCGAGTGATCTCTCAGGTGGTTTACAAATTAGAGAACCTGGAGGGATCGCCCATTAGCAAAATCCATATCCAAGACCTTAAGCCTTACGTTGTCCCGGTTTCTGATTGAATAGAAGTTACCGTCATGATTTATGCCGAGACGAGAAGGCTGTGGCGCCAATTTTACTCTCGCCATCTTGTCGTGTGGCAGTACGTCCGCCAGCATGACGAGGGCCTTTGGGTCGATCTGGAGGACACGGCGAGGCAGGTGCGAGAAGCCCAGTGTACCGACAAGGGGGCCGTGGTTACCGAGTTTCCCCAGATGAAAGACAAGGCCTCTGAAGCTCGACCCGAGACCTCCCATCGAAGAACATAAACGTCGGCTACCGAGCAACGTTCCGTGACAACTCAGACCCTAAACATTCCGGAGAGATATCGCCCGCCTCCCGCAGAGGTCAGCCCGCCACCCCCAGAGGAAGCGTCCCAGATGCGCACAGTAATAAACGGACACAGCAGGCTAAGTGAAACGGACACAGTAACAAACGGACACAGTAACAAACGGACACAGACCAAATGCGCACAGAGCGAAACGGACACAGTGCGAAACGGACACAGACCAAATGCGTACGGACCAAATGCACACGGACCAAATGCGCACACTGCACATGCGCACACTGCACGTGCGCACGGACCAAATGCAATCCATGTACATTGCAAGCAGAGTAAAGTCCACATAGGTTAGCGACTTGGACGGGATGGGTGCGGGAGAGGGGCCGAAGGCCCCCCTTGCACCCCCGTGTGTGTGTGTGTGTGCAACATGCAAAGCATTTACTGCATTACATGGGTTTGCGACTTTCCGTGTGTGCATTTGGTCCGTGCGCATGTGCAGTGTGCGCATTTGGTCTGTGTCCGTTTCGCACTGTGTCCGTTTCGCTCTGTGCGCATTTGGTCTGTGTCCGTTTGTTACTGTGTCTGTTTCGTACTGTGTCCATTTGTTACTGTGTCCGTTTATTACTGTGTCCGTTTGGTCTGTGTCCGTTTGTTACTGTGTCCGTTTCACGCAGCTTGCTGTGTCCGTTTATTACTGTGCGCATCTGGGACTCACTCTCCCCCAGAAGCGAAGCGGAACCGCCCAGCTCCGGGCTGTTGGAATTGAGGCTCCGAAGGCCACCGATATACAAATTGCCTCCTTGCCCACAAGCAATTGTCTTCGGCTGCGGGGAGCCGGACGTTACCGTGCGGACGTGCCGCAGATGCGGCCCTGTTTACCGGGATACCCGGCCTTACACTGGATCTCGAGGACCGCGGGACCGGAACTAGTGGGGCAGGGCCACCCTCGAACTTTTTTTTTTCTTTTCCTTTTTCATTCTAATACCTGTTTTCTTGAATAGTACGTCAGGCTGTGTCATTTTTTTTGTTCTTATTGTGTTACCGTACCATGTTAAAGTATAGCCTGTTACCGTTTTCTTGTGTTTGTATGACTTTGTGCGGAAAGTAAACGCCATATTTTTGCACATGGATGGGAGCAAACCTGGTTTCGTCTTTCACTATTTTTCCTTCCCCTTTGACCTCCTCAAGATGAACTGGAAATGCGAGAACGGTTCGCGACGCTTTAGCAAACTTTAAAGAGACTATACTGTCGGATCTAGGTAAAGTTTTGAGTGGTTGACTGATGGAGAAAATTTCCATTTTTTGGTTGTTTTGATTGTATTGTTGCTTGACGAGAAAGTGCCTTCTGTATACTGAGGTACATGAGCTGTCAGGGTAGTGGCCAGCCTTGGCCACCGGGGCTCAAGACCTCTTCGGTCCTTTCCAGGGAAGGGGGAGTTGTGACGTGGCGCGTCCAATTGCGCTCGTCACAAGGGCGTAAGTCCGACCGAGTAGGTGGTCGGGGATTACTCGTCGCCGAGCCGAGGGGGAAGCAACCGTGTCCTTTTCTTTTATTTTTGCGTTACCGTTTTCTCATATTGTTTTATTAAGCTTTATTAGAAATAAGGCGCCAAGTGAGGGCTACGTTTGAGTGTTGCAACGACGGAAGAGGAGCAGCCGTCGTGAGAGTTTCGGCGCGATCTATCGGGAGTGGACGGGACACCTCTCCAGGAGTTCCCCGCCGAGCCGTGCGTCGGACTTCGCTGCGCGTTGCCGTCCCTGAGCTACGAGGTTACCGACTCCGACAGGATACAGCGTTACTGCAAGACGATCCTTTGGAGGAATCACGCCGAGGGCACGCCACCAGGCTGCAGACTGGGGGAGCGGCCGCGTCAATGCCAACGGCCCGCCACCAAAATCGGTTCGGTCGCGATCTGGCCAGCCGTACTAACCGAAGCGGCAGGGCACGAAAGATCTCGCATTTGAAAAGCGACATGTGCTGATTCCGGAAAATTCCGAGGGATGAAGCGGCGTTGCGGTGGATCGAGGATCCTGCGAGGCGCGCGGATCTACCTACCGAAAATCGAAGCGCGCACGCGCCTGCGCGGCGGCTCGAGCCGGCCAGGGTTTCTCACTGTTCGATGAGCTGCGTACCGAGGCGTATCGACGAGGATCAGCCCTTTTGTTACCGACTCTGGTGGACCAGGATTTTTTGTGTTGTAAGGTATCACTCGGCAGCCCTCCGGAATTGCGTAAGATTCGGTTAAGGCGATCGACTCTCGTGCGGGTCCGGATAAAGAATAACGTTTCTTGTCGTGCTACCGGTAATTCGGAATCCGCTACCGTTTTTGTGTTTGCTTTTGCGTTTGAGACACTCGAATTATAGAGTAGAGTCTGCCGCACGAGGGATTGGACCGACCGACCCCGAATATTGATTAGTTAAGTACGTTCCTCTTGGACAAAGCCGGCACCGACAGTCCTCTTTAGTTAATAGTAGAGTTATAGTTATCGCGAATACTGTTTCCGTAAATTATTATATTTGTTGTTGTTCGAGCGGAGAGCCTCGTCGGCCTCTCATCTCGTATAGTAGATTTTCTAAAGTTTCCGCATTTTTGCTGTTCTTAAATTCTTGTTTTCGTCCCCATCGAGTATAGCTGTGAGTTTCTCGTGTTCCGATAAGTTAAGTAATGTCAATTATTTTTGTTTGTTACCGTATTCTTTCAGCACTCAAGAAATATATTTCGATCTTTGTTATTTATTTGAAAATTGTGTACCGATTCTATTCTGCGACCTACCTTGATCCGAAATCTTCACACCTCCCATTTATCTAAGAACCACGCCCCTCTACCGTTTCGAGTAAAAGAGTAAACCAGCATTTGTAACGCTTTCTCTTTGGCTACCGAATTATCGTTAACTATTGTGAAGATACCGTTTACGCAAGTTACCGATATCGTGGAGAGAGCATTCTCGAGCAATATTTTGGAGATACCGTTTCCGCAAGTTACCGATATCGTTGGGGAGAACTTTTTCAAGTTCCATTGGGGAGATACCGTTTTTATAAGCTACCGATTTTGTGGAGAAAGCGTTACTCGTTAACAATAATAGAGGTTACCATTTAATTGGGCGTAGCCCTTTCGGACTTGGCGGTTCCCGAAGGAAAGCTACGTCGCAATATATGTAATAATATGTACAGGGTGTTGCAGAAACATATAGGTCAGTATAACGGGTTGTCTATTCGTGCAGGCGCGCACGGTAATCCACAACTGCTTTGACGCATTATGATGTCATTTTGACTTCATCATGACTTCATGTTCTGCTTGTGCAAATTTACTGTCGCTACTCTTGCGACATAATGCGTCGAAGCCTACGCAGTTGTGGTTTACCGTGCGCGCCTGCACGAATAATCAACGCGTCATACTGACCTATATATTGCTGCAACACCCTGTACATTTTTCATATTGAAAAAATTATATTTAAAGCGATTCTAAGACGTTCAATTTTACTGTACAATGTTGTTATTACATTACAATACAATATTATTGATCATCTGGAAGCTATGTTGAGTTTGTTTTGACTTCTAAAGAAATATTGCATTATTGTTACAATATTATTAAGCGTGTAAAGGCTTAGTTTTACGTAAGGAAAAAAGTTACAGTAAGAAACATAAATTGAAGTATTTGAAATATCACAAAATGATGATTGTTTCAGCTAAAGCATGATATGCGAAAACTGGGATTGTCAAAGCAAGCGACGCGTGCAGCATTGATGCAGCTAGCAATCGGACCGTCCGTGATTCTTAAGCGATTAGCAGTTTTCCAGTGCAGGTATTTATTCAAATATGACGATATGACTGTAAATCGTATTCATTTACTCTTTATAAGCATGTTACATTCGGCGGAAAATTTTCCTTTTCGTCTCACTTACTCTCGCGCGTCTCACGCACCGTTCGCTTTGCCGAGCGCTCTCCTAACTCCCCCACGAACTCGCGCGCACTCGAGCGTCACGCATGCAGCGTGCGCTCTTAAAGCCCGTCTACATAGGTCACAGCACGCTAGACGCAATTTGCACACGCAAAAAAACGCTGGACATATTTATACGGTAAAAGTCCGTCTACATAGATTGCAACACGCCAGACACAATTCGCAGACGCGTAAGCAAAGTGACGTCATAGCACGCAGCGTGCACTGCGTGCACGCGCATTCACAAATCTGGTCTACGCGACGAGTTGAATCAATTTAACTTTCTGCGTTGCGGTAGCTGCATTGACTAAGTATAGAGCTAATTCAATAAAAAAATTAATAATTAAAGTTAAAGATTTAAGTACTTTTGATTTAGTTTAATTTATTTAAATGATTTAATTTATAACTTTAATTATTTTTAAAACACAAACTTTACTTCTTTTTTAATTAAAAATTTATTTGTGCAAAAAAAATAATAAAAAAAGTACATTTTTATATAAAAAACAATATTTTTTTTATATAAACATAATTTACATATAAAATATTAAATATATATTTGATAATCTATATTATAATTGTTTTGATAATCCAATTAAAATTACTATCTAATATACATATAACGTAAATAGTGCTTTTTACAATTAACTTTTAATTTAACTTGAGTTAATTAAATCTTAACGTAATTTTTAACTGAGTTACTTCTTTATTTATGTAACTGTTAATACTAAACTGTTAATACTAACTAAATTAATTTTATTTTTACTTTAATTTAGTTAAAAAAATATATTACTTTACCCTGCTAAAAACAAGAATTTAAAACAAAACATTTTAAAATAAGTCATTCATCCTGCTAAGATAAATGATAAAATAGTACACATAAACAGACAGTTGTGGATAATTCATTGTGGATGAATATAATAAATCCTTATTGAATCGCAGATAGGACATCGGATGTTCTGAGCTAAATGATGTCACGAATGTCTATATTTATCACAGTGGTCTTTAATTTTGAGGCTCTGCTACAGAATCATGGCTATAAAGAGAAAAAAAAACTAAAGACAAGAACCAATCATATTAAGCGCTCAGTGATTTTTTAATATGATTAGTTCTTGCTTTTAATGTTTCTTTCTTTCCACAGTGATGACAGATCCTCGAAAACTGAGACTTGCGCAGGATGCCACGTGGATACAATATTTACTGCATGACATGATGTAAAGTCGTCAGTTAACTTCAAACTTACAAACACAACTGACATATCTCGTTCGTGCTGTATTTTTAATTGCTGTACTATATAGAAAATGGATCAAAGATTTCAAGACCAAAATAATTTACTGTTATTTTTATTCTTGACATTAAATACAACAGCATTATTCTTTTTCTGGAAATATGTAGGATGAAGTACAGCCCATATTCCTCACATACTTCTAAAATAATTTTATATAAAATAAAAATAGATAATAAATTAGAAATTAAACGTCAATTAGAGCCAACACTGGGGTGTAATCGTGCTTAAATTTTATTATTGTTTAACAATATTCTGAAGTTGTATGTGTGCTGCGTGTCTCGACATTGACAAATACAGATCCATTTCATATATATATATATAATATAACGACTTATATTTGAATTTTAACCGGCTTAAGGGACCTCGATTTGAATCCAATTAGATCATAATTACTTTAGGGCATTACAAATAGCTTTGGCATTCGACCCGAGCAACCAGCATGAGATTCGTCACCACATGAATTACGATAGCACTGAAGAGGACTCGAATTGTGAGTCGAAACGTAACGTAATGTACGTTACACTATTATGAAAAAAGGAGTTTACGATACAATTCCAAAACATTGTTAAACAATAATAAAATTTAAGCACGATTACATCCCAGTGTTGGCTCTAATTGGCGTTTAAATTGTAATTTATTATCTATTTTTATTTTATATAAAATTATTCTAGAAGTATGTGAGGCAATATGGGCTGCACTTCATCCAACATATCTCCTGGAAGAGAATCGGGAACAGTGGGCCAAGGCTGAAGAACTTTATTTACAATGGCAATATTTGTTTGTGGTAAATTCTTTGATGAAGGAAAATCGAAATATCCTTGTTCAAGGTGCGTCGATTTTCCTCTATCAACGAATTTACCACAAACAAATATTCCCATACATCATGTATTTGTAGAAGATGAGGCTTTCCCATTAAAAATGTATTTATTGCTGCCGTATAACAGAAGAGACTTGGGAGATGCAGAAAAAGTGTTCAATTATCGCTTATCCAGAGCCAAAAGAGTAATTGAAAATGCATTTGGTATATTAGTTTCTCGTTGGCAGATATTAACAAGAACTTTTGTATGTTGCACTCCTGACAACGTTAGTATAATAAAAGCAATAATTTGTTTGCATAATTATATTATGACTGCAGAGGAGCAACATATAATACCAAATGTGAAAATGTATTGTCCACCGAATTTAATTGATCATGACACTCCTGATCATGAAGAAATTGAAGGTACATCGCGTAACCAGACAGGTTTAGGTGTTTTTTTAGATTTAACTAGAGCTGCGTTCCGCTTCATGCGTAATGCGCATAACGTATCGTTCATCTTTGTTGTTTGTCTGATGTTAAACAAATGCATTATGCAAATTAAACGATGCATTATGCGCATCGTGCGTGAAACGGAATGCAGCCTAGAATCGGTGCCAATAACGCTTGTACAAATGTTACACAACGTGACGTACTGAGAGTTTATTTTATATCTCCACTCGGTGAACAAGCTCCATGGCAGTACATATCTACATTTAGAAGCTTGATTATAAATAATCCTTAATAATAAAATATATTTTTTAAGAATATACGAATAGATGTAATATCATTTCTTTTACAATACACACGCATACAGCCACATACACGCATACACACACGCACACACACGCGCGCGCACACACACACACACACACACACACACACACAAAATATAATTTAGTAAGCTGTGTTTGTAAAATGTATATAGTACAATAATGTAATAAGTTTTACAAAAGTTATATATAAGTAAAGTATAAATATTATAAATATTTAATAAGTATTAAAGTATAATTAATATTAATAAATTTATGGGACTAAAAGCAAAGAGAAAATATTTTCATTTATGCTGTTTTATTTGTACGATCACATTTATTTATTTATCTATAAAAATACTCTTGAATCTGATCTCCAAAAAGGTCCTCTAAAATCAAATATTATAAACCATATTATAAACAATACTTTTATTGCAAACAATGTATAAAAATGTATAAGATTTTTTCTCGATTTTACGTAAAATATAAAATAAACGTTTGGTTAAAATGAACTTATGCAGCTATTAGTACTGATTACTAATAGCATTTGTCTTATAAAATTTAAAATTAATAATACATATTTTCAATCAACATATTTTAAATGAATTAACAAAATAAAATTGGAAACTTTTAATATAAGTAGTAATATCAATTTAAATTCTACTTAAACTTTTATTTCATAAAAGCAGAAAAATCCTTACTTTAACTTTTAACTTATAATTTATAAATAAAACCTGTTCTTTGTTTTTTAAATAAAATAACCTTTCAACTAAAATAATGTTATGTAGGATATTCTAACATTTAACCTATCCATATACTTGCTAAATATTAAATTATATATATATAATAAATATTTATTTATTTAATTAAATTTAAATAAATTATATATACGTATATATATATATATATATATATATAATGTGCAATATATACTTAAAATAAAACTAAAAAGATAATTGCTATTTTTCAGTTACACTTGATTGGACTTGCACCTTTTCTGTATATTTCAGCAATACGACAAAAATCTGAAATGCAAAAGAGTTTTTTGTCGTCAGGCACATTTTATTAGATATTGTAAAAACTGTAATTCATCTGTATTATTAGTTTCAGTAGGACGAATAATCTTTGCTGCAATTTCAGCTGCAGTTGTCGATAATTGCTGTATACAATTTTTTAAAGTGTCTTTATTTTTTTCCTTCTTGGTTACATCTGTTGTTGGATCTTTATGCTGTAACATTAATTGTACTGCTTTTCTTCGAATGTTAAGAGTCTTTCCCATTATTGGTGATTTTTGTTTTAAAGCAGGGTCTTTTACTATTAATATTTCGGCCTCAATAGATAGTGTACAAGATGCACAAGGCTTTATATTGGACTCGGTTATGTTGGATTGGCAAGTACTAAAAACATTGTATCTATACAATTATACACGTGCACAAATAAATACCAAATTTAAGTAAAAATGTTATAATTATTTTATAATTTTTACTTGACTCATCACTTGAGAACACGTTTGGCGAAGAAACAGGTATAGTCTTTATTACATCTTTTTGTATATTATCTTCTATTTCTATTGTTTCAACTATAAGCGGCTGACTTGCTTTTCTTTTCAATGAATTTAAATTAGAATTTATTTAATTGTCATTTGATTGTGTTTCAAAACAGGAGAGACAAAGCAGAGAGATTCATTGTCAGAATATCCTACATAATTACTTACAGTTCTGTCTGAATAAAACGTACATTATTTGTAAATTTATATAATAACTTAAGACCAAATTGCATTAATACAAGCAAATTTGTAACTCAATATTTATGCAATGTTGCAGCAATATTTCATGTTGTAGGGGATATTTCATGCTTAAAAAATTTTTTTTTAGTAATACAATAATTGTTCTGTATCTCAAGTCTTAAGTCACAAACAAAATTTTTATTTGAAACACAAAACAATTACTGTGTGTTACAAAAGATAAAAACTTAATATATGGTTGGTTTTTGATTTTAGTTCATCTCAAGATCTAAGTGTAAAGCCAAAAAAAAATATTAAAACGTAATATTAAAACGCAAGCGCATTTTTTTACGCAAATAAAATAAAAATAACATGAATAATATTATAAATCAATTTAGACAAAAGAAATATTTTATAGCCGCTTTTAATTATAATTAAAATATAGCAGTTGAAAAATATTTGTTTAATATTGATAAAATATATTTTTTAATAATAAAATATATACTTGACTTTTTAAGTATTTAAAATTGCTTTATATAAATGATTATGAAAAATGATTATATAACCTTTAAAAAATATTTTTTATCAATCAGGTTTGTGTGCAAACGGGTCGTGTGCAAACGGGTCGTATGCAATCGGGTCGATATGCAATCGGGTCTGTGTCCAATCGGGTCCGTGTCCAATCGAGTCCGTATCCAATCGGGACTGTGTCCGATTGGGAAATACTACTGTGTCCAATCGCTTATGTGCGCAATCGGGACAGTCCTGACAGACACACTGGCGAACGATGTGAGGATTTTCTTCTTTCTACAAAACAAAATTGCGGGAATTAAAAATCCAATTTGGAGTAGAAATAGCCTCGTCTGTCCAAAGAATTTGCTTACTAAATTCTAAATTCCGCCAACATTGTGCGAGAAGTCTTGTGTGTATTTTGCTAATCTTTAATATGTATATTATAAAAACATTGTGTATAAAATACAAATGAGTAAAATACCTTTACGAAAATAAATTCGTTTTTCTCGATCTCTTGCAAGCAGTTGTTGGACTCGTTGGTAATGGAACGGATGTAATTTGTTCTGTCCTAAGACATGATGTACGGTGTGTAATCCAATTGCCAATCCGTAATAGATCATTATATACAAATTTTTTAATTGTTTCACCGTAATAAAAGCTCTTTTCATTATCGCAAATTAGATTATAAAACTTTTTCGATTTTCGCTCATTTTATCTTTTCTTTCCCAGACGAGATCGACATTCGGGGTACAATACAATTTTGGGGTGTGTACAACGGGCAAGAGAAACAGGATCCCTTCATGTTCAAGACGATGAGAGAATCTTGCAGGTTTTTGATGAGAACTCAAGAAACAGTGTGCGTCGTGTAACTCGTGAGTTAGGCTACTCAAAAGTCACCGTACATCGTGCCTTACGACAGAACAAATTACATCCGTTTCATTACCAACGAGTCCAACAACTGCTTGTAAGAAATCGAGAACAACGAATTTATTTTTGTGAAGGTATTTTTCTTATTCGTATTTTATATACAATGTTTTTATAATATATTAACAATTGGCAAAATACACACAGGGCTTCTCGCACAATGTCGGCGGAATTTAAAATTTAGTAAACGAATTCTTTGGACAGACGAGGCTATTTTTAATTCAAATGGGATTTTTAACTCCCGCAATTTTGTTTTGTGGAAAGACAAAAATCTTCATGCCGTTCGCGTCCTTCAGTATCGCTGGGCGATACATGTATGGGCAGGAATAATCGCGAACAGAGTGGTGAGTAGTCATGTGTATTAAATAATTTCTTTCCGTGGCTTCCTTTAAACGTTTTTGGCGGCGGTTTTTAGATTGGCCCATACTTTTTACCGCCACGACTTAATGGAGAAATATACGCGGATTTCCTCGAAAATCAATTGCCACTGCTCCTCGAGGATATTCCTCTCGCCATACGAGCAGAATTAATATACCAACAAGACGGAGCTCCTGCGCATTTTTCCCATCAAGCACGACGAGTACTAAATGCGTCTTTTCCTAAAAGATGGATGGGTCGTGGAGGTCCTATTAATTGGCCAGCACGGTCGCCAGACCTCAACGTATTAGATTTCTTTGTATGGAGTCACATTAAGACCTTAATTGAGCACTGGTGTGATGGTACAGAAAATAAAGTACGCGAAGCTATTGCAGCAGCTTTTAATACTATCACGCCAGAAATGGCGCATCGTGCGACAAGCAGTGTTGTTCGGAGAGCTGAACTATGCGTTCAACAACGAGGTGGCCACTTTGAACAACTTTTGCATTTGCAAAATGAGAATGGATTATTGTGGGAAAACCACTTAAAAAAACGCGCCATGCTATCTACCGCAATGTGGTGAGGAAATAATAGCGTTCTAGCATTTCCTTGTCACAGAAAAGAGAGAATGATTATTCTTTAGCTCGCAATTTTATACCGCTATTACTATTTAAGCCGATTGCTATACACGCACACGTAGAAAAATATAATTCTAGTGTTAAGAAAATTAATTATTCAATTTTAATTTTGTTCTTTTAAATGATTATCTTTAATGGTTAAAAAAAGTAACTATCGATATTAATAAACTTCTTACTTTACATAAAACAAATAACATTTAACCTTTTCTTGTATAAACGCGCGCGCACGCACACACACACACACACACACACACACACACACACACACACACACACACACACACAAATTACATACTACAAGTAACACAAAAATTGCAGTTACATTACAGCAATGTTGCAACAACATTGTAATCTTGCAGCAATATTGCTACACTGTAATTGCAATTTTTGTGCTATATGGGTAAAAGTTTCTTGCCTTAAATAAATATTGTTTGTAAGTTTTGAAACATTTCATAAGTTCATATGTTCGTAAATTTGAACGGAGAAAATTTTATAGTAAAATTATGTATGATTTATTATTTATGATAATAACAATAAACTGTAAAAAAAATATTTCAAAGAATTATACCATACAAGTAGTATAAATACTATCGTAATTTGATGAAAACAAAATTTCCATAATTCCTCCTTGGTTTACTACTTATCATAATAAATTTTACTAGAATGTTTTCTCCGTATATTATAAGTATTTATCGCAAGCATTAATTTTATTGAAATAAAAATTTCTTACTTATTTAATTTTTAATTAAGAATATAAGGTTAAAAGTAAAATTTTATTTTGTTGTTATTTGGATTTTTAATCAATAAAATTTTATAATGTTCTTTGAAAGAGGATAAATTTTTTTCTCGAATATATGAAGTTTCTTCTAAAATTTATAATGACAGTTTACGTTTAAGACTATCGTCAAGAAAATATTCATTATTAAAAATAGTCGTTATTTGCTAAGAAAACAAAAAGAAATTTACTAAAAGAAAAATATTAAATTTACTAATTATTTTTTAAGTATTAGAAATTTTTTTTGTACATATGAATATGCATGGAAATAATGAACAGATGATAGTGAAACTTTACAACGATACATCTTAGCTGTCCAAAAAAGTACTGTTAAATTTTTGAAACAATGCACTTTCTCGTTTGAGTGAAATAATTAATAATCCGAGAAAAAATATTCATTTCTGATACTATATGTACATACATACAGGGTGTTTGGTAAAGATTTATGCAATTTTTATAAGCAGGTAGAGCGCATTAAGCTGAACATAAAATCCTCATCGTTTTTCCATTTTCACAATAGTTAACGAGTTATAGACTTGTAAAATTTTCTGTATTAGCCCGGCCTACCGGCAAATGCAAGCTCGCCGAGCGCCCGACCGCGGCGGCCGCCCCTCCCTAGCGCTTGAACCTTGAGATTGCTTGGCGCGCGGGGGGAGTTGTTACAAGCGGCAATGGCTACACACAATGTATACGTGTATGTACATACATGTGTACAAAAAAATATCAGTTCTAATGCTTAAAGAAGCAATTACTAAATTTATTTTTTTTTAATAAATAATGATTATTTTTAATAAAAAATTTTTTTGTGATAGTCTTAAATGTCGTAAACTGTCATAAATTTTAAAAGAAGCTATTATCATGTGCTCAAAAACAAATTTATCCTTCTTTAAACAACATTAGAAAATTTTATCGATTAAAATGAAAATAACAACCAAATAAAATGTTTGTTTCAACTTTATATTCTTAATTAAAAATTAAATAACGAGGATATTTATATTTTTAATAAAATTAATCCTTGTGATAGACTTATAGTACACGGAAAAAACTTTATGGTAAAAATTACTCTGGTAAGTAATAAACGCGTGACAAGGAGAAATTATGAAAATTTTTATTACGTTTTTCATCAAATTACGATAATATTTACATTACTTATATGATATAACTCTCTGAAATTTCTTCTTACAGTTTGTGGTTACTATCATAAATAATAAATCGTACATAATTTTACTATAAAATTTTCTTCGTGTAGATTTACGAATATATAAATTTATTAAATGTTTGAAAACTTATAAACAATATTTATTTAATTCAAGAAAATTTAGTATGTAATGTGTGTGTATTTGGTGTGTGTGTGTGTGTGTGTGTGTGGTGTATGTACGTACATACGCGAGAAAAGAATAATCACTTTGTGACAGGAAAATGAATAATCATTCCTTAGTTCGCGATTTTATATCACTATTATTATTCATGCTGATTACTATACAATACACGCGCACGTAGAAAAATATGATTCTAGTTTTAAGAAAATCAATTATTCATTTTTAATTTTATTTTTTTTAATAATTATCTTATTTTTAATGGTTGAACAGAATATTCTATTGATAATAAACACCTCACTTTACACAAAACAAATAATGTTTAACATTTTCGTGTATGCATCACACACACACACACATACACATACACACACACACATATTACATACTAAAATTTTCTTGAATTAAATAAATATTGTTTATAAGTTTTCAAACATTTAATAAGTTCATATATTTGTAAATCTACACGGAGAAAATTTTATAGTAAAATTATGTATGATTTATTATTTATGATAGTAACCACGAACTGTAAAAAGAAATTTCAGAGAATTATATCATATAAGTAGTGTAAATATTATCGTAATTTGATGAAAAACATAATAAAAGTTTTCATAATTCCTTCTTGTCACGCGTTTACTACTTACCATAGTAATTTTTACCACAAAGTTTTTTTCGTGTATTGTAAGTCTATCACAAGGATTAATTTTATTAAAAATATAAATATCCTCGTTATTTAATTTTTAATTAAGAATATAAAGTTGAAACAAACATTTTATTTGGTTGTTATTTCCATTTTAATCGATAAAATTTTCTAATGTTGTTTAAAGAAGAATAAATTTGTTTTTGAGCACATGATAATAGCTTCTTTTAAAATTTATGACAGTTTACGACATTTAAGACTATCACCAAAAAATTTTTTTTATTAAAAATAATCATTATTTATTAAAAAAAATAAATTTAGTAATTGCTTCTTTAAGCATTAGAACTGATATTTTTTTGTACACATGTATGTACACGTACACATTGTGCGTAGCCATTGCCGCTTGTTGTAACAACTTCCCCCGCGCGTCTAGCAATCTCAAGGTTCAAGCGCTCGGGAGGGGCGGCCGCCGCGGTCGGGCGCTCGGCGTGCTTGCATTTTCCGGTAGGCCGGGCTAATACAGAAAATTTTACAAGTCTATAACTCGTTAGCTATTGCGAAAATGGAAAAACGATGAGGATTTTATGTTCAGCTTAATGCGCTCTACCTGCTTATAAAAATTGCATAAATCTTTACCAAACACCCTGTATATAAATGAGATACAAACATATATGTATAAATGAGATATAAACATATATGTATATTATAAATTTTACATGTCCATATATGGAGCATATACATTCATATGTCGTTATTTATCGCCATACATGATCAAATTGCACATTTAACATGGCACAAAATGTGATCATATTAGTTCATATATGATCAGACATAATGATACATGTAGTTAAATATGCCACCGTATCTGGGAATAAATTTTTATATTTAATAGTATATGAACATATGCAAATGAAATATGAACAATATAATTAGTTTTACATGTCCACTTATGCAGCATATATATTTATTTGTGATTATATATCTCTATATATGATCAATTGGGATGAATACAAAAAAATGTGATAAATTATAAACATATATACTTCATACGGCCACATATGAGAATATATGATTAAATCATTTTTGTAAATCCTATTTAAGTATGTCTTATATAACCATATATGGTCTAATGTTCTTGTATATTATCATATGTGATCATGTGGAAGCATTTATATGATCAAATATAATCATATATGAACATATATACTAGGTCTATCCATAACTGGTCCGTGCTTATGAATAGATCCAAATATATATGTTCATATGATTATACATGACCATTACAATTTTTTAAACTTTAAATATGACAGATAATCATATATGATTATATGAGTTTTTGCGGACAAAATTCATATATGAGCACATAATATTATTTTTTATATGAGCATATAAGAGCATATAAGAGGTATTTTTTCCCGATAGTAATAAATTACTACACGCAATTATATGTAATTATATCAAAATTTGTATAAATTAATATGATAATGTTGGAGGTCATCAAATTATATATGACTAGATTGAATTATGTATGGACAGATATTTTTAATACGAATATGTCTGTTTGTGCCTGATCGTACCTGATCAAACATGAACATATATAATATTATCAAATCATTTTTTATCATGTCTGGCCAATTTTCATATATGACCAGACGTGACCAAATATATATGATCATTTATGAAGAGATATGAATATTTTTTCCCGGGAAGATAAAAAAAGTTTACAATAATCTTAGCAATACAGCACGTAAGTGTGGTAAATGTGCTAGTGATATATGTATTTTAAATTGTTGTATTTAATTATCTAAGGGTGGTATAGTAGTGAAGAATGTTTATTCTCAATTTAAAAAAGAATTATTTCGATAATGAAAGTAGTACCATATAGTCGAATTTTTTATTATATTTACCTTTACTAACTTTAGACCATATTACAGCAAAAAAAGGCAACAAAATGATTATTTAAATATTTTTCTTTACTTGAACACCTGTGCCACTTGCTGTGCTAGGCCTGAGCAAAGAGACTCCCTTAAGGCGCTTTTTCCCACAAACTCCCTCTGTGTCTATCTCTGCACACCCGCTCAACTCTATTCATAACTTAATTAGTCAAAGATATGATAATTATTTCGGCATAGAATCAAAGACACTAACAACAGCTTCGCATAAACACCGAATTAAAAGATAGAGAGAAAGATATATAAGACGCGCCGCATTAAAAAAGATTAAATGACTAATTAGCAAATTAATTACACTTCCCTTTTTTCTTTTTTTTCTCTTTTTTTTTCTCTAGAGGAAACTGTTTCAACAAATTTGCCTGGCACAATGATAACCATGTATAACATTACAACGTTCATTTTGCCCTTAGTTCAGTATCACCCGATCGCGACGGCGAGGACGTAAACGTCAAGTGACGCCTAATCAAACCGGAGGTCTTCAACTCCCAATTATTCGATTACCTGCGGTTGAAAAAGTTATCTCCGATCCGGCACGGGTCTCCGGGGCCTTTTGAGTTAGCCTCTCCGCTGAAGCAGGAAGAGGCAGCAACAATGGCATTATTCGATTATCTGCGGTTGAAAAAGTTATCTCCGGTCCGGCACGGGTCTCCGGGGCCTTTTGAGTTAGCCTCTCCGCTGAAGCAGGAAGAGGCAGCAACAATGGCATTATTCGATTATCTGCGGTTGAAAAAGTTATCTCCGGTCCGGCACGGGTCTCCGGGGCCTTTTGAGTTAGCCCCTCCGCCGAAGCAGGAAGAGGCAGCAACAATGGCAGATGTACCTCTACGCCCAGCAGCACTGTCCGCGACCTACACATCTCGTCCTTCTTCGCGATCTGCTGGGGACGTCGCACCTGCCCGGACCCCGACGTGGCCAATACAGATGGATAGACAAATCCAGGCGCCCCCGCGCCAACGACCACGCATCATAACGGACGAGATCTTCCTGGGCACTCCGCCCCGTTTTGTTCTACGTGGCGATGCCTCCCCTAAAACTACCGAAGCGGCCGCACGATTTGAACTGTTTCAAAGGTAGAGCCAAAACGCAAATAAATAAACAATATTAAGTATCTTAGTAATTCGAAACCAAAGAAAAAAAGGTAATTATTCAGTTTAAGGGAGGCAGCTCTGATGACCTTGATCTTGACATATGTTATCAAAGTCACTTTCCTGAGTGACCTTCAAAAAATTTTAGCCGTCGCTCGTGATTTGTTAAAAAGTTATTGACAAAAAGTTTTATAAATACAACACATAATTATTCAATATAGGAGTACAATCACATGGGTTTGCGACTTTCCACGCGTAACAAGGTCCCCTCAAACTCCCCTCTGCTTACAGAGTGAAACGACATCCACGCTTGTATTTTACCACAAGGGTTTGCAACTTCAGATTTAAAATTGCGGTCAAATAACGACTTTAAAATATTTGGGTTAGGTTAGAAAAAATACAGAAAAAGGGTGCAGAAGGAGGGGGTGCAAAGGGAGCGAAGCTTTTCTCCCGCCAACACGTTCTCTGCACTACACTTTGAAAATAACCGAACAATGAACTGAAACATGTATAGTAAAAGTGGTATAGTAAAAGTAGAAAATTCTTAAGTCTTCATAATTGATGTAGAAAGAATTAAATTGCACAATCACTGTGTTATCTCTCTTTTAATTTCCAGAATATGTATATATTTTTTATATCATCTTAATAATATATGAAATGCGTTATTTGCATGTTTGCTAATCTATATGCAAAGAACGTTGGCGGGAGAAGGGCTTCGCCCTTCTCTCTGCAACTCCTACTCGTATTTTTCCTAACTTAACCCAAACATGTTGAAATTTCTATTTGGCCACAATTTTAAATCTAAAGTCGCAAAGTATGTAAAGTACAAGCGTAAACCTCGTTTTGCTCTGTAAGCGGAGGAGGGGAGGGGTGGACCTCGCACGCGTGGAAAGTCGCAAACCTATGTGAACCTATACTGAATAATTATCATATTTATGTGTTGTATTATTAAAATAAGAAAATCTATTAATTTATTGCGTGGATGTCATTTTGTTTTGTAAGCAGGGCGAGGAGTGTGGGTGGACCTCGCTACGCGTGAAAAATCGCAAATCTATGTGATGTACTCCTATACTGAATACCCAGATAGCACACGGACGTTCTCAGGACGTTCAGGACGGACTTCGCGGATATCCTCAGGACATCCTGATTTTATCCCGGGACGTCCTCAGGACATCCTGAGGAATAGCAAATGAGCGCCACTTTTTAGTCCTTAGGATATCCTGAGGATAGTCCACTGGACGTCCTGAGGACACCATGGGATTTCCTCAGGACATCCTCAGGAATAGCAAACAATGACCACTTTTTAGTCCTCAGGACATCCTGAGGATAGTTCACCGGACGTCCTGAGGATACCATGAGATTTCTTCAGGACATCCTCAGGAATAGCAAACAATGACCACTTTTTAATCCTCAGGAAATCCTGAGGATAGTTCACCGGACGTCCTGAGGATACCGTGGGATTTCCTCAGGACATCCTCAGGAATAGCAAACAACGACCACTTTTTAGTCCTCAGGACATCCTGAGGATAGTTCACCGGACGTCCTGAGGATACCATGAGATTTCTTCAGGACATCCTCAGAAATAGCAAACAATGACCACTTTTTAATCCTCAGGAAATCCTGAGGATAGTTCACCGGACGTCCTGAGGATACCATGGGATTTCCTCAGGACATCCTCAGGAATAGCAAACAACGACCATTTTTTAGTCCTCAGGACATTTTGTGGATATCCTGTCGAATGTTCTGTGGAATATGTTAGAGATATTTCTTGAGTGTTTAAACAAAATTTCTGAAAGTAAAGTAGAAATATTAGTGTATTCTATTTCCTAATTTTTATTTAGAATCGCGTCAAATGTTCTCATTTCCTTATATTTGTGATGCAAATAGAGAACAGAAAACACGCGTTAATTCGGAGTCAGTATAAATTCAATACGTATTTTTACTGTTCAATATGTATTATAAACTAAAAACATTAAACAAATTATTTGGCAAATATGTTAAATAGATGTTAAAAGTATTATTCTTTGTATTATTTATGTTTTAGTAAAAATATTTCTGTTTTACTTTAGAATTTAATTTAAGTATCTAAATTAAAAAAAAAAAATAAATTATTTCACAGTAAATTGTATATTTAACTTTAAAAACATAATATTTATGGTTAAGAACACGAGAAGATAATTTATCTTCAAAAGTATTTCCTTTAATCATATTGTTACAAAAACTTTCATAGCTTAGTTAATACACAACATAAAAAGTAAATATTTGCTTACAAATAAATTTGTACTTTCTTTAGTACAATTTATACTTTAGTCAAAATTATAACGTAAATAAAAATAAATAAAATTTTTAATAACATCAATAGTGCAAATAATATTCAGATCACTAAACTACTTATATCTTGTATTTAACAACAGATCCAACAAACTTAGATGTAAATTCATCAGCGTCTATAGTAAAGTCTGTGAATTTGTTATACTAAAAATGTGGATTTTCCCAGAATTATTTGTTATTTTCTGTTGTTGCATGTTCATTTGTATTGTTTCTGCAACAAAAAATATAAAAATATGCTGATAACTTTGATCGATATATATATATATATATATAAATCTGCAATTTTTTAAAATTTACTTTGTTTTGTTCTTATAACGTTCACTTGCATGCCGCAACCATGATCTAATGGGTTCACTGATCATTTGCTCTGTCGTGTCATTAAAATTAATTCGTACAACACCTATAAAAAAAATAAAAAATCTCAATTTTGTTTAAAAGTTAATATTATAATTAAAAGTATTATTAATATACATACTTAATATAATTTTCCGTAATTCCAAATCATAAAATACACGTTTCTTCTTTCCTCCAATATAATTAAAATCTCGCGCCAAATTATCAGTAATTAATGTTCGTAGAAGATTAAATACTATTTTTTTCATATCACTTCCGCCAATACGGGATAATTCTTTAATCTGTATAAAAAATGTAAATATATAATAATTATAAATAACAAGTATAATATATGATATATTTGCATGTGGTGCGTACACACCACATATACGCATACACAATTGATTTCAATTTTCACAGTACTCACCAATTTTTTATGATTTAGTTGACCTTCAATTAACAATTTTTCAAAAGCATCTAAATCTTCCATAGTGCGAAGGCCCTTATATTTAAGATTATCTTAAGTACTGTCTTAAAATGCCATCAATCAATTACAGAGCCATATTAGCATCTTAAGATATTGCTTGAGACAATCTTGAAATAAGATTTGACTATGAATATCGGCTTTAGGATGTCTTGGGGACTTTTGTAGGATATCCCGAGGACTTTCGTAGGATGTCCTAAGGATTTTCGTACGATCCTGAGAATTGTCTTAGGATATCCATAGGACTTTAAGATATTATATTCTCAGAACATTCTGTGCTATCTAAAATGACTATATAGTCATCATATTTAAGTTCATCTTCAGACATTTTGTAACTAATAAAACTCTTTACATAATATTTTAAGAATATCGTTTTCAGCTAGAATACATCCTCAGGACATCCCAAGGATGTCCTCAAGATATGAGTAGAATTTTAACTTATAATTGATACTATTACAGAACTTAACATTGTAAACTTACTTTAAAAGTCAATTTTATACATAAAATATTTATATACAATATTTATAATAATACAACTATATCCTGACAAGATCCCAGGACATCCCGGGACATATTCAGGATGATCCTGAGGACGTCCTGTGCTATTTGGGTAATTACACAGGCACACACAAAAAAAGTGGTTGGTCCGGCGGACTAGACTAGTCAATCCTTATGTATTTCGACCCGCTGAATCCGAATAAGTTCAAAATTGCAAAGTTAGCTCGCAATTTCTAACCTAAAAAAAAATTTTGGATTGGATGGGTGACCGTTTTTCTCGCAGAAGCATTAAGCAATGTTAGATGTGCCTATAGTTTGTATTAAATTGAAGAGAAAATTTTTATAGAAGGCATGGGGTAATTTTACAGTGTGTAGTAAGATAATTTATACTTAGTGCTTTTGCCTACGGGAACTAACACTTCGATTTATAAACTGATGATCTATAAACACTCGATGTTTATGGATACATATTTATGGCTACATATGTGTGATAGATTAATAATTATTGTTGAATTGTTTAAAGTATTGTTATAAAAACATGAAGCATATATAAGTAAAAAATTGATATAAGAGATCTTCAGCAAAAAAAGAACATTTAGAGAGAGTTATTTAAAAAAGAAATTGTAATTTGTGGTTTTTTTTTAATTTCAACAAAGAGAGAGAGAGAGAGAGAGAGAACGTACGCACGCATAAGAGATTAAGATATTAAAAATCCTTTTCTTATGAACGAAGTTATATACTAAATACAGACACACACACACGGAGAGAAAAATTCTAGAAAAATTACCGTACTCGAGACTATAACCGGAGTATAAACGTGTTTTATATACTGAAAATGTGTGAGGGAACAAAAGAAAAATTACTATCTTTTATGGACAATTTCAAATAAATGGATCAATTTTTCAAAAAACTTCTCTTGACTGTAGAGTTTTTATATGTGTATTTTGTAACTGTCATGCATTTTATGCAAGCCAGGTATACGGATAAGACACATAAATTTACCAATACAGCTCTTAATTTATCAAATCGAAAAATTAAAAAGTAAGTATTTAAATACTTCCCAGAGAACATTATGACGTCTTAAAGACGTCTAAAAGACGTCTTATATTTCTATAAGACGTCTTATAAAACTATCAGAAAGACGTTTTTTAGACGTCTTTAAGACGTCTTATGACCCGATTTAAGACGTTTTTAAGACGTCTAAAAGACGTCTAATTTTTTTTATTTATGACGTTTTTGAGACGTCTTATATAAAAATTATTTTAGACATCCCTGGCGAAAAAATTTCTACAAAATTCTAAAAAACTACAAAAATTTACAAAAGTGTTCCAATTCTGGCATTTTTTTGTAGTTTTTACAGAAAAATGCTAAATTTGAAACACACTTTTGTAAATTTTTGTAGTTTTTTAGAATTTTGTAGAAAATTTTTCCGCCAAGGATTCCAAAAGCTAGGTTTATTATTTTTTATTATTTTAAACAAAATACTTTATATTTATATTTCATTATTTTTATTTTATTATTAAGATAAGTTTTTTTATAAATAAAAAATTTTATATTATATATTTCAATTTTATTTCATGTTTTCGTGATTGGAAATTACAGAATTTTACAGAGATACTGGATTTAGTCACATATTTTACAGCAACTTAAGCGCAACACTATTATCGTCCGGTTTATTAATTGTCAAAAACTGTTGTCAGAAATGTTGTCAGAAAGGTTAATTATTTCCAATAACAGCCTACACACGCGATACGTACGAGAGTTAAAAAGTTGTGTTGTATTAACGTATCCACACTCGGCTGCGTTACACAGCAAACCGGGACAAAACGTCCCAACACACACGCGATACGTGCAAGAGTTCAAAAATTGATACGGGATAAGCACGTCGATCGACTTGATCGCATCACACAGCAGATTTGGTTATGTGCGTCATTCGACGTCTTAAAAACGTCTTTCTCAGACGTCGTAAAGACGTCTAAATGGCGTCTCAAAGAATATGTCTTAAAACAGACGTATTTAGACGTCTTAAGAGAGACGTCTAAAATAAGACGATTTTAAGACGTCATAAAGACGTCTTTTCGTAAAGTCTCAAAGACGTCTCTTTTAAGACGTCTTAAAGATGTCTTTTAGACATGCGTGTTGTCTGGGTTTGTTGTTCCCAAACAATATATATAATACAATTCTCTTCATACATTTACAGAAATTACATACATTAAAAATCTTTTATTTATAGTTAAATCGTAATTGTACTTTTATAATTATGTTTATTGTTCTTTTACAGTTATTGATAATAAACCTATTTTGCCCATGTTTCACTTAATGCTCTTGGAACATATTATAATCATGTGCTAACATGTAATGAGAAACAAAAGCGTGGCTCTTACAGAAATTGTAAATGTGATTTATGGCTTTTAAGTAACCTGCAAAGTTGACAAGCTTGAGCAATTTCCGTAAGAGCCACGCTTTTGTTTCCCATTACAAGCCAACACATAATTATATGTTCCAAGAGCATTAATTAAAACACGGGCAGAATAGATTTATTATCAATAACTGTAAAAAAACAATAAATATAATTATAAATGTACAATTACAACTTAACTACCAATTTAACTGTAAAATAGCAATAAATATAATTAAATATAGCTATATTAATGCAAAAAGAATGAAAAGTAAAATATGACGTCGTTCCATATTTAAAAAGTTTACTCGTGGTCATTTTGTTGTCTTTCGTCTCATGTATGCCTCATTAATTTACAATTTACAATAAAATAAGTTAGAGAATCAAAAATATAAATAAAAATTTTGAATGTGATTTTTGTAAATATATGAAGAAAATTGTATTAATTAGAATAAATTGTTTTGGAAACAACAAAGTATTGAAATACTTACTTTTTTGTTTTTGATTTAACTAACAAGTAACACTACCCAACATATGCTTAGAATGTGTTGTAGACTAGATCAAAATAAGAGACACGTATTTTTTTATACGTGCCCATACGGCCGTTGAAGTGGTGAAAACTCTCTTAAAGACAAATCGGTTTTTATCTTTCTAAGCAAATATCGTCGAAATAGTAGGAAATATAAAAAAAATTTCAAACAAAATTTTTATGGTTTCTAATGTACTTTAAAACTGTTTCATCATATATGGTTAAATTTATTGTTAAATATACTATAACTTTTACTATAAACAAAATTTTTTAATTTTCAAAAATTGAAAGGAAAGAGGAGGATTTCGAAAAACATAAAATTTTTGAAAAATTTGATTGCACAGTTTTAAAGTACATTAGAAACCATAAAAATTTTGTTTAAAATTTTTTACTGTTTTGACGATATTTGCTTAGAAAGATAACCGATTTTTCTTCAAAAGGGTTTTCACTATTTCAACGACCGTATGAGCACGTATAAGAATAAAGAAATACGTGTCTCTTATTTTGATCTTCTTTTGAACTACAACATATTCTAAGCATAATCAAAATCAGTGAGTGGCACTTGGGTAGTGTTACTTGTAAGAACTCGATATATTTCTGTGCCTTATCCATATCCGACTTGCACAGAATCCATAGCAGTTACTAAATAAACTAATAAGAGGTACAATCCTTGGCATAAGATTGTAAACATATCTCCGATATTATACCTTATGATCATGTCATCAGGCAGTCCAGCTGGATGACTTTATAATCTGTAACTTTGTTGTAATTTTGTTATTTCAGACAAGATTCGACGCTTTTTACCTATTTCAATAACCTAAAAAAAAAAATTGTGCAATATCTTAATTTAAAAGCCACACACTAGTATTTTTTAGAATAAAATTATAACATTTGTAACTATTTTCTCTCTCCTGGCCTGCCATAAGATAGTGACTTGGAAAACTAAAAGCATACCTTCAGATAATCCTTTCGATATGAATTACACTGCCAATTCTCTATATAATGGTTTGCTGAATTTAAAAAGGAATGAACCTCAGTGAATTTATCGATAGCAGCAATCATGGGCTTAGAAGAAAGATAATTTTGGTGTAACAGCCAACAATTTTTCATAATAAAATTTTTTACTATTTTTCCTAAAAATTCAAATAATAAGTATAATAATAATATAATAATCTCGTCAAATAGCTTGCTCTTTCTTAAATCTTTTGCAAAGGTTTTCTTGGAACAAATTACAATACAGATATTTTCTGACATAAAAAATAAACCGTTTACTCCATCTTATAGGGATTGTCCCGATTGGGCACATAAGCGATTGGACACAGTAGTATTTCCCGATTGGACACAGACCCGATTGGACACGGACCCGATTGGACACGGACTTAATTGGACACAGACCCGATTGGACACAGACCCGATTGCATACGGACCCGATTGCACACCGACCCAATTGCACACGGACCCGATTGCGCACCGACCCGTTTGCACACAAAAGCGATTGCGCACCGACCCGATTGCACACGGACCCGATTGCACACGGACCCGATTGCACACGGACCCGATTGCGCACCGACCCGTTTGCACACGGACCCGATTGCACACGATACGATTCCGCATTTCAGATAGTACATGGGTTAGCGACTTGGACGGGGTGGGTGCGGGAGAGGGGCGAAGCCCCCCTTGCACCCGCCCGTGTGTGTGTGTGTGTGTGCGTGCACAAAGCGTTTTCTGCACCACATAGGTTTGCCACTATAAAATATGTATAAGAAAGAAAAATATTATAATAAATATTTTGTATGTATTTTTATGTCTGAGTTTGCCAAGTATAAAATAATTATGATAAATATTTATGAAAATATTAAAAATAAATATTTATGCTATTATACAAAAATACAAAAATATTTCGAGCTTATATACCATGAATATTTTTTAGTACATTTTAAAAATATATTTTATATATTGTTAATAATAATTTCTAAATAATTTACGAAAACGATTATATAATTAAAAAAATGTTTTTTAAAAATAAATTCGTAAAATATTTATAAAAATTTATTCTAAATTTTCTGTGCTATCTAGGTTGTTTTTGCATTATTCTGCGATGCGGAATCGTATCGTGTGCAATCGGGTTTGTGTGCAAACGGGTCGGTGCGCAATCGGGTCGGTGTGCAATCGGGTCCGTGTGCAATCAAATCCGTGTACAATCGGGTTCGTGTCTAATCGGGTCCGTGTTCAATTGGGTTTGTGTCCAATTGGGTCCGTGTGCAAACGAGTCGTGTGCAATTGGGTCGTGTGCAATCGGGTCGGTGCGCAATCGCTTCCGTGTGCAAACGGGTCGGTGCGCAATCGGGTCGGTGTGCAATCGGGTCCGTGTGCAATCGAGTCTGTGTCCAATTGGGTCTGAGTCCAATTGAGTCCGTGTCCAATCGAGTTCGTGTCCAATCGGGTCTGTGTCTAATCGGGAAATACTACTGTGTCTAATCGCTTATGTGCGCAATCGGGCCTCATTTATCTTATCACATTTAGGAGAAAAATTATGTTAATTCATACTTTAAAGGTCCACATATTGTTGGACACTCTGTAAATTCCGAGCTTTGAGAATAATTACATTCCTCTCCTTATCATTCACTCTTTCTTTCATTTATTCTTCTTTTACTTAAATTTCAAATTAAATGTTTTTTCCTCTCTTTAAATATAACTATAAATAAAATATAACAAAGTATTAATCTTATCTCAGAATACTTATTCTATAATAATAATAATAATGTTATCGGGAACGGTCCTTCTACCAAGCCCACTTTGGCACTTAGACCGGGTCCATTGTGCCTCCCCGTTATCAGTTGCCCTAGTGGAGACCTGCTTCTTTCCAGAAGCAAAGCAGATCCCCCACAGGCCGCTGCCTTACCTGGCTTGGTTCCAGAAAACCTGATCCCAGCAGGCGTGTTCTTAGTCCGACCAATGCTGGGCAGTCCCCAAAAATGTGGAGGCTAGTTTCCTCCTCTTCATCACACAACCTGCAGTCGGGCGTACCGCTACGATCCAATTTATGCAGGTGGTAGTTAAGGTCGCCATGGCCCGTGAGCAGTTGTGTTGCGAGCCTGGCGTCTCTTCTACCTAGAGATCTTATGCTCTTGACCAGGTCCCCGCTGGGGTACTTTCTCAGCAGGTTCCTAGCCTGTCTGCATTTGCCCTCTGTTTCATTCCTCCAGTATTCAAGATGCTGGTCGAGCTCCTAATTCTCCCCCTGCCCAGACAGAAGGAGATCCCAACAGCCGGCTCAAGTCCCAATAGCCTTGTTTCGGCCGTCTTTTTAGCAAGCAGGTCCGCCATTTCGTTGCTCTTGTTCCCCGAGTGCACGTGGACTCATATTAGGCCAACATCATTATTCTTCGCCAACGCTCATCCAGTACGCACTTGCAATCCCAGACTAGTCACGAGTTAATTTTTGGACTCTCAAGCGCCTTAAGCGCCGCCTGACTGTCCAAGCAAATATGGATGCGCCTTCCCAGACTATCAGATTCTAATAGGTTCTGGCCACATCTCATGATAGCTAACATCTCCAGCTGGAAAACCGTAGCGTGTTCGCCAAGCGGAACGACGATTCCTGCCCGGTCGCGCTGACAGTAAAGAGCCCGCATTTGTTTTGGAGCCGTCCGTGAACCAGACGTCCCCGTCTCAAGGAATCGATCCTTTAGAGCCGTTTCACTCCCAGCGCCCGGGGAAGCTTATCCTGTACCTTCTTTCGAAAGTACGAATCACCGGCCTCCTATCCTGTCCCATTGAAAAAATGGTGCCCGATAAGATTCCTTCAGGATATCTCGTGTGGAAGGCTCCTATCTTCCATCTTGATTCACACCTTAAACGGTAGGCCGTTGTCGCCGCAGCCGTCAATACCACCCGATCAAGAGGCTCAATGCCAAGCAGCATCCCCATCGCCGCCACCGGCATAGTCCGCGTGGCTCTCAGAGCCCCTCTTAAAACTAGAGCTCTGACGTGCTCCAGTGTTGACTTAGCGGTTTTTCCCAGCACCCTTGGCCACGATACGACAGACGCGTAAAGAAGCCTAGGTCTGAGTATCGCTGTGTAGATCCAGTGGACCGTTTTCGGTTTAAGACTCCAAGTCTGCCTGAATGTCTTTCTGCATATCTAGAAGTAAGAGCACACACTCTTACAGTGATTCTCGAGATGTTCTTTCCATGTCAGCTTCCTACCTAGGCTCACTCCCAGATATTTAGTCGACCCGGTTGGAACTAATCTTGTTCCCCCAAGAACCAGCTCCTCCACTGGGCCTACCTTGTACCTGCAAGTGAAGATCACGAGCCCGGTCTTCAGTGGATTCATCGACACACCGGTTTCACCGCACCACTCCTCAACCACCTTCAAGGCTCTCTGCGTGAGTTCCAGGAGTCTCCAGAAAGGGGCCTCGTATCAGGATAGCCAGATCATATACATATCCCAATGTAAAAAAGCTTCTTTCGTTTAGCGTTCTGAGCAGTCTATCCGCTAGCAGACATTACAAGAGTGGAGAGAGGACTCCCCCCTACGGGCATCCTCTTTTCACCCATCCACTGACCTTCACTATTTTTAATGAGGCCGTTACCTGCCGCCCGAGCATGCCTCTGACCCAAACCACAATTCTTTCCAGCACGCCCTTGCGAGTAGCTTTCTCACACACCACCTCGTGCGGTGTGTTGTTGAAAGCTCTTTCTATGTCTAGAAAAGTGCCAACTACGTAGTCCTTCCTCTCCAATTGCTCCTCGATAAACGATACAGTTGAGTGAAACGCCGATTCTGTAAAATATCCCGTACGATACGCGTGCTGATGGACATGCAACGGGTATTGCAATAAAACCACGTCGCGTATGTAGACATCCACCAGCCTTTCCAACGTCTTGAGAAGAAAAGACGTCAAGCTAATTGGACGAAAATTTTTGGCGAAATTGTAGCCCGTTCTTCCCGCTTTGGGAATGAACACCACTCTCGCCTGCCTTCAAGCCCTAGGTGTATAGTCTAGTGCCAAGCAAGCTTTCAGCGTCCACGTGAGCGGCCCGGTGATCTGCTCTAATCCTTCTTGGAGAAGGGCCGGAAGACCCGGTCCGGCCCAGCCAACATGAACGGCTTGAAACCTCTTACGGCTCATTTGACCTCAGGCCCAACGATTTCTGCCGCAAGAGACCAATCTTTTCCTCGTACCCTATGTGGATTCGAGATCCCCCGATGGACGTCTTCCTCCAGGCCTCCGCGGAAGCCCAGAAAGGTCAACTTCAGCAGGTGATTTAGGCATCGCTCTTCAGACGCCATCGTCCCATCATCGAGCCGAATGGCCTCCAGAGCCACGTCCCAATCTCTGGCCAAGATCCTGCCGAGCCTAGCGGCTTCTGGTATCCCCTCCACCGACTCGCAGAACCTCCTCCAGCTCTCCTTTTTAGCTCTTACTATAGACTCTTTATAGGCCCTCTGAGCTCTTCGGTGAAGGTCCCAGTCAGCCTGGCGGCCCGTGTTCCTGGCCCTATTTCAGGCACGACGTGCAGCACTTCTGAGCTCCTGCAGCTTGGAGTTCCATCAGGAGATTTCTTTAGTATTTTTCACTGTCCTTTTTGGACAGTTGTCCTCAAAACTGCCGACGAGAACCCTTTGCTCGACGCACAGCTCGATCTCTTGCGGGGTCCCATGTCTTTTGGGAAATTCCCTAAGACCGACAGGTCCTCTTGAAATGAGTCCGTCTTCCTTGGGTCCCTCACTGTTCTTACCTTCACTTGCACTTTGGCCAGCCTGAAGGTGATCTGTCTGTGGTCCGACAATGAGGGCTCGTTAGAGACCCTCCAGCCGGTCACCTCCAGCACTACCTGTCTTGAACAAATAATTAGGTCCAGAACCTCCGTTCTCACCGCAGTGACAAAGGTAGGCTCCCCGCCTCTGTTAAGGATCTCTAGGTCTGTGGACACCAGAAATTCCAACAGCTTCTTTCCTCTTTTGTTGGTGTCCGTGCTTCCCCACTGCGCGTTTGCATCGCACCACAGTATGAGGGGAAGTCGCTCCTTTTGGCAGAACTCTACCAGTTGTACCACCCGGTCCGATGGCAGCGGATCGTCTTCTTCGTGTGGGAAGTAGCCCGACGCCACTACCATTTTCTTCTTAATCCCGGTCCCGTTGATATCCTCAATCACAACCGCTACCAAGTCCCTGTAACAGAAATCCGGCAGCAGCTGGGCCTCTAGCCCTTTAACGGCCACACAGCCCCTAGGCCGGTCCTCGTGTGGTGGCCTAAACAGCCTACCGCACTCCGCCAGACCCTTAATACAGCCTCGAACTAGCCAAGGCTCTTGTATTAGTGATATGGCTGTGTGCACCCCAGCTTGGCGCCTGGCAAGAACAGCCGAGGCTCCTTTGCTATGGTGCAAGTTGATTTGGGTGAAGCCCATCCCGGTCAAGCCCATTTCAAAGACGAGACCGTTGGATCGGGCTCCTCCTTACCCCTTTTCACCCCCTCCTGGGATTAAAAGTGACCCGGTCTATCCCAAGATGGGGCCTAAAGTCCAGCGCCTTAAGCCTATTTACGCTAAACTGGGGGATGCCGAGAATGAGATTTCTACCCTTGCAGGTAACCCCCACACTCTCAGCATAAATGCGCCAGCCCGAGGTGACGATCCCCGGATTCTGCCGCTCCAGCAGCCCCATGACCGCAGCCGTGCCCACGGGAGGTCCCGGGATCCACACCGCAGCTCTATACTGCTTTTGCAGCACCTCCAGTTCCGTCACTCTGAGCCTGGCGCCCTCCCACGATACGATGCCATCGATCCGACTTTCAAGCCATCTCAGCGACTCCGTATC
Organism: Monomorium pharaonis; assembly: GCF_013373865.1. Lineage (NCBI taxonomy): Eukaryota > Metazoa > Arthropoda > Insecta > Hymenoptera > Formicidae > Monomorium > Monomorium pharaonis. Next base: position 10,562,341 of record NC_050472.1, on the reverse strand, counting down.
TGCGCATTTCACAACCGCAGCTCCCCCCTCAGAGTGATGCTGTCGAATCTGGGCAGGGTACCCTCTCGGATCCCCTGAAAGACCGCACCCCTCAGTTGCGACAACCGCTCAGCAGTCATCACAGCATCAGGGTACCTCTCCTCGACAATCACCCTCGTCAGAGGGTCCGCGGTGTCGACGTAAACATGGGTCCCCTGGACCCTCTGCTTCTTCTTCGCCTCTTCCACCGATTGTAGGGTCCTATTGGGGTCCCTTCGGCGTTTATTGCCGGAGTTTTTCTGAGGCCCCCCAACCGGCTTCTGGGGGATAGCCGAGGACGAGGAAGAAGAGGCCGGCGGAGGACCAGTCCCAATCCCAGCCTGAGCCTGGGCCTGAGCTCTCCCCTTCCATTTCCGAGCCCTCCTTTTCTTCGCAGCTCCGGAGAGTTTCTTCTTGCAAAGATCCTCCTTCGCCGGTTTGTCCGTTGCGGTCTCAGTGCTTCCCGTGCCTCTAAGGGTCCGTTCGGCTCCCGATCCCGCTTCTTTCACCTTTCCGGAGTCCTCGGTCGAAGCCTCTATCAGGGTGTCTTCGGTGAGTTTTAAGTTTTTGATTTTTGTCTCCATCTGTTCCCACGAGCAGCTAGGGAAATATACGGTCCACCCACGCAGAGCCCCGCATGCGTGGGTAAGGCTATACTCTAGGGTTTCGCCTGGTTCCTCAGAGGCATCGTTCAAGACACTGCTCCCCCAGTGCCACGCAGCCCTCGCCACGGTAGCTTCCATCTTGGCTTGGGTCGAGTTGGTCCGCGGTATCGGCTTTCCCCACTCCTGGATAGGGTTTTACGCCCGCCGGGGCAGGTTATAACCGTTACTACCCGGGTGGTCCGCCCCGGCACGCGGGGGTTTAGCCCGGACCGGGGTCTTCCACCCGGGCGTCCTTCTATCCGCCACCCGGAGACGCGCCCGCTAGGCACTCAACCCACGCGTACTTATTCCATACAAAAAATGAAAATTTTGTGTAATTTCTGATTATACAACGCAGTGTTATATTAATCTTCAAATTAAGCACAGCTGTATTTCCCTTCACGATGTAATTCACGATGTAATACGCAAATTAGGCATAAAACTAAAATCGCCACTAACGGACTAACCTCGCACGTCACACGTCACTAACGTGTTATTTTTGAATGCAAAATTTTTGCGCACGACTTCAACCTTTGGAAAAAGACTTGAATTACTTTAGATTAACCTTTCAGATACTTTAAATTACTTAAAAATTTCTTTAGTAAACTTTTAGATTTGTAAGGTAATTTCGAGAACTAACTTCATTTAAAATAAATTTTCTTAAGGAAAGAATCGGCTCCTAGCAAATATCCGGTATTGTTTCAGAACACAGCCTAAGTATAAGACACACTGAGACAAAAATGTCGAAGTGTTGAGAACTAAATATTTTGTATGACGTTTTCTTCGATATTTATTTGTTATAAAAAAATTTATTTGTAAAAACAAAATATATATTTCTATAAAATGCATCTCATTTTTTTTATTAATTGGTTTATTTCTTAAGAAAGTTTTTGGAGTAAAATATACACTATTTTCCATAAAAAAATTTTAAATATTTTTCTTTAATAATTGGCTTATTTAAAAAGGGCGAATTAAATGTTTTATTTCTATACTGAAATAAATCTGAAAGAATTTTTTTTTAAAAGTTATCCTGAAAATCGTAGTAATTGTGGGACAACATAAACCTTGAAAAATTTTACTATACTTTTGACAAAATTTATTAAAACTTTGCCCAATTTTATTAAAATTTAAGTAAATTATTTATTTTTACACACACTGGATGTTATCTCTTTAAATAAGGTATATTTTACAGAAATATTTTTCAGAAGCATATTTCACAGAATATTTCACAGAAATGTATATTTTGTTTTCACAAATAAATTTTTTTATAACAAATAAATATCGAAGAAAACCTTACAAGAAATATTTGGTTCTTAATACTTCGACATTTTTTTCTCAGTGCACGTACTATGAAACTACTATAATATTATAAGACACTATTTTCAAGACACGTATGCACTTATAGACACTATAAAAAACTGTATAACACGACACCAACGATATAACGATGACACCGCGGCGATTATTAGTTCGCCATATTGCATGATGCAATGCAAATCAGGCAGAAATAAATGTCGACAGCTTATGAAATAAAGATTTATTTCTGAATAAATTAATTTTTTTAAATAAATATTATTTGCTTATAAACGTCAACTATTTCTAATCAAATATTTGATTGCTACAAAAAAATTAATTGGTCTGAAATAAATTTATATTTAGAATAAAAATTATACAAAAATTTTCTCACAATTAATAAAAAAAGTTAAGTGTTTTTCACAGATATATATATTTCGTTGTGTTAAATCAAATATTTTTGTGTCAAATAAATCTCAAAGAAAATATTGTAAGTAAATTTTGCTTTCTCGACATTTTTTTCTCAATGTCCATGTATATACATATCTATCTTTATCCTTAAGTCTGGGCGACAGCTTTTCTCACGGAATGTACAAGTTTTTAAGTCTATGGACTAAACGCGACAACAATACTAAAGAAAAAAAAATTAAATTTTCGAAATAGTGCACTACTTCAAAACATTTCTTTGCAAGCAGGTGATTTCCATAATCGACAATTTCTATATCAATACACAATCGTTATTTAATTTCTAACATATTGATTGAATCTTTAGTGAAATTAACACAAGTACCTGCTTTGAAAAAAATTCTTTTTTATTTAATAATTAGCTTTATTAATATATTATTAATTAAATAGTATTATAATTAACACATATTACGCAGCAGAATTAGTTTGTTTTAAATATACGTGACAGGTTTCTACAAAAATCAAACAAATAAAATTAAATTTCCAGGAAACAAAAAACTTTTTATTTATAAATCGTTATACATTTTTTTCCTAATTGTTTTAATCATCTTATTTACTTAGTTTTACTATTATTCGCAATCAGTTGTAAATATCTTTGTAGATAATTGTCACCTTTTGTAATTACACATACATATTTCTAAATAGCTGTCCTAACTATTTACCATGGGAGATGGGATCACAATCTTAATACACATGTACGGCCTGTGCACCTATATATATTGTACGAATGTGTACTAAAGTTGCAATTGTAATCCGTGGGAGATAATCTATCTCCCATAGTAAAAAGTTAAGACAGCCATTAAGAAACACCTTGTATGTATCATTATACAGCATATTTTGTATATTTCAGAGAAAAATCTTTGCAGTTATTGCAAAGTAGTCATCAAAATTTTGTTCCATCCTACAAGAAAGAGTTAGAATGCAAGAAATATTTGTTGGAAAACAAATCATCAGACACAACCGTATCGCTTCAATTGACGAAACATTATTCTAACACTGAAAGTAACATTGATTCTTCGAAAGATGACAATATTTTTGCAGAGCAGCATAAGGAAAAAGAAAAAAGTAAGATCGATGAACCAGAGATAAAACAATTTTCTTCAATAAAGACCAAACCAGTAGATATGCTACCAAAATCTTCTACAATTATTAATACTTTTTCTGAGTACAATGTTAACTCAAGCAACGTAATAATTCCAGAATTAAAAACGTATTCAACAGAAAAAGCTAATAATTTCACAGTTGAGAATCAAAATGCTCATTTAGATTTAGAGTTAGTGGAACATAACGCTACATCATTACGTCACAAAATTATAAGAAAAGATGCTAATCGGACAAATATAAATTTAGAATCTAAAAATCAGTCAACAAATAATCTACATATTGAAAAAAATTCCGAAGAAATAATTAAAAGAAAGCTAAGTTTCGAAAGTTTACATGAAAATACATTGCCGGCAAAAATACAGAAGAAGAATGAAATTAACACATTATTAGATCAAGTAGTAACAGATAATAATATTAAATTATCTAACTCTATGGATCATGTGAAGCAAAAAATTTGGAAAAATGTTACGAAATGTATGGTGAAAAAAAAGGAAAATTACCAATCATTTAAGCAAAAAAAAGAACAAAGAAAGAACAGGTATAAAAAGAATAAAAATATACGAGAAAAATTTTGCGAATATTTTGGGTCCTTGGATTCTAGCACAAGTGAAAGAGAAGAGGAACATGAAATTCTGTTAAATTATGTGAAAAAAAAGAAACAATTTGATGATCCATTGCATAATAATACACCAGAAGAGGAAGATATTCATAAAGGATATAAAAAGTTAACATATGATGCCTCAACTATCTTACCAAAAAATGTAGAGAATATAAATTCCGATAATTCATATAAATCCACAGCCAGCATTGAAAAATATTTTGTTATGCATGATGTAACAACAGATGAGGAGATACAAGATAGAACATCAACAGACGAACGTATTACATTGATTAATAATTTGCAAGAAAACGATGATTCCGACAATTCATGCGATTCCACAGTAAGCACCAAAAAATATTATGCTATGCACAATGCTACAACCGATACGGAGAAAGAAGACAGAGCATTAACAAGCACAGATTCCACGTTAGTTAATAATTTGCAGAAAAATACAGACAGATATAACTCTGATAATTCATGCGAAGAGAATTCTTCATCAATTGACACAGAAAACAATAGCAAAATTTATGTACGCACAAAAAAAAGCAAAGATATTACGCCATTAACGATTGAAATGGATTTAGATGAAAACAGTATGAAGGATATACATTTAGACCAAAGCATAGAGAAGAAAACTACTTATATGTCTGTACAAAACCACCAGAAAATTCAAGAAACATGCAACAACAAAAGTGTTGATTTAAACCAAGACACACAAAGATATACAACATCAAATTTAGAACTGCCGATCACGTTTGCACATGAGTTATTGTGCAATGTTAACGAGAAAAACAGCTGTGATGCAAACAATTTATTATTAGCAAATAATGATAATATTAGGGAAGATGGAAAGACAAGTCTCCTTGATCAATCCTTAATAACATTTAAAAAAAATTTATCGGAAAAAAAAAACGAGTCTTCTTTTATACAAACGATAAATTCGCCAACATCTTCGAACAAATCAGATTGTAATAATAGTCACTCATTAGACAATCATTCAACAGATGATGATAATGGTGACTATATAGAAATAAAAATAAAACAAAATAAAAATAGAAATAAAAATAAAAATAAATTAAAATCTCGAGTACCGCGGAAGTTTTCACTAAAAGCAACGTGGTCGTGCATCGAAAACTTATATACACTTAAAGATAATCCAAACGGCCTTAATGTACTTTTTGAGAGGAAAACATCTGAAAAATCCAAGCATACGACAAGTAAAAATCCGGAAAACAATACATTATTAGATGACAAACAAGATACGCCTGCTGAAACTGAGAAAATAATATATAATTCTGTTTCTACTTTCATAGATAATGCAAGTTGTTCTCAACAACAAAATTTTCAAGACTCTCCAATTTTAAACAAAGATAAAAATGCGATAGAAGTTAGTCAAAGGGAAACAGATAAATACACGCAATCTGTCAAAAAAACACCACAAATAACAACTGAGAACGATCGTGGATCAAATAAACTCGCGTGCGATATGTCTCATTTGGCAAAACAAGTACAAAAGGCTTCCACGGACGACAAACAGAAAACTAACAAAGAACAAAATCAAGATGATATTTTAAAAGAAGCTACAAGTGTGATGGAACATAAGCAACAAGTACAAAAGATTTCCACAGATGACAAACGCAAAATTAATGAAGAACAAAGTCAAAGTAATACAATTTTAGAGGAAACTAGAAGTGTAGTGGAACATAATCAGCAAAAAGAAGATAAACGCACATCGTTTATCGAGCAAAAAAAGACACAAACGGTGACAGAAAACAATCCTGGATCAAATAAAACTGCATACAACATGCCTGATTTAAGGGAACAGCCACTACAGACTTTCTCGGATATAACTCATAGCAAAGTTCGACCTACTGCAGATATTAATTGTCATGCTAAGAAATTTGTGTCTCTCGATGCATCAACGACGTCAAAGTGTGCATACTGTCAATCAACAATCTCTTCTCAATCAGTATCTTCTAGATCAAGATCTCAATCAGCACCTGGTCTATTAATATCTCCTCAACTAGCATTTCAATCAGCTCGTCCGTTAGTATTTTCTCAATTAACACCTGCTCAATCAACACTTCATCCGTCAGTACCTCCTCAATTAGCATTTCCTCAATCAGCACCTCGTCGGTTAGTATCTCCTCAATTAATATCTCAATCAGCACCTCGTCCATCATTACTTTCTCAATCAACATCTACTCAATCAGCACTTATTCGATCAAGATCTCATCCATCAACATCCCGTCAATCAGCACCGTCAATATTTTCTCAATTAGCATATCAAGCTCGTCATCCATCAGTACCTCTTCAAACATATTCTCAATTAGCAGCCCAATCAGTATCCCAACAGCCGCCATCATCTAATACTGCTGATAATCAAATATACTCATCTCGAACAAATGCACCAATTACATCAATTCAGATTAATGCTTCAGATATTTACAAAAACCACAGTAATATTATAATACCGAGTACAATAAAAAGTATCTGCACCTACGTTGAATTTTGCCGCGAATTTATTCGATATAGGATTTTAAGAACATCATATACTTATGTAGAATTCATGCAAAGAATGTCCATGTACGTGACGCAAATAAAGCAAGACTTGGAAAAATTGCAAGCATTGCTACACATGAAAGATATTCAGAACGTTATAACTTACGTTAATAAATATAAGACATTCGATCAAATGCTAACGTGGAAAGAAATTTGCAATTATGTTAATCTTGTGCGATCTTATACACTTTACTCCACACAAATCTCACAGCAGAACGCAAGCCCTAATGCAACACATAATTCGAACATTAGCGAATCGGTTCCAAATACATCAATATCGAATGTTAACGCGCAACCACTTTTAAGGAATGTTTCATTTCCAGAGCCAAGAATGTCATATCAAAACAAATTTAGACAATTTTTAACAATGCCATACCAAATACCAACGACTTCAAACATCAATCAGCAGCAATTGTTTGACAATGCAGATAATTATCCACGGGTGTCATACTCAAGACAAGTTAAATCAAATATCTGCCGACGACGTATATCTCGTGCACGTGGATCTAGAGCATACTCACGTATATCGAATACTAATAAGGAACAATCTTCAAAAAATCAATATACGCTATCAACTAATATGTTAAATATTGATATTCAACAGGTTTCCATGAGTTTAAGTAACGCTTCATCAGCAAATACTAACATGCATTCATATGGACCAGTAAATCAAGAAAATATAAATATGCCTCCTATAAACAATACGAAATGTGCAAGACAATCATGCACCGTGTCAACAAAATGTGATAGTAGTACTGCAACTGCATCTGTTGCTAACGCGCAACAACAAAGACAATACTCCCAATCGTCACAAATTAATTTGAATCAGACTGCGCACAATATCACGTCATCTGGAACTTCCACAGTAAATTCTGATGCTTCAAGCACCGACACAATGAGAAACGTTAAAGATGGAAGCGCAAATGTGAATCAGCAGCAAGCAAACTGCATCCTGCAAGTCTCTCAAGCATCTTCGGAAAGAACGCAATTTTTACCACAAAACAATTTAAATTCAAATAAAGTTGTCATATCTAATCTTATAGTAATATTGCCAACACATTCTGTTCAGAATGCTTTGTCAAATCGAAACATGCAGCAGATACCACAGCTAGTAAATGAAGCAAATACAAATATGTCTCTCGCAATCACGGAAGGATCAAATGTTGCATCAAAAAATATAATTAGCAATACTGAAATCGCCACACGCCACCAATTACAATCACAAGATACATCTACATGTGCAATTGCTCTATTGATTAACAATACATCGCAGAATGTGGGACAAAACATGCCGAATAAAGAAACAAAGATTCTTGAATCGCAAAATAAAAATCACATGCAAAAGGAGGTACCGTTTATAAATCCGCAACAAAACTCGACCGCACATAATATATTGCAAAATATATCTAACACTGCTTTAAAAACGTCCACTTCGCAGAGCTCGAATATATCTCAAAATATGATCTCTACAATGCCTTTACAAACGTGTAATAAAGCGTTTATTTTACCACAGATTACAGAAACAAACCAAGTTATTTATCATTTTAATCTGTCGAATTTTACAGACATTCAAAAAATTATATTACACGATCAAATACAATTGTATTTTCAGATATCAAATGAAATGGAACGTTTCTTTAACGAACAGGAATATAAACGTATTCACCATGAGAAAACAGCATTGTTTAATTTGTACCAAGATTTACATAATTATACTGAAAAATACGTTAAGGATAATTCACAAAATAAATCACAAAGCCAGTCGTTATTGCAAGAAAACACGATACGAACACCGGTAGATAAATCAACGAAAACTCAGTCTGATCAAGATAATAAAAATAGTTTAGTACATAATAGTGATTTAGAAAAGCAATCTATTGATTCGGATATTTCCAAAAATTCAAAACTTACGGCGCCAAAGAATAATTTAAAAGCACAAAATGAAGATTTCGCAATAACCGAGAAATCACTTCCAAAAAACACTTTAATAAAAAAATACAAATATACAGAAGTAACGCAAACTACACGCGAGGAGACTGGCAAAACAATATCAAAGTTTTTTTTAATACATCAAGAAGATCATACGAACGAATGGAGTGATAATTCCAGCGATGGAACATCTGAAAGCTCCTTGAAATTGTATATCGACGAAAATCCGGAACAATCACAAAGGCAGGAACAGTGCGATAAGATCTCGTCTTCTGAAGGAGAAAACTCAAATGCGTCACAAGCTTCAGCATCGCGATTACTTAATGCAAAATACAAATCAACAAAAATAACACAAATACATACGGCAGACGAGGAGCACATCGAAACAATGTCAGAACATTGTTTAAATGCACAGCAAGAAGATTCTACAAACAAATGCAATTCTTCCGATGGAATGTTTGAAAGCTCCTCGAAATTGTGTAGCGACAAAAAATCGGAGAAATCGCAAAAGAACGAACACGAAAATGCACAACAAGAAGAGTTTGCAAATGATCGAGATAATGATTCTACCGACAAAACATCTGAAAGTCCTGAGAAAGTGCATGTTGATGAAAGTATAAAAAATACAGAAGTAATATTATCTTCTTCAAAAAATATTTCTGATGCAAATTTTACGGATATAAGTCAAGAATTTCTAACTGAAGCACAAGATGCCGAAATTACAGAAGAAGAAAATAGTAGACAATCGCTAGTAAATATGGAAGAAATGTACCTTCCGGAAATGTCATTGAAATTTGAAGTTTCGGAAGAGGCATCGAATACAGAAGAGAGCATAACGCAATTGCTGTATCTTCTCGAAAATAGTGATGATATAAAAGAGCTTCTTGAGGACATAGAAAAGGAGAAACTGATAATAGACACTCACAATAACATTAATGCGACCAATGACCACAGGAAAGAGGAAGAGAAGGTTTCCATAGAAAACAATGACAACTCTGAAGTCACTGAAATAATCTTGCCAAGAATTTTGAATGTTAGAAGCATATCGCCATCATTATTCGAAAAGTTAGATAATATAAATACATTTTCTCAAAACGAATTGGAAATGTTAAGTAAAAATGACAGAAGATCGTTAAATATAAATAACGATCTAGAAATTTCAGACGAGTATGACAAGCCATGTTTACGTTGTAAACGTAAAAGTATGGTATGTTGTCAAGATTGCTTGAAAGCTTATTATTGCTCAAGACGTTGCTCATCTTTGCATTGGAATGCGGAACATCACAAAAATTGCAAAGGTTGATCATTTGTATCGATTTAGTTTAAAAATACATATTATTTAACAAATTATGTAAGAATACTATTATATGTTATCTGTGTCATTACTTGGTAGCATCTTAAAATTTTCATCAGAGTTTTACTAGTACTTCAAACTTCTCAGAACTAAAGTATTCCACACAAAAAATATTCTACTTATAAGCGGGGAATTCCCCTTAACAGATTTTCCAAGCAAAACATCTTATAAGAAACATATTCCTCTTTAAAATATCTGCATATGGACAAGGGAAAACATAAACTATGATAAAAAGAAAATTCCTTCACAAAAAATTCATTTATAACGATCTGAAAACCTCTTGAAATAAGAGGATGCAGATCACGAGGCGTGCAGATTGCGTCATTTGTTAATGCGCACACATGCAAGATAACCAACAGGCCAAACAACTCGTTGCTCTGTGTGGACGACGCGACAGTTATCGAGTTTCTAATATATAGTGTGAAGGAAGAACATGAACAAAGTGCAAAATTTTTAAAAGAAGTACATTTAGGGGATGAAGAACAACAGAATAGTGAAGGCAGCCATGATCCAAAAACCGACCACCATAACAGCCAGAGGAAACCACCAAAAAAATAGTACAAGAGTTGGACAAGCTCACAAGATAACACTTAACAAAAGCAGAAGATATAACATGTCTCTAAACTAAGAAGAAGAAAAATTTGGAGGAATATTGGCCGGCATTTCAAAGTAAGTATCTTCTTTTAATTCTAACTTCTCCTTAAGCTAATTGATTCATAACACAACGTATGTTGTAGTTGCATTGTAACCACACGGAGAGAATTTTCTCTTAAAAATTACCCTTAAAATCGTGATAATTGTGAGACAGTAAACCTTGAAGAATTTAACTGTCCAGTAAAATTTTAATACTTTTAACGAAATTTACTAAAATTTTAATAAAATCTGGCAAAGTTTTAGTAAATTTTTTTAGAAGTATAGTAAAATTTTCTAAAATTTTAATAACATTCGGCAAAGTTTTAGTAAATTTTGTTAAAAGTATAGTAAAATTATTTGAGGTTTATGTTGCCCCACAATTACCATGATTTTCAGGGTAATTTTTAAAAGAAAATTCTCTCCGTGCATCAACAGAAATATACATTGGTGTATAATGGTTAAAAGTGAGTTGATTTGCTCAGATTTGGTTCCAAAATGTTGTCTCTGAGGAAAATTTTACTCGAAATATGATACGTGTAACATACTTGACAAACATATACTATGTTATATCAAGTAAAATTTTCCTTGGCACACAGCATACTGCACAGTATACGTGTTTTAAAATGTTGTAGATTCTATAATGTAGAATATCAAATTTAACATATTTTAACCTATTACGACTCTGTGATTACAATTTATATTTTATTGTAAAAGATCAAGTTTTAAGGTTATATATCTTACGCAAATTATAGCATTACCACATTTATAGCATTATATAAACCCAGACAGCACAAAGACGTCTAACAGACGACTAAAAGATGACAAATTTTCGTCATGGACATCTTTTAGGTAAAACTTATAGTCAACCAAAAGATGACTAAAAGACGACTTATGTCCCATAAAAAGTCATCTTATAGTCAAGACGAAAAGATGACTAATAGTCGTCTGCTATTAGACATCTTTTAGTCGTCTTTTACAGTTGCACTATAGGCATGTTTTTGTTCTTAATATTTTTAATAAATTTGTTTTATGAGAAAAAGGTGCAAATAAAATATTAAATCTGATAAATATGTATATATATATATATATATATATATATATATATTATAATATAAAATTACATAATTATATTTTATTTTGTATATTATATGTTAATGTATATGAAGTATTTTCTATTTAGGTTTCGCTCCCCAACTTGAGATGGTATCTATATCTATCTCCCGCTCTTCTTAGCCATTCTGAAAATTTACAGGTCAATTCGTCGAACGTTGTGCTTGAAGAGTTCAAGTTTAAAATTGTTCCTAAAATTGTTTTTTAAAATTAATATTGAGTTATTAATTTTTTTATTAAAACAACTAAAGCGTATAAAATTACCAATAATAATATTGGAAAAAATATTATTTTTTATTCCTTCAGTTTTCCTTTGTCCATTCCATATTAAATTTTTTGCCAATTTATTTGTAAGAAAAATGACTAGATAGTTGGTTAAATGTTTAATCGAAGTTGCTCCTCCAATGGTTTGAATTTTTTTTCCTGTAACATATAACACAATATACATTATTTCAAAAAAAAAAAGATTACGAGATTTGAAAAGCATGTAAAACTACAAAGAGAAATAAGAACAAAACGAATTAAAAAGTTAGCTAGGAGCAAGGTCTGTAGATGAACGACAGGAGGGGTAGATTTTCGCATGAACGCCATTTTGGGACTATAAAGTGTACATGTAGTGTTTGTTGTACGAAAAGAGTGAGTAGTAGTGGAATGTAGGAAAGGTGGAATTGATACATCGTATTGGCCCAAGCCATGTTGGAGCCAGATGTGTAAATATGGATGAAAGACTTTCCTTCCCTTCTTGTCGTTCTTCTACAGATCTTGGCTAGGAGGAAGTAGAAGAGAAAGTTAGGAAAACAAAGAACCTAAAGTAAGAAGAAAACAGAATTAAATAAATGACAGAAATGAAAATTATAAGATAAAAAAGATAGAGGAATATATTATAGTAAAGTGGATGAAAATAAAAAAGAAAAATAAAGAGAAAAGGGAGCGAAAAAAAGAAATATAAGTACGAATAACACAAAAAATAATACAAACAACGAAACTATCGAAATACGTTATAAAAGAATGAAAGAAAGATAAAATACATCTATAGTGTACGCAATATAAAATATAGATTTTCAATACTAGCAATGAATATCGGAATGTTGCTAAAACTAACAAGTTTTTCTAAAATTAAGATTTATTGTAAAAAAGTTATTTTAAACTCACAATTGGTTTTGCACTTTTTTATTAGCCCGCAACTTGTTACAAAAATGTTTGAAGTCTTCTATATCATAGATTGGAAAATCTGGCAACAAATTAAATAAATCCTGTGGTTCAGAGAAATTTTGATCCTTCAATATAGTTAAAATTGTGTCCAAATTCCGATTAATAGATATTAAATATTTTTCTGTGAACGTATCCCCTGTAACTAAAGATATTAAAAATATAAAAAAAATTAAATTTTATGGAAATAGAATAAAATATTGTTACCTTTATTTGTTGTTTCCTTGTCTTTATTTGTTATTTCCTTATCATTATTTGTTGTTTTTTTATTTTTATTTGTTGTCGTTATTTCAATGCATTTATTTTTATTTTCTTGCACAGTTCTCACTTGGAATATAAAAATAATTTTTATAAAATTAATAAGAATTATATACTGGTAACAAAATAAAAGAAAATTATTTATAATAAATATTTTTGTTATATTACCTAGAGTAGGAACTTCTTTTGCTTTATTTCCTCTTATTTCTTCCAAATTATATCCAGGATTATAGTCAACTAAAAAGATAAAAAATAAAAAATAAAAATAAAAAGAATTAACATTACATTACGTACCATGTGTAATTGTAGGTAGCAATCTTTGTGATTCAATGCTTGAGTGTGCAGAAACGTCTTCTCCGCTTTCTGCAATTAAATAAAATATTTATTTGAACACAAATATAATATAAGCATCCCGTAGGAAAAAATTATGTAAAACTTACTGCACAAAATATGCATGTTTTGTGCAATAATTTTTGCATAATTTTTTCCTACGGGTCTTCTTGTTCAATGTTACAAATAAAAAATTTTGTTATTGTCACCAAAGACATTTGTGATCAATTCAGCACATTTGTAAAATTGTCCGATTATTTTTTTTACTTGAGCAATAAATATCATAAAATTGACAAAATTATGAGAAAGGATAGGTTTAGAAAGATTTCGTGTCAAGTTAGTTATGCAATATTAATTGTTGAAATAAAAAAAGTATTTCGACAATTTTACAAGTGTGCTAAATTAATTATAAATGTTATTTTCTGGATATTGGTACGCAAAATAGTATGGTACGTAAAAATGCTTAGCATGCATTTTCTTGCTTCTAACCTCTTTGAATAAGAACGGCTCTTGCGATTATCTAAATACCTTAAATTCTGGATATCGCAAATCTCAAAAATATAATACTGAAAGCATATTATATAATATTCACAAACTTTGCAAGTTTTCATTTTCTGTAAAATAATTGCCATAGTTAATGATTGTGAATAGAAAGAACTTGATTCCATATTTAAGTCATCTTGACATGTTACATCTAGAAAAAAAACATTTTAAGTTAATATCCTTTACATATTATTATTTTACATAATTGCAAATTTTTATTTTAAAAAATTCTAATTTTTAAAAAATTTTTATCAAATATATTTTTAATATTAACAATATTATTACAAACTAAAAGCAATTTATAAAGTAAGTTTTATTCATTTATGTAATATAAGTTACCTGATCTTGAAGTCATGTCTTTTTCGCAACATTTTGTATTTGTGTAATTCGAAGATTGCAGTAACCATTTTGTTTTGTTTTTTGCTGTAAAGATCAACAATGTAACTACAAAAGCCGTAATCGGATAAGAAGGGGGCAATCTGCCCCCGCACGGATTATACTCTTTTTTTTTGCTATCAGTGTCACTTACAATTTAGCCAAATATTAGCCCTTTTTGTTAAACCGTTTTGGTATAATAATAAAAATAAAAATACTGAAAATAACTTATATTTTTTGATCGGCTTAACCAATTTTGATGAAATTTTAATATTTTATAGATATATTATTGAAGCACATTTGTGAAAAATTCTGGAAGGTTTTTTGATGGCAGAAACATTGATAAAAAAATTAAATAAATGTTCTTGATTTTTTTTAGTCCCGATATCCTTCTGGTATAATTACGACAATTTTTTTGTAGAATCTTGGAAAAATTTTCTACAAGACGTATTTTTTTCAAAGCAATATAGTGGGTAGCAGGTATCTATAAAAAATAAAGTTTTTTTTTTATTTTTTAAAAATATGATATGTTTTTGGTACAATAATCGCGATATTTTTTTTCTAGAATGTTGGGACAGTATTCTACAACACCTTTTTTCGAATTAATAAAATCAGTGGAAGGTACTTAAAAAAACTTAAAGATATATATTTTTTTATTTTTTAAAATATGACATGTTTTTGTACCATTGCCATATTTTTTTGTAGAATTTTTAAACAGTATTCTACAACAAGTAATTTTTACTAAAAAAATAATAAAATGAAATGATTATAAAAACATAAACTATAATCGTATTAAATCAAATGTTTATTAATGATTCTCAAAATAATGAATTACACATACATATTCGTGCACATAATCACTAGCTCTCATACTATTATTTACAATATTTATATGGATGGACTAATCTTCATCAATAATAGGCGTGATGCCGTCTGTTTTGAATAGTTTACATAAGTGCTGGCCTGGTCTCGGAATTTTTGATAAATATTGTCCGTAGGATAAATAATAAATAATGACAGCAATGTGTGAACAGCAGCCAACTATTCTTCGTTCATTGGCGCAGTCACAAAAGTATCTTTTTATCCCTGATTGTCTAATACTATCAGGAGTGTATTCAATAAAGCATTGATACACTTTCTTAGATATGTAACAGGACTGTACTTGAAGCTTTAAATATATTGGACTGGTCTTTAAGGAACTGCAAATTCAAACTACCATCTTCATTTAGAATTTCTCCCAAGTAGGAAATCGCCTGCAAATACTGGTTCCGATAAGTTCCGATGAATAATAATTAATTAGTTTCTGTTAGTTCCGGGAAGTTAAACAAGTCACTGGAAAAAATATTTTGGAAAGGCAATCGTTTTCAAAACCAACTATTCTCTTCAATCACAAAAGCCAAAGAAATTCTAAATGAAGATGACAGTGTGAATTTGCAGTTCCTCAAAGACCAGTCCAATATATTGAAGCTTCAAGTACAGTCCCGTTACATATCTAAGAAAGTGTATCGATGCTTTATTGAATACACTCCTGATAGTATTAGTCAATCAGGGATAAAAAGATACTTTTGTGAGTACGCCAATAGACGAAGAACGGTTGCCTGCTGTTCGCACATTGCTGCCATTATTTATTATTTATTATTTATCCTACGGACGGTATTTATCAAAAATTCCGAGATCAGGCCAGCACTTATGTAAACCATTCAAAACAGACGGCATCGCGCCTATTATCGATAAAGTTTAGTCCGTCCATATAAATATTGTAAATAATAGTATGAGAGCTAGTAATTACCCAAATAGCATCATACGTCTTATGGACATCCGTTTTACATCCATTTTTTGATAATATACATAATTTTAATACATATACACAAGCGGATAGAAATGATAGACATACTAACTCGGATACGTAATTTTTTTCAACGTGGCAGCATATGGAAAAAGAAGTATCAATCTGAAATAGTGCAGTTAATATGTCTAGGCATTTCTATTTGCTTGAGTATGTGAGAGAATATTAAGTTTTTTGTCGCGTAATTTAGTTTGTTAAAAACCTAATATTATAAGCAATAAAGTAAACTTGAGAAAATGTTAATTTTTGTATTGTCGCAACAAAAAAAACAAAGTTATTATATACATACATATATACAAGCGGATAAAAATATTTAGACATACTGACTATATATATACCATTGCAGAGTATCTTTTTTAAAGTAAAAGCATGTGAAAAACAGATATACTTCGAATAATATAGTTAGTAAGTTTATGCTCCGTTTATATATGTGTATTAGACCTTATACGCATTGCATTATTTATAAAAATAATTGATAATCGATGAAATAAACATATGAATATTACAGATAAAGAATGAAACCGATATAACTTTGTTTTGTTATTTTAATTAAATCTGAGTCTCGATCTTTAATTAGATATTTAAAATTGTCTTAAAGACCTTCATATATATTATAAAAAGAAATGAAATATCTGGTACTACAAAATGAGTGAAATTCCAACAAAATTATCTTTTTTAAAAAAGGTATAAAAAAGCATACGCGCGCATGAAACGCCCTTAAAAATCTATTTTTGTACAAAATAATTTTTGTTTGGCATTGCAAATGTGCACTACAAAGGAAATTTTAATAAAATTGTTTTTTGCCCCAAAAATAACAAAAAGTTTATTTTCTCCACAAAAATTATGATATAAAGAAAATGCGCCAACTATGAAAATGGATGTTCATACGACCTAAAACATCCATTTTTACAAATAATTATTTGTTCAAATATTGCAAATAAATATTTTAATACAAATTTTATTACAAAAACTTGCCGCAAAACCGAATAATTTGCTTTAATACAAAATAGCTTTCTTATAATCTAACTTGCATAATAAAATAATAATTACTTGAAATGACAATTTCTTACAATAGAAATCGTAATGGCATTATATACGTATAACATTATACACGTACGCGCGCACGCCTGGGAGAGAAAGAGAGAGAGAGAGAGAGAGAGAGAGAGAGGGGGGGGGGGGAGAGAGAGAGAGAGAGAGAGAGAGAGAGAGAGAGAGAGAGAGAGAGAGAGAGAGAGAGAGAGAGAGAGAGAGAGAGAGAGAGAGAGAGAGAGAGAGAGAGAGAGAGAGAGAGAGAGAGAGAGACAGAGAGACATTTGAATGTACGCACGCATAAGAAACTGAGATATTAAAAATTGCTTTCTTATAAGCAAAATTATATACTAACACACACACACATACGCGCACACGCGCGCACGCACGCAAGAACGCACTCACACATTCAGATGCACGCACAAAAGAAAAAGAGAGAAAGCTGGCAAATTATTCGGTTTAGCGGCGCCAAGTTTTTGGAATAAAATTTGTATTAAAATATTCATTTGCAATATTTGAACAAATAATTATTTGTAAAAATGAATGTTTTAGTTTGTATGAACATCCATTTTCATAGTTGGCGCATTTACTTTATATCATAATTTTTGTAGAGAAAATAAACTTTTTGTTCTTTTTTGGGGAAAAAACAATTTAATTAAAATTTCTTTTGTAGTGCACATTTGTAATGCCAAATAAAAATTATTTTGTACAAAAATAGATTTTTAAGGGCGTTTCAGATTTTTGCGCGCGTATACGTGGCGCTTTTTTATACCTTTTTTAAAAAAGTATATATATTCATATATACTGGTCAACAAAATTAGCGCATACGAAAATTTGTGTCAAAATTTTGCATAATTTCAAATAAGTATAACACCGCGAAAAATAATCGCATTTCCATTTTCCAAAAAGCATTTTAAAGTTCGAACTCTCTACTTTTGAATGAATTTTGACGATATTAATTTTTTTTTTTTTTTTCATGAAACGGCACAATGATAAAGCTCGACCTGTCAAAAGTAAAAATTTTTATACAACTTTGCTATGTTACACCTGTTGTGGAAAAAATCGCGAAGACTTTCTGCTACTTGCATCTTACAGCGCGATCTTTTCCCTTTATTTTGAATGGTTGTTCATAGCTGTGCGATTTTTTTTGACCGAGTTATCGATGTTTGAATATAAAGTGGTCACTTTGACTTTGATCGCTTACAACTCGTGAAAAAATCAACGTACAGCGCTCTGCAAAAAAGCAATAAAAAGCTGAAAGTTAGCCCTTTTTAACCTTATAGTTATTGTTTTTAATTTTTTTTCTTTAAACTAATAAATCGCGTTTAAATAACATGTAAGAAACTTGTTGCATCTTCAAAAAATTGCATAATTGAAATTGCATGTTTCAGAGGTAGAAGAATTTTTTTACAAGTTTTATGATAATTTTCGTATCAACACATAGCGTAGAATTTTGCGTTGGGTAACGCTAATGCTGGCGGTAACTGTTTGAAAAATAGGTAACTATGAGACATTACATTACAAAAAAAAATTGTAAAATCATGTTCTTTTTTCGTATTTGTAGAAAAAGGTCTATATTTTACGAAAATTATCATAAAACTTGTAAAAAAATTCTTCTACCTCTGAAACATGCAATTTCAATTATGCAATTTTTTGAAGATGCAACAAGATTCTTACATGTTATTTAAACGCGATTTATTAGTATAACGAAAAAAATATTAAAAACCAATAACTATAAGGTTAAAAAGGGCTAACTTTCAGCTTTTTATTGCTTTTTTGCAGAGCGCTGTACGTTGATTTTTTCACGAGTTGTAAGCAATCAAAGTCAAAGTGACCACTTTTCATTCAAACATCGATAACTCGGTCAAAAAAAATCGCACAGCTATGAACAACCATTCAAAATAAAGAGAAAATATCGCGCTGTAAGATGCAAGTAGCAGAAAGTCTTCGCGATTTTTTCCACAGCAGGTGTAACATAGCAAAGTTGTACAAAAATTTTTACTTTTGACAGGTCGAGCTTTATCATTGTGCCGTTTCATAAAAAAAAAAAAAAAATATATAATTGAAATCGTCAAAATTCATTCGAAAGTAAAGAGTTCGAGCTTTAAAATGCTTTTTGGAAAATGAAAGTACAATTATTTTTCGCGGTGTTATACTTATTTGAAATTATGCAAAATTTTGACACAAATTTTTGTATGCGCTAATTTTGTTGACCAGTATATATTTGCGCGTGCGCGCGCGCGCGCGCGCGTGTGTGTGTGTGTGTGTGTGTGTGTGTGTGTGTAGATTTAAACGATTTCACTTTTATTAATGAGATACAAAATTAACAGTTAAATAAATTTTTGTGTTTGTAATGTTTAATATAACATTGGAAGGAAATGTGTAAACAGAGAAATATTAATTCTTTTTCAGATTGAAACATATCAGGTTCAGAAAATAGTGACTCTGAAGCAGATATGTAGACAGAACAAAACGAAAATAAAAGACAATTGTCACCACAGTTAGAAGACTCAAAACGATGTCCTAAAAGACTTGCAGTATATATGGATCACAAGAACTCAATTTGAGGAGCTAGTAAGCAAACTAAGCATTATATTAAATTATTAAATTGTTACACCTCATATTGTTAATAATTAGAATTTTATATTTAATAATATTTATATCTTTATATATATATGTGGTACATCTCTACATTTTCAATATATTTTTTATTTTAGAAGATTGAGAAGAAAATAAGGGAGCATTTAAAAAGTGATGATGTTCTAACTTATTTTTAAAATAATGCCATTTTAAGTGACGAAGCAAGAGGAATATCAGTTGAAATATTGGCAACCGTATGATAAAAATAAATATCAAGTAAGTTTATTATACAATGATACACACACATAACATATACATATTTTATATTGCGAATATTTTTTTAAATAACATTTTTTTAAATACATTCTTTTAAATACAATTTTTAATGTTGCAAATATCTTTCATTTCCTTTTGTAGCCCTACTTTTGAAGAGTTTCAAATCATATCTAAGGAAATATGCGAATTATTTCCAACTGAGAATGAGGTAAAATTTCTATATTTAGTTTAAATTAAAATTTAATAATTAACATTAACACAAGTAATAAAATAATGTTTATTTTAGAAAATATATTATAGAATACATATGTGTATAAGCCTTTTGCAAATGGTCTAAGTAAAAAAAAATATAGGAGAGTAATTAGCTGATAAAGTGAAGAACCTGAAATCTATGATGAGGAAGTTCACTCACTTCAGCCAACTATACAAACATTTAAATTCTTCGGACAATAATAAAAATACATGTGTCTAATACGATGCCGAGTACATCTGAAGGTATTTAAATTTATTGATTAAGATAAGGCTTAATTATTAAGATATTTTTAATAGAATATTGGTAAACTAATTTACCAAATTATATTTAGTAAATGAAGATGAAGTGCAAGCAGCCATTCCATGGTTGAAAATTAGTCGGGGACCATGGATTGACATATTAAGAAATTCGGACATAACTTATAATTTTCGATAAAAAGCACTACTAGATCGGAAAGGTAGAGGTGATTAACCACTTTCCAACGGATTATTTTTCTCAATGGAAAGTTTTATCTTTGCCTCAAGAATATACTCTTGTAAGTTTATTAAATATTTTAATTTCATTATAGTCTAGTGCTCAAATTCTCTATTCTTTAGGATAATTTATCATAAAAATAAATATTTTGATTTTGTTAGTTGGATCGTGATTTTAAGAGAAAGTATCCTAATAAAGATTTACCACTTCTTTGGAAAGAGAAAAATTTATTCCCATTCTCAAACAACTATTAAAAGCAGAAGTAAAAGATTCTTATGGAAAATTTAAAAAATTGGAGGAGCTAAATGAGAGTAAGTATTTTTCAAAAAATTAAAATAAAGTTAAAATTAATGATTGGGAAAAACCTTTATGTTTTATGTATTTACAATAAAATTTTTTTTGTTTATTGTAGGAAATTCTATTGCTGTCATTCTCCAATTACTTCCACATTTGGTGCCACCTCAGCAATTACAGAAGCTTAATTATGGGAAAAGAGTAAAAGCTAATCTATCTGAGGCCAGATATGTTTTTGTGTTTCATGTAACAGTAAGTTTTATTGATATATGAATTGATTATATTCAATTTCTATTAAGAGGACATAAAATACTTAAATGTGAAAAATATGGTGCAAATTATAGATTATAATTGAATTGCTATCAGTTATATGATAAACACTTAAATTTATTTTTTAACAATAGTTTCTTTAGCAATAAAAATTCGAGATATACTTTGAATATCTAATTAAAGAATCTAACTTTTCTTTTTTAAAAACTAAATTATTTGATATTTTTCAAAAAAGTGTTATTTAAAATATAATAATTTTTATACAATAGAAACGGTCGAAGACGAGCAAAGTTAATTACTGCGTTCGACAAAGCAGCACGTCGGAGTGCTCTCTTACCTCACTCTATCTTTGTTCAATGCCAATAAATAACAAAGACAGAATGTGTCAATAGAGCCTCCAGACGCTTCAGATTTGCTTTGCCGAACGCACCCTTTGTTCACAAAATTAATTTATTATTTATTCTCAACCCATACAGTTTCTTAATAGGGTATATCAAAGTATACTAGAAATAAATTTATACGTTTTGGATTCATTTGTCCTTCTTCAGCATGATCTAATAATTATGAGTTTTCCTTAATATTTAAAACATAATTGATTCGTTGTCAACTTTAAATTATTAATTTATCAATACAAAACAGAATTCAATCTAACACTATGGAAAGGTCACATTACATTAAGGCGCATCTACTTTTTACTCAATTATATCCTCGCTAGAATTGTATTCAATTTACCACTTGTCTTTGTACGGTAGATTGAAGATGCTGTTTTTCATCATCTTTGAAGCATGAGAATACCTCCCTTGCATCAATTCTTAACTCCTTTGTATTGTGTCCAAAGTTTTTAATGTGTTGTTTGTAAATTTACAAATTTCAATGTCATCATATAACTAAGTGGAAATAAAATTAATTACATAATGAATAGGTAATGTAAGATTTCTTTAGGATAATTGAACTTACACTGTTCGTTAAACAGACATCATTGAGATTTTTAACAAGATCGTCAAAGAACACCAATGGTGGCGTTTTTTATTTGCGATAACGGATTAACCACTGGTATTATAAACATTTGATAAAGCAATAAGTAATTAAGTGAAAAGAAATATCTATTGTAAGTACCCATACAGCACAGAAGCTTTTAGCAACATTGCTGCAACGTTACAATATTACGAGTTGCAATGTAGTAGTCCAGAGACGTTTCAGAAACATGCAATATCAATATTACACCGAAATGTTCCAATAATGTTGCAGAAATAATAGAAAATATACATATTAAAATACATGCAAGTGTTCTAATATGTATACGTGCAACTTCGTATAAAAAGACATTTGTGACATTTTTTAATAGTTTTGAAAGATTTAAATATTTGGATTTGTGTGCAATATTTATACCAAAGATTATAATCTTTTTGAGATTTATAATAGAACAGTAAAATGAACAATTATCATATATAAATTTATTTTTTTATTTGAAAAATTGTTCAATTTACTGTTCCTTGATAAATCTCAAAAAATGCAATTAATCAACTATAAATATTAATGAAGAAAATCATATATATGTATTTATTAATATTATTGCTTTTGACAATAACTAAAATAAGGCTACTTAATAAAAATAATGCTACTTGGATAATAGAATATTGTGTAAGTTTTTATTCTTATATAAAATGTAATAATTTTCTAATTTTCTACTATGCTTCTAATATATTTTAGATTTTAATAGGTAAACTTTGAGACTATATATATATATATATATATTCAAGAAGAATAAGAAAAAATTTATTGCAATTACATAAATTCACAATTTTTTATCCGAATTTTGGATGCAAAGAAATAATGAAGTTACGCAAATTGCAACAAAATTCTTTTTATCTCTCTTGTCTTTATATTCTCAAAGTTTATCTATATTAAATTTAAAGTGTTATGCATATTTATAGCAACGCGTTTTAATACATCAAATACATTGCACCGTAACATTGCAGTAGTCTTACATTGTAATGTTTCCCAGGCGGACATTTCAGCGTTGCCACAAACTTGCAGTAACATTGCAGAAACATTTTGTAACGTTCCTGCAATATTACAATATTTCAATATAAGGTTTCTGCAATGTTTTTGTAATCTTTCGGGACTGTACGGGTAATCACAAAAAATAATGAAGCTTACATTATTCGCCAGGCAGTAATACATTCAACAATATGCACTTTTCTCATCAAAGAACATGACTAACTTCGTCCTACTTGTCTAATAGCTGACTAATAACTTGTGTATATATCGATTCCTCGATAATAATATAAACTTTCATGTTTACTACCTGTATAAATAACATTTGTTTTCAATTAGACAAAGTCTTTGGGATTTCTCTTGAATTTAGTTGTTTCTTTAATTTATTAAGAATATTAAAAAAAATTTATCTAATAACTCTATGTTTTTCATAAGGTAAATTCCATTATTCTGTTCTTTAATATGTATTATTTTTGAAACTAATCTCTTATAGTAATTAGTTTCAGAATCCAGTATTTTTACATAATTCCAGTCTAATGTATTATGGCCTTGACATGTTGTATGTTCGGTGACCACAGAATGCTTAGACGAATCTAACCTTATGTTGTTTATAATGTTCTTTTATTCTAGTGTGCAATTGTCTCTTTGTTTATTCGACAAAGATAAGATGCATCACAGTTCATGCAATTGATCTTGTAAACGACATTGTTGTTACTATATAGGCCATTTTTATCTTTGTGTGCTTTAACTATACAATTTAACTTATTAAGACAACGGTATTCCACCATTATGTGATATTTTTTGACTAATTTGGACGCTATTACGTCTGAAGTTCAATTATTTTAGCGAAATCTCATATTAAATATTCATTATGTAATTAATTTTATTTCCACTTAGTTATATGATAACGTTGGAATCTGTAAATTTATAAACAACACGGAAAAAACTTTGGACACAATATAAAGGAGTTAAGAATTGATGCAAGAAATGTATTCCCATGCTTTAAAGATGATGAAAAACAACGTTTTCAATCCCCCGTATAAAGACAAGTGATAAATTGAATACAATTCCAGCGAGGATATAATTGAATAAAAATTAAATGCGCTTTAATTTAATTTAACGTGACCTGTCTATAGCGTTAGATTGAATTCTGTTTTGTATTGATAAATTAATAATTTAAAGTTGGCATCAAATCAATTATGTTTTAAATATTAAAGGTAACTCATAATTATAAGATCAT
Source organism: Monomorium pharaonis (assembly GCF_013373865.1). Classification (NCBI taxonomy): domain Eukaryota; kingdom Metazoa; phylum Arthropoda; class Insecta; order Hymenoptera; family Formicidae; genus Monomorium; species Monomorium pharaonis. The sequence goes on along the minus strand of NC_050472.1, from coordinate 10,537,653 downwards.
ATTGAAGAAGAACAAGTGAGTCCGAAACATACTAATTTATTTCTAGTATATTTTGACATATCTTGTTGAGAAACTGTATGGGTTGAGAATAAATGATAAACTGATTTTGTGAACAAAAATTTTGCTCGTCTTCGACCGTTTCTATTGTATAATGTGCGCATGCACATAGCAAGCTTAAAAATTATCTTTATAATAATTTTTCTTTGTTTTATTTAATAATGAAATATAATATTTATATATTTTATAATTTTAAAAGATATTTTGTTTTCTTTTTGTATTAATTTACCTTTATATCTAGATTACAATTATGATATATTGCTTTCTTTTTCATTTGTATAAAAGCATACATTTGTTTTCTGAGTTTGTAGAATTAAGATGTAACAGATAAGTATATATTTTTATCTCTTTAGGTGCCAGAAGATATAAACCTAGCGATTCAACAAGGGCGTGCTGTAGCTTCCAAGCTCAAAAGTAAAGTTCAATCTTTTGTTTTTCTTGTTGAGCCTACAGTAGAAAAATACGAAACTTATTACTTGATAATTGATGAAGTCAAGTACCACGTCAACAATGTATTGAAAGCCTTTGATCAATGTTTTAACGCAATACAAGTTCTAAATACTGAATATTCTTATGAACTCTTACGGAAAAAACCCTCTAATTTTAAGAGTTTACACTCAAAATTGAGTGTTAATACTCGATTTTGAGAGTTTACTCCCAAATTCAGGTGTATACGCTCAAATCTTGAGTATTTACACTAAAGATTGAGTGTTTATACTCGAACATTGAGTGTGTATACCCAATGAGTGTTCATACTAAAGTTTCGGTTTAAATACTGAATATTTAAAAATATACTTTCAACACTTGGGTATGACACTCAATAAATGAGTGTATATTTCCGACACAAAATGTGAACACTAAAACGTTGGGGATGTACATTCAATATCTATCGGTAGAAGGTATACACTTAATATTGAGTGTGCACTCTCAAACATTGGATTAGGAAATATTGAATAAAAACAAAAGCAAAAAAAGCAAGTTTAACCGAGATTAAAGTTAATCTACATTGGTAAAAATGGGCATAAGACGAATATCTAAAATAAACATTCAATTAGAGTATTCAGCTGGCTTTGAGTATTATTATAATTTGAGTGTTACTTTCAACTTGGATGTTTGCCATCTAATTTGATGTTGTTAATTTTAGTGTTATTCTTAAATTTAGGATTAACACTGAAATTAACACTTAATTAGATGGCGACCATCCAAGTTGAAAGTAAAACTCTAATTAAAAGTAAATTAAAGAGCGAACACTCAAGATGAGCGTTTACACTGAATTGAGTGTTTATCCTTGTCCCAAATTATACTCAACTTGAGTATTTTTTTAAGTGTTATTTGTAGTGTTTTTTCCGTAAGGAAAGCAAGAGGTGCATGCCTTTATTCAGCAAGCTCTATATCGTATCTCCACAATGTATGATAAAAAAAATTCAACTGTTGTGCACTTTGAAACTCTTTGAACAAAAATTTCAATTAATAATTGAGCAAATATCTGGCCAAAGAAGTCATTAGCGTATATGTTATGGGATATATTTTGGATTGTATAAGCTAGATTGAGTTGCGCGCGTTTATATTGTATATGGCAGAGCGTAATGCATTCCCAGCGTCATATAGCGGCGCTCATCTTTGCGTGCGATCGTCTTTTATACTTTAAGTATCCGGAAAGAGTCGCTGGCGAGTCAAGCGAAACTGATTCCGCATGATGTGCAGTCGCAGAGCTTATTCGCAATCCTAACAGAAGTAAATACAGTAGTTAATATAAATTTTAAATTAATATATAAAGAGAAATCAGACTGTGATTCAAGATTGTTTTAATAATATTGTAACTTGTGAAAAAAAAGTTTATATAGATTTAATAAGATTTAATATAAATTTTATTAAAATTAAATAAGATACTAACATTTTAATAAAATTTATAAGAATTTATATAAGACTTTAATAAGAATTTTATGTAGATTAATATAAATATTTATTTTGTTTAATTTTTATAAAAACAATAAGACTATATAATACTTAATATAGATCTGTACATAATTAAAATTAAATATTTATAATTCTAATTAAAAACTGAGTTTTTATTAAAATCTTATTAGTATCTTATTTAATTTTAATAAAATTTATATTAATCTATGTTAAATCTATGTATAATTTTTTTTTACGGGAATAAATTGTTTTATATAATTATAAAAGCTTTAATTTGAGTAATCTAATTTTGTGTTGTTCATAATGGAGATATTATGTTTTAAATGTAAAAATAAATTTAATTTAATTGAATCTTTGATAGCACATATTAAGGGACGCACAATGGATCGAACAACGTTAAAATGCGGACATAGACCTCTCCCAAAAAATTTGTTTACATAAAATCCCTAACAGCAAATTTAATTAGTAAAAAGGTTATAGAATTATTATATCATCATTATTTTCAAAATTGTTATCAGATTCATATGAAAAATAACCTCGAATATTATGATTTATACAAAGACGGATTTTTGTCTAATTTCACGCTAGTATATTTCATACCACTTTAAATATTATGATATCAACTTTTTTCCAATTTATAGGATCTTTGTTAGCTTGAAAAAACTTTGTATCTCGATTAATGAAGGTATTAACGTTTGGCAATCGTTTTTACAATGTCATAATGAAAATCCTAAAATGTGAACTTTCTTTTAACGGTAACAGAAAGTTTTATAATATCTTGAACTTTGGCTGGTAATAATGGATTAAGAGCATAATCTATTTTATAAATTCATTAATTTTAGATGCTACTATCTGCTACTTTACAAAATAAGTAAAAAAATTATCCGACATAAGCCAGAGGGATATTGCGCCATAGGAGTAATTTTGCATCTTGTAAGTGTGTGCGCGACATGTCTCTCTCTCTCTCTCTGTGTGTGTGTGTGTGTGTGTGTGTGTGTGTTTGTGTGTGTGTTTGTGTGTGTGTGTGTGTGTGTGTGTGTGTGTGTGTGTGTGTGTGTGTGTGTGTGTGTGTGTGTGTGTGTGTGTGTGTGTGTGTGTGTGTGTGTGTGTGTGTGTGTGTGTGTGAGCGAGCAAGTGAGGCGCGTAATAAAGAATTTCGAGAATATAGGAAGTAACATTCACGTAAAATTTGTATAACAGCCACGAATTTCGTTTTACATCAATTATTAATTTCATCGGATCCTTTAATTTCTAGTTTAAGAACGAAAACATGTAAAAAGAAACAATAAGATTTGCTTCCCGAAACATTGGAACTTTTAATATAAACGTACACGCACATATACACGCACGCATGCACGCACACACACACACACACACGACACGCATGCATGTACACTAGAGAGGGTTTGGAGTCTCTAAATACTATAGGAGTGACGAACCGTGGGCTCCTTATCTCTACAGTGACACACACACAAACACACACACACACAAAAATGCAAAATCCGACTCCCCGTGATGCATATCGGGTAATGCTAATGGCGGTAGCAGCCCATACAAAAATTGTTGCTAAAGTTTATTGTTTAATATAATAATGCGAGCAATAATTATTTTAATCATCAAAATACATTTAAAAATACATTTTGTAATTACATATAATATTCACAATTGTAAAACGTTTGTTGTTGTATATATCGTTTCCAAAACAACGATGTCCGCACTTTACTATCTTTCGATCCACTGTGGGGCGGTGGGAAGTACATTTCCACTTAATTTTCTTTGGGTTTTTCAATATAACTGAGGTCTGTTACATCGTGTAATCATGAAATTAACTGTTCTATATTATACTTGTTACCCTAGTAGCAAAATACATTGGCAGTATATTGGCCATTATTGGCTAATATTGGTTAAATATTGGTTATATTGGGAATGCATTGGCCAATGTTTTTCCAATGTTTCCCAATGTAACGCCAATATTAGTTATAAAATATTGGCTCCAAATTAAAATGAAATTAATGTCCAATATGAAAAATCGATTGGTTCAATATTGGCCCAATGCTGAACCAATATTGAACCAATTAATATTTCTTCTTAGACAAATTGGCTAAATAAGATTAAACGTCAACTTTACAATATTGGATCAATATTGGGAATATTGTTTTTATATTAATTTGCAATATTGCGCCAATGTTTTTTGTTACTAGGGTAATGTTAGAACTATGTACTACTATACGAGTTACTATACATCAGCCATGCATTTCTCAATTGTTATCAAACAAACAATGACGAAAAATGCTCTTTTTTCACGATAAATTTGTTCTAGAAGATTCTTGAATGTAAATAAACTTCCAGACCATAATTTTAGATTCTACAGTGACGAACTAAGTCATATTAAGTTGAAGTTTCAGAAAGTATATTGTTAATATTTTGTATTCAACAAAATATGTTGCAAAAATGCTATTTCCCAATCAGCAAGCAATATTTTTTAAATATTTTTCAAATATTTATTTTTAATTATTTTTACATTATTAATGTTTATATATTGTGTACAAATGTACAAATAATATTTATTTAATATTTATTTAATATTTATTTTATATAAATTATTCATTTTAAATGATTTAGAAAAAATATTTATAAAATGTTTATTTAACGTTTATGTAATATTTAAAAATAATTAATTTTTTATTAAAAATAATAGTTTAAAAAAATTATTTACGCAATATTTATTTAATATTTATTTAATATTTATATTTCAATCATTAAGTATTTAAAATAATAATTTAGGACAAATCATCATTTCGATGTCGATTCGACGTCGAATTGATGTCGAATACATTATCATTTCTCGCTGGGGTGTGAAAACATACAATGCCAGCCATTGTAACTTATAGCGTCCATAATACATTTAACGCATGCGCAGAGAGGGCAAGTATCATGCTATACCTTTCACTCTCGCACAGATTTTGGACGCACTTGCAGTGCTGGCATTCCTCCTCCATGTATAATATACTCATAGAGCGCCGCTGCCTGTGTTTCGCCGCCCTCGCGTCTCGCCGCATCGCGCCTACACTCGCAACGATGGCCGCTACGCACATTCACGATTACTTGACAAAATTAGGAATTAACAAAGATAGGATAAATTAAAACCGTAATAAACTTCTGTGATTAAGAAAGTCGAAAGAGAGAAAGCCTAGAAACTTATGGAATCTACAAATAATTTAATTCCTATCGTAATTGTGAATAAGTATAAGTTAATAAAAGTTTTTCGTACATTTACGATAGATTCTTTCTTTTTCTTAAATATCTTATTTACAGTATCATACAATTCTAACTTTGTTTCTTATTAAATTGTATCGTACTGATAAATCCTTGATCAAAAATTGATACAAAACATTGATAAAAAATTACCACACGGAAAGAATTTTCTCTTAAAAATTACTCTAAAAATCGTAGTAATTGTAGGACAACGTAAACCTTAAAGAATTTTACTATACTTTTGACAAAATTTACTAAAATTTTAATAAAATTTGGCAAAATTTTGTAATTTTACTATACTTTTAACAAAATTTATATACTAAAACTTTGTCAAATTTTATTAAAATTTCACTAAATTTTAGTAAATTTTATTATAAGTATGGTAAAATTCTTCAAGGTTTACGTTGTCTCACAATTATCACGATTTTCAAGGTAATTTTTAAGAGAAAATTCTCTCCGTGCATAAATTCACGATTGATTCTCAAATTGACAATTTTATTTTATAAGTTTATTATAATATTTGCCGCATCGAATTCTCTCATCGTTTCTTATCGTTTTTTTTAATGTTAAATTAACGAAGGTTCATCACGATTAATATCTACGATTGATTCTTCATACATTCTCTTTTCGTAAATATTTAATTAGAAAATGACAAAATGCGTGATATATTATGTCCATATAATATGTTACACTCTTTGTTCATAACATGATAGAAAAATATCTCTTGATGTAACGATTTCACAATAGATTATGTCTTCTACAATAATTATGCTTAGAGATCGATGTTCAATATCAAGTATTGTTAATACAACGACGAATTTTTCTTTCATATCAATAGAGAACTTCGAGTTTTTTTTATCTTCAATTACATTACTAATTACGACAAATTTTCACTGATTTATTTAGAATAGATACCAACAAAAATACGAGAATCTAATTGATTTCTCTTTCGTAATCCATTACTTCTCTGAATAAAAAAAAAAGAATTTCAAGAAGTGATATCATTGTCTATCGTTCTCTTGTTTTCTATTAGGATAGTATATTTGTGATGATAGTATATTTGGATGATAGTATATTTATCATTGGAATATGAAAAAATATCTACGAAGACATCGTGTTTAATAGTTCTGTTGGAATCTATCGTAATTAATAATATATTAACGATAGAAGAAACTCTATGTTCTCTATCGTATAATTACGAAAAAAAACGCTTTGTTGTTAATAGTTGACATTAATATTAATTTCCAAGTATAATTATGGTAGAAATCGCATCGCATAATTTATCACGAAGCCGTCAGGCATGAGTACTTTTCTATCGTGTTAAGAAGAGTATTATGGACAAGTATTTTGTGCATTTTGTTATTTTCTAATAAGATACTTACGAAAAAAGAATGTATACAGAATCAGTCGTGATAGACGATCCGTTAATTTACCATTGTATAAAAAAAAGATAAGAGACGACGAATGAATTTGAGACGACAAATACAATAAAAACAAATTCTACAAATTCTACATTTACAAAGGACAACCGCGAATTTGCGATTGATAGCTTCCATTTGTCAGTATATTACAGTATTTGTAGCATCAAAAAGTACCCATAATTCGATTGAATATTGATTGAATATCGATAAAAAAAATTTGTACATGAAAACTTTGAACATTGATATCAGAGATACTATATAATGTAATCAAAAAATAAGGTAAATTTTTTATTTAAACTTCACGAGTACTATAAAATCATAAAATTATTTTTTTTTGTAGGTTGGTAGTACTGTCTTTGACATCTATGCAAAGTTTTATGTTAATATATTTAATTGCTGCAGAGCTACATGTGTTTTTGTAAACATACAAAAATGAGTTTTTCGATTTTTACTATGTTTAATTTTGTTGGTTCTTCGAGAACATTTCGCCAAAAACTCGACCCATATCGTTCCACAACCACCGTATTCGTCTGATTTAGCACCGTGCAACTTCTGGCTGTTCAACAAACTTAAAAGACTGCTCCGACACCGTTTCCATTCGATTGAAGAGATAAAAGCCAAATCAAAGAAAGTATTTAAGGCCATCCCGGAAAAAGACTGCTCTGACTGTTTCGAGGATTGGAAAAAACGTTGGCATAAGTGCATTGTGTCGGACGGGGAGTACTTTGAAGATGAAATTGATTTGGAAGAATAAATAAAGATTTTTCATTTTATAAACAAATTCACCTTATTTTTTGATCACAGTAGTACTTGAAGAGAAGATTATTGGAGTAAAATATGTGCACAACAAGATAGAGTCTGCCATTTTCCCCTACCATGTATGCCGCCAATGACTAGACTGTTGCAGCGCTATCGTTAGTCGTACGTTCTACGTGGTACAAGACGGACGCATAATGTGGAAGAGTACGACCGTCATCTTCCTTCTTGCTTACGGCGTAGCTCTTTTATTCCGGTAAGTTCTAATCATAAAATCATCTCTTATCAAACCAGAGTATTTACAGAATAAAACATTTTGATTGATGAAATTATGTTTCTTGCATCGAAATTATAGATAATTTACTTACAATCAGTGTAACTTAATCATAACAATTTAATATCGTAGGTCTAGTCTTATTGATAGACTCAACTTGCCTGAGACATTCTGAGGACCGGAAGAAAACAAGGGAGCCTCGAAGAAAGTACGACGTTTCAATATTAAAGTATCAAAATCGGTAAGTTTACGATAATTAAATGCTATTTATCTTTCAAGACAAGTGATACGCTTTCAATGTTGCATTGTATACCTTCAACTGACTCGTTATGTAAGATATTATTATGATGTTACGAACAAAAATGTGATTTATCTGGTTATAAATGCTAGTTTTATATCTTTAAATTTTTTAAATAATTATAAAGTATATGAAACACGTCTAAAACATTTCATCAAGTATGTATCTGTATAAACTTAAAATAAAATATTCATATAAATTTAATAAAATCTTAACTTAAAAATCTTAAAAAATTTGAACAAATTAAGCAATTTAGCAAATTTTAATTTGAAGAAATTGATTGTAAACGAGAAAAAGGATATATTCTAAAACTGTAATTTGAAATCATCAATAAATCTTTCGTAGAAAAATTGAAAGAGTAAACGAGGAACGCGCAATTATTCTCAACTAAAATACAGTTTCTTGAATAAGGTAATTCACGACCTAAATGAACGGTTGACAAAAAGAAGAGAGCTGGTGGAACCATTAAAAGATACTGCATGGACTTACGGCATTAGTACAACGTACTTGAAAGATGTTCTTGAATATTGGGCCACGAAATATAATTGGTCTGAACGGGAAGCGTTGCTCAATAAGTATCCTCAATACATGACCAATATACAAGGTAATAAATCTTTTTGTCGCGGTCTCCTCAAAGAGTCACGTAATTATTTTACGATAGTTGTGAAAGACTTGCGCAAAAACAAGTGGCAGCATCGCGTTCATTAAGTATCTTTTTAATTTTTAATTTAATTTAATTTTTTTCTTTTCTCGGCACTCGTTGTTTTTCTTTTGTCTATTATTAGCGGAGAAATATAATAAATACCGGTCCAGATAACTTGACTGCGGTCCAGATTGTAAATGTCCCGTTAGGGTATGTTAATACAAAAATGCAAATATTATCACACAAATTGATCTTTGTGCAAAAGAAACAATCGCTTGCATTTAATATGTTTATGTACTAATAAAATTTTATTTGCGAGATGCTAATTGAATAAATTAAATAAATTAATGTCTACAGGTCTGGACATACATTTTTATTATGTGAAGCCTCAAATCCCGCCGGAACGAAAAAACATAAAGATTTTTCCATTATTGATGGTTCACGGCTGGCCAGGATCCATAGTAGAATTCCAGAAAATTATTCCCATGTTAACGACACCGCGTTCCGATAGAGACTTTGTGTTTGAAGTAATCGCACCTTCACTTCCGGGATATGGATTCTCGCAAGCGGCCGTACGACCAGGATTGGCCACACCGCAGGTAAAGTTTATAGAAAAACGCTGAATAGTCTTATTTAAATAGCGTGTTGTATGTTGTAGCAAAACTATTTTACGCGTCAAAGACAATAAAGCGAGCGAAAAGAAAGAATATCCTAGCGCAACAAATAATTACTGCAAATTGTTTTGTTTGTTACACTTTCAGATAGCTGTTATATTCAAAAACCTCATGCTGCGACTAGGTTTTAACAAATTTTACGCCCAAGGCGGAGACTGGGGCTCACTCATTGTTACAGATATATCAAGTCTTTTTCCAGACAAGTACGTACCATTAATGACTTGCTTAATAATACAATGAGATTACACGTACATAAAGTATTAGAAGTAAAAAAGCAACGATTGTTTCTTTTCAGCATTCTTGGCATTCATACGAATATATGTGCGGTTATGACTACGTCCAGTATAGTGTGGAGTTTGATCGGTTTGATTTTTCCTTCACTTGTTGTCGAGAAAGAACATGTCGATGTATCCTTTGGGACATCACATGAGTCGACTGCTTGAGGAAAGTGGATACATGCATATGCAGTCTAGTAAACCAGATACTATAGGTATTTATATAAGAAAGAAAAGTTTCTTAAAAGAAAATCTTTTAATAGGAATCTGTGTTATTAATTTCTTCAAGCATCAAATTAACTTGAATTATGTAAAGTTAAATGTAAAGTTGTAAATTAGAATAATGCAGTGATATGCTAATATTATTTATGTATTTAAAATGTTTAAAATAATATGCGAGATAAACTTATCTGTTAAGTTAAGGGGGGCAAGTCATGTAACGCGCTGAAAATTGAGTGATATTTTGGAATTTTGTTTGAGAAAATTATACAACCAATTTTTTTTTAATTTTCAGGGTATGTCATTATAATATTGAACTACTAAAAAAATATTTTTTGACAGAAAAATAATATTTATTTTATAAATAATAATAATGTAAATCTAATGCGTCGACGTTGAAGTCACTTGTCGGCGTGCAATGTAGCGCTGCTTGTATTCATCTGAAACAAAAAACCAAATAGATTTCTTTTTTGTACGGTTTGCGTTATCGATTGAACATATTGTTAAAGAAAATAATGCAAAATTGTAAAAATGGCAACACGTAGAAAAAAAAGTATTGACTTTTACAAAAAATTTTCGTGTTAATTATGCAATAAAAATAATTTATTTAAATAATACAATTACAAATAAAGGTTCAATTTATGAGGAAAGTCTTTATCTAAATGTATGCACAAGGAGAACTTAATCGGATGAATAGTTTTTGAGTTCTTGCACGCCAATTTTAAAAAAGTAGTTTGGAGAAAAATGCGTTTAAAGTTCGAGTAACAAAATCGTGAAAAAATCATAATTTATTTTAACTTACCGCACTTTTTTGCTAATCTGCGATTCCAGGGCTATAGAGCAGATCTTCCTGTTTTTCGAACATTATTCTAACACAACCAGATTAACATTTATTACAGAGGGATCGAAAAACTGAGTTTCCGACTCATCTACACGAGTGCTCCGCCCAATTCGACCGTTCACTTTTCGACGAAAATAAGATAGAAGGAACTTTCAAATCGGTTTCTACTATTTTTTTCATATTTTACGAAAAATTTCCTATAAATTTAAGCAAGAAAAAAAATTGCTAAAAAATTTCGATTTACATAACTTGCCCCCCTTAAGGAAAATAAAAGTAATTGAAAAATATTTTTAAAGGAACCGCTGTGGCAGCCTCGCCAGTCGCATTAGCAGCATACCCACATAGAAATTGGCATCCAGTGGATGTCCAATGGACGTCCATTAAACCTCCATAGATCCATGGGACGTCTATGTCCATGGTGGAAGTTAGATGGACGTCCATTAGAGGTCTAGTAAACTTCCTTAGCTCCATTGGAGGTTTACCTCCATGGCGGAAGTTAGGTAGACGTCCATTAGGGATCCAGTAAACTTCCATGGCTCCATTGAAGGTTTACCTCCATGGCGGAAGTTAGACAGACGTCCATTAAAGATCCAGTAAACGTCCATGGCTCCATTGGAGGTTTACCTCCATGGTGGAAGTTAGATAGACATCCATTAGAGATCCATTAAACATCCATAGCTCCATTGAATGTTTTCTTCCATAGTGGAAGTTAGATGGATGTTTATTAGGGATCCACTAAACTTCCATAGCTCTATGGAACATTATTTCCATGATGGAAGTTAGACAGACGTCCATTAAGGATCCATTGAACTTCCATAGCTTTATGGAACATTTATTTTCATGGTAGAAGTTACCCAGACAACACGCTCGTCAGAATAAAAACTTTAAGAGGACTTTTTAAAGAAAACATTTAGATATCTTGGAAATAATGTCCAAATGGTAACATTTATCAGAGACGTCTACTAAGATAGGTCTTTGAGATATCTCATGGAAGAGTTTCATTTAAGTTTCTTGAAAATGTTATCCTTATGATATCACAGCTAAATGATATCAGCTTAATATCTCATAAAAGATATCACAATGCTGTCCGATTTTTGAGCCGTCCATGCGCGTCGTAATTGACTCAGAAATCAGACAACACTATAGCATCCTGAATGAGAGATCTATTTGATATTTAAAAAAATTATCATAAAGATAATGTTTTCAAAAATAACGGTTTGTCTACAATTACTGCGCACAAAAAAATGCACAAAATCTAAATTTATCATGTACTGAATACAAAAACAGAATAATAAACTATTTAATTTTTCTTAAAATATATGATCTATATGGTTAAAATTATCTAATTAACCATTTGAACGCTTCAAAGTATTAATGCTAAATAGATCGCAATTTCCATCAAATTATTAAGGTTATGGAAAAAGATAAATTTAACAATGAAATTAATAAGTAAATAAATTAGTGCTATTTATTTTTAATGTTTTGCAAAATTTAATTGCTTTTATAAAAAATAATATAATTGCGTCAGTTTATAACATATATGTATATCTAGACAATAACAACCCAGTGAACAGATTTTATAGCGGCAATATAACATGGAAGTTACATGTAATTTAACATTGTTATTCTTGTGATATGTAGGTGCTATATGACATGGAAATAACCTGTTACGTAATATTTGTTATACGCAAGTGATATAGCTGTTATACGTCGTTTTGGCGTTACAGTTATTCAACAAAAATTGTATAATCGTAACATACCACGTTCGTATCAATGTTATTACGGAACGATGCGTCGTAGTTGACTCAGAAATCAGACAACATTACAACATCCTGAATGATAGATCTATTTGATAATAAAAAAAATTATTATAAAGATAATGTTTTCAAAAATAACGGTTTATCTACAATTACTGCGCACAAAAAATGCACAAAATCGAAATTCATCATGTGCTGAACAAAAACAGAATAATAAATGTATACTATTCAATTTTTCTTAGAATTACGATCTATATAGTTAACCATCTAATTAATCATTTGAACGCTTCAAAGATTAGTGCTAAATAGATCGCAATTTCCATCAAATTATTAAGGTTATGGAAAAAGATAAATTTAACAATGAAATTAATAAGTAAATAAATTAATGCTATTTATTTTTAATATGTTTTGCAAAATTTAATTGCTTTTATAAAAAATAATATAGTTGCGTCAGTTTATAACATATAAGTATATGTAGACAATAACAAGTACCCATATCGATGAGTCAAATTGGCGTAGCAGGTAGAGTACAAGATTTGTCATCCTAAGGTCCCGGGTTCAAACCTAGCAGCGACAAGTAAGAATAAAATAAAAAATTACATAATTTAAATTTAATTAATTAATAAAACTTTGTCCTAAATTTAGTATGTACTGTTGATAAAAATAATTTAAAAGAAATAAAATTTTTATTTTAAATTTTTATTTTGTCAATCATCCATCGAGGCTCCGTGAAGCTTTTATTAATGATCCACGAAACGTCCGTAAGTCATCCATCGAAGTTCCGTGAAGCCTCTGTTAATGATCCACACAACGTCTAAGAGACCTCTTTGACGACCTCTATTGAAGGTCTAATAGACGTCCACAGTGCGGAACTGTGGATTTCTAATGGCTCTATATTGGACGTCTAATGGACGTCCACTGGAAGTTTAAACTTCCATGGCAGACGTCCATTAGACGTCTACTGGAGGTTTCATTTCTATGTGGGTATATTTTGGAAAAGTTTAGTACATGGACAAATCCAGAATATAGATTTCGTCCGGATGGCGGTCTCCTGGAGAAATACACTTTAGATGAGCTCTTGGATAATCTTATGGTTTATTGGGTTACCAATTCTCTTCCTACGAGTGTTCGACTTTATGCCGAGAGTTTCAGCACGACTCTCATGAAAAGCAAGATACACCAGTGTGTTTTTTAAATTGCAATTCTTACTTTTATAAGAATTTTTTATGTTTAAAAAAAAACAACAGTTTTTTTGTTTTATTTCCAACAATATATGTTTTCAGATTGCCTGTTGATGTGCCATCAGCGTGTGCGATATTTCCTTACGAGATATTTTATCAGTCAGAAAGTCTTCTTCGTGACAAATATACTAATCTGATACAATTTAATTATTTACCGCGCGGAGGTCACTTTGCTGCGTTTGAAGAACCGACTCTCTTAGCGGATGATATCTTCAAGTTTGTGTCCACGGTTGAAGATACCACTCAAGCAGAAATAGCAAGTCAATTCGACATCGATTCAACGTCGATTCAACTTGCATTTCCGACTGGGCAAGAAAAAAATAATGCCAAAAACATGCCAAACACGGAGAAGAAAATAAAAAAGCCTACAAAAATTTGAAAGAATATTTAGCCGTGCTATTTTATCTAACAATAAAATGTGAAGTAATAGACACTAGATTTTACATAAAAACAATGCAGTTTTGTAAAATATTAAAATTTTTTAAATAAAATGATTATTTTTCTAATACTTTGTTCTTTATTTGATGCTATTTTTGCGACATACGATTATATATTAAAATTTTTATTCCAAAAATTATTAATCTTTTTTAATCTATTAAAAGATAACACTTTCTAAGTGCAAAATTTCTTTGTCTTATTATTTATCAGAGTTCACAATAATATTTTTTCAAAAGAACATGCTCCTCTCTGTAAATATGTTTCTTCGTATCGTGACTCTTGAAAATTAAAGCTTTCCGATCCATTCACGGACGACCCTCGACAGGCGGCAGATAACAAAGGACCTCATAAGAACTCTGTAGAAGGAGCAGCGACAGACCCTCTTTAATTCCCAAACGTGACGCATGATGCGTGCAAGTGCGAGAAAAACGAATTATATGTATTGGACAGTTGTGTGACACTCGCAGGGACTTTAATCATGGTTAGCTTACTTTCGGTCACTGATAGTGACGAATATTGTATTTTATGATTAAAAGCTGTTTCAGTGAGTCACATTAAATTTATATTGACATTTCGTATTACCATCGCATATAAATATACAAAAATACTTTTGTATGTGTCTGTGTGCTTAATTTTGTACATATTAAAATTAATTAAAGCTTAACTAGTTCTCCGTTTTTTTTCCAAAACCTGTGGAATCACGGTCCATTCTTTAAAACGGCAAAAGGTGATATACTTTTACTATATTTTTTTTCTAATAAGATACAAAGACGAATGCACTATTCTTCTATTTCTGATGATAGCTTTGATGCGCATCATTTTCATCATACGGGCCGGTTCTTTCAACTTCTTGGTAAACTTACTCATCAGGTAAATACATACATATTTACCTGATAAGTAAATTTATCAAGAAGTTTACCAAAATTAATTGTAGTTTATTTCAAAATTTAGTTTCGATTCCATCGCTGAAAAATTTTTCGTGACTCACCAAAAATCTGCCAAAAAAAGATTAACCAATGGATCGCGTTCTACACTTTGGAAAGTCCTGCATTATGTATCTATGGCCTGTTTCCACCAACGTAGATTAACTTTAATCTCGGTTTAATTTACTTGTTATCTTATTCTAGTTCCAAAAATGAGAAAGAGATAAAAAGTAAGTTAATCCAAGATTAAAATTAATCTGCATTGGTAGAAATAGGCCTAAGACTGTATGTCTAAGAAAAAACAGATCGATCAATCATTGATTATTTGGGAACAATTCTCCAATGTGAAAGTATTAAAGTACCGATATTATGGTCTGGAATCTATATATATATTCAAATAAATATTTGTTGAAATTATTAAAATAGTCGAAACTTGAGCATGTTTGCCTACAACTCGAGAAAAATCATTAGCCTTCTACTGGCAAGCGTATAGAATGAAGAAAGAGTTCGAAAGAAAAAGGATGTTATATTTATACAATAGATAGTTTTACAAGATTGTACCCGGAGGGGTCAGGCAAAAGACCATTAAACGAAAGTTTGATCAGTTTGTCGCGGATTGCCGACGCGTGGTCTACAATCGGAGAACTTGATTGCGCGTTACTTAATAAATTGTTTCTCCGCTCGTGCTGCAATTTGTCATTGCTGTATTCGATATATTCTTACATATTCTTACGTAATTCACGATACAATTAAAGGGATCGATATCACCGACGGCATACCGTAAACATCGGGTAAACGGGAGATTTTATTTCACCTGACTGAAAATCGTTTGCGAAGCAAATACATTAGGAGCGTCCCAGATGCGCACAGTAATAAACGGACACAGCAGGCTGAGTGAAACGGACACAGTAACAAACGGACACAGACCAAACGGACACAGTAATAAACGGACACAGTAACAAACGGACACAGACCAAATGCGCACAGAGCGAAACGGGCACAGTGCGAAATGGACACAGTAACAAACGGACACAGACCAAATACGCACAGAGCGAAACGGACACAGTGCAAAACGGACACAGACCAAATGCGCACGGACCAAATGTGCACACTGCACATGCGCACACTGCACGTGCGCACGGACCAAATGCAATCCATGTACATTGCAAGCAGAGTAAAGTCCACTTAGGTTAGCGACTTGGACGGGGTGGGTGCGGGAGGGGGGCCCGAAGGCCCCCCTTGCACCCCCTCCGTGTGTGTGTGTGTGTGTGTGTGTGTGTGTGTGTGTGTGTGTGTGTGTGTGTGTGTGTGCGTGCGCGTGCAAAGCATTCACTGTATCACATGGGTTTGCGACTTTCCGTGTATGCATTTGGTCTGTGCAGTGTGCGCATTTGGTCTGTGTCCGTTTCGCTCTGTGCGCATTTGGTCTGTGTTTGTTTCGCATTGTGTCCATTTCGCTCTGTGCGCATTTGGTCTGTGTCCGTTTGTTACTGTGTCCGTTTCGCACTGTGTCCGTTTTGCACTGTGTCCGTTTATTACTGTGTTCGTTTGCTCTGTGTCCGTTTGTTACTGTGTCCGTTTCACTCAGCTTGCTGTGTCTGTTTATTACTATGCGCATCTGGGACTCACTCAATACGTTACGTATCATTTGCGGTTACGTGTGGTTTCTTTCTTTGTCAACGAGGGACATTTGGTTTTACCGCGTGTGAGTTGCGCAGCGATAAATTCTAGCCAACAGCGTGGGACAATCAGTTTGAAACAAGAGGGAACCGCGTCGACCACGTGACGGACACAAAGTGCAAGACGCCAGCGCACAGTAGGCCAGGAGACCAGAAAAAGTGCCAAAAGTCAAGATTTTGTCGGATTTTAATAAAACTTTATATACAGGGATTTTTGAGGTCGCTAATAACAAATATAATGTCAAAATTTAAAAATTCAAAATGGCGAATACAATATGGCGACCAAAATTAATAAAAATTGGTCCGTTTTAATATAAAACTGGATATACGGCGGTTTTGGAGGTTGCTAATAACAAATATGGTTTCAAAATCTAAAAATTCAAAATGACGGATCTAATATGGCGGACACAACATCTTTATCAAAAAATGTAAAAACATGGCAATTTTAATGCAAATTTTTTATTAGAAGTTTTCGAGGACGCTGATTACAAATATGCTCTTTAATTTTTTAAATAAAAAGAAACAAACAAAAAACAAATGGAGTCCGATAATGTTCTGCAACCTTCTCGCAGTAGATCTCAGAAACAATAGTTATGTAGGCTAATCGCGGGCAAATTTGATAAAATATTTAATTAAAATTTTTAATATCCTATTTTCATAGACATCCGACCACATTTGTTTATATTACAATAGACATTTTTTGCCACTTTGATTTTGTCATTTTGAGTTTAGAATTTAAATAGTAAATTTCTAATTAAAGACCTCAAAAACACTTGAGAAAAAATTTTTATCAAAAAACGACAAGTTTTTGCATTTTTGATCTGCTATTTTGAATTCACCATTTTAAATTTAAAAAATTGAATAACATGTTTGTAATCAGCGTCCTTAAAAATCTCCGATAAAAAACTTGCATTAAAATTGCCATGTTTTTGAATTTTTTATCTGTTATATTAGATCCGCCATTTTGAATTTTTAGATTTTAACATTAATCTACAAAATATATTACATATTATTCAACAATTCTGAATTAAACTTAATTTTAACATTAATATTGATATAGTACACAATGTGCAAAAATAAATTCTTTACATCTTACATGCGCGTACAGTCTCGAATTATTATAAAAATCCTCAAATTATGCAAAAACGGGCAAAAGTAGGCGTCATATTTTTAAAATACATACTTAAAAAAATTCAATACTACTCGATTAATGTTAATAACTGGCGGAGTTTAGGGGAGCCATAATTTGAAAATATGCGCAATCTATCAAATTTCAATAATAAATGAGTATAAAGATATACCATTTTTTAAATGCTTGCACTATTTATTTTAAACTCCATTATAATGATCTGTCTATATACAGGGTGTCCCAACGCACGTGGACCAATACTCGTAAAAAGGTAGAAGGGATCGAGATAAACATAAAGATCCAATATTGTCTTGGGTTAGGTATGCAAATAATCGAGATATTAATTTTTTGAATTGTGCAAAAAATTTTCAAAATAACTACTTTTGACTATCAATATTAAGACAGGACATTTGTCTGATCTTACCCATACAGCACAAAAGCTTGCAGCAACATTGCTGCAACGTTGCAACATTGCATATTGCGATGTAATGTTTCAGAGATATTGCAAAGACATTATTTTACAATATTACTTCAGCAATGATGCAGCAACATTTTAAAATATTATTAAAATAGTGAAAATAGATAAAATTAATATTCAATACAGTTTGAATAAATATATTACAGTAACTTTTCAAAAATAATGTAAAAGTGATCGTTCTATATTATTTAAAATTTTTCATCTATAGAGATACATGCATTCTGGAGTAGTTTTAATTTGTGTGTAAAACTATTATTATGTAGATTTGTGTATAACAAAGTACAAGGTTATTCAAAATTATTTTAAATAACTGTATTTTTTAATTTAACAAATACAGAGTGATTATAGTGACATCAACCAAACGATCATCCGATCAATTCATTCAGTTTTAAATAATTATATTTTGAATTTAACAACAGAGTGATTACGTCAACCAAAAGATAAATTTTGTAAGTTTTGTCTCTCTTATCTTATAATGTACTTATATAAAATAAAAGACAAAACTTGCAAAGTTTATCTTTTGGTTGAAGTTTTACTAATCACTCTGTATTTGTTAAATTCAAAATAGTTATTTAAAATCAGATGAATTATTTTGAATAATCTTTTTCTGAATAATATTGCATACATATTTTACTGCAATATTGCTACAATATTACGTAACAATATTCTAAAAGCGGACATTTTACCATTGCTGCAATCTTGCAGCAACCTTGCAGCAACATTTCACAACGTTTATGCAATATTGCAATCTTGCGTTGAAATGTTGCCACAATGTTGCTGCAATCTTTTTGTGCTGTATGGGTATTTCTGGAATAGACTTTTAGCCACTTTTTCTGGTCTCTTGGCCCACTGTGCAGCGCGGTGTAATCATTTCGTTCCGGTGATATGACAGGCGGGAGGATGGTAGCAGAAGGAGACCCAACGTCGTAAAAACGTCTTTAGAAAGTCCCGATTGGACGCGGACTTGATTGGACACAGTCCCGATTGCACACCATCCCGATCGGACATAATTCTGATTGGACACGGACTCGATTAGACACGGGCCCGATTGGACACCGACCCGTTTGCACACGGACCCGATTAAGCACCGACCCGATTGCACACGACCCGTTTGCACACGGACCCGATTGCACACCAACCCGTGTGCACATGGACCCGTTAGCACACGATACGATTTCGCATCGCAGAATAATGCAAAAACAACCTAGATAGCACAGAATTTAGCATAAATTTTTATAAATATTTTATAAAATTTATTTTTAAAAAATATTTTTTAAAAGATATATAATAATTTTTTATAAACCATTTAAAAATGATACAAAAATTATTATTAACAATATATAAAATATATTTTTTTAATGTACTGAAAAATATTTATGGTATATGAACTCGAAATATTTTTCATATTTTTTTATTATAATAGCAAAAATATTTATTTTTAATTTTATCATTTTAATATTATCATAAGTATTTATCATAATTTTTTTATACCTGGCAAACGCAGACATAAAAATATGTACAAAACATTTATTATAAACATTTTTTTTTTTTTATATATGTTTTATAGTCGCAAACCCATATGGTGCAGAAAACGCTTTGACACACACACACACACACACACACACACACACACACACACACACAGGGGAGGGAGTGCTTTGCCCCCTTTCACACCCACCACGTCCAAGTCTCCGCTAAATGTACTATCTGCAATGCGGAATCGTATTGTGTGCAAACGGGTCGGTGCGCAATCGTGTCCGTGTCCAATCGGGTCTGTGTCCAATCAAGTCCGTGTCCAATCGGGACTGTGTCCATTTGAGAAATACTACTGTATTCAATCGCTTATGTGCACAATCGGGACAGTCCCTTCGTTTGCACACAAATTTTGCAAAGGTGCCCGATTACCTACGTGCCCGATTGCCTACATCTCGATTGCCTACAGCTTCGTGTGCACACATGAAATATATCATGTGTGCAATGTGTATGCGCATAATAATGTTATGTGTGCAATGTGTATGAACGTATTAATATCATGTGTGCAATGTATATAAACGTATTAATATCATGTGTGCAATGTGCATATGCGCAATAATGTCACGTGTGCAATGTGTATAAGCGCAATAATATCATGTGTGCAATGTGTATGAACGTTTTAATATCATTTGTGCAATGTGATAATATTGTTTCTTTAGCTTATTTTTGCACTAATGTCATGTGTGCAATGTGTATGACACAATAATGTTATGTGTGCAATGTATATGTTGTGGTCAAACCCCGTTGCGCAGGCGTTACTAGAGGTTTGTTCTTTCCAGCTGCACTGGTACTGCACTAGTTCTGAACTAGAACTGGCAAACATGGCAGAAATTTCATGAGTGCAGGAACTCGGATAGGAGTGGAAAGAACGTTATAGTGCAAGAATCAATATGGAGCAATACGTGGTTTTTGACGCTTCCTCAGATGAAGAAGATTTTATTCTTCCTCCAGCACCATTATATGAAGAACCTGTCAGGGACGAAGAAAATGATAGTAATTTCTATTATTCTATAGTTAAATTCATTAAATATTGAAAAGATAAAAAATTTCCTAATCTAACCTAATAATCTAACAACCTAATAACTATATTTTAGTTTATGACGAGTTACAAATACTACATCCAGTTTTTGGACGACTTCAAAGGATACAGCATGTAAAAATATTGAATTATGTAGAAAATATTGTTAACAATTATGACAATATTGATTTTATTATGCACTTTCGTTTGTCAAGGGAAAAAACATACGAATTAATAAATAAATTTAGAATATCTGAAATATTTATTTCTTTGCAAGGTATGTATTTTATTGTATGTATTTGTATATAAAATATATCTTATGTATGTATGTATGCTATAACAAAAAAGGTTATTTTCAATATAAAAGAATTGACATTTTATTTTATATTTAGATGATGCTGGGCGACCTAATATAACAGCAGAGAAACATATATTGTGTTTCCTATGGTTCGTAGGTCATGAAAGTGCTTCTTATCGCGATGTAGCTGACCGATTTGGAGTAACAATAAGTACTTTGTACCACATAATAACTAGAGTAACAGATTTTATAATGTTACTAGCACCAAATGTTATTAAATACCCAACTTTAGCAGAAAAAGAAGAAACTGCAACATTTTATAGAGAAAGAAAAGGATTTCCTGGTATAATCGGTAATCATGTTTATATTTATTACTTGTATATCTTTAGATATTATGTACTCATATTTCCTTTCTTTTAAGGTGCTATTGATGGTTCGCATATTAGAATTGATAAACCAATAGAAAATCCAGAATCATACGTCAACCGAAAACAATATTTTTCTTTGCATATTCAAGGAACAGTGAATCATAAAATGCAGTTTATTGATGTTTTCATAGGATATCCTGGTTCTGTTCACGATGCACGAGTTTTTAAGAATTCACCATTGCGTAACGATCTACGTGAATTGTGTGCAGGTTATTTGAGAAATAATACTAATAACATATGTCAAAACTAATAAAATTGATATTAAAAATCGATCCTTTAATAAATTTTCTTTCAGATAACTATATTTTGCTTGGAGATAGCGCATATCCATGTTTGAAAGAATTAATTGTACCGTACAGAGACAATGGACATTTGTCACGTGCACAAAGAATTTTTAATCAAAAACTAAGTTCCTGTAGGGTAATTATTGAAAATGCTTTTGGATGTCTAAAACAACGTTTTCGACAACTATATTATTTTAAATTACGTGATATAGTACGCATGGTACGTGTAATACATGCGTGTTGCGTACTTCATAATATGACAAGTTTAGAAGATTTACAATATCTTGAAGAACCTATAAATGATCAGTATCCTGATATGGGAGCACAAAACGTATATATTAATATTAATGAAGCAGTACGAGACCATGATACTGGAGTACATATCCGAAATGAATTATGTCATTTATTATCAATAAATAATAATGAATAAAATTAAAGAAAAGCAATCGACTTTTTATGTCTTCCTTTATTTTATCTATTTTTTTTTAACACAAAGATATTTAATATAATTTAATAATTAATAGAAATGAATAAGATGCGCAATAAAAAATAAATAGAAAAACTAAGAAAACGTATAGTAGATACTGAAATACAATGTACAAAATAAAAGATTTATTAACTATTAATATTTTTTATAAAAGTAATTTGCATTTTGTTTAAAATAAGTGCTAAAAATATAAAATACTTATATTACTAATAAAATAAAAATACTTATTTTTAAAAATACTTTTCTTATTTTTAATAAAAATAAATAAAAAATAAAAATATAACGTTTAAATAAAATACAAATAATAAAATAAAAATGCAATTTTTTTAATGTCCAAGTAAAAAGAATTCTCTACTGTAACATAAACTATGCATCTGTAACTTGTACATTTATAATTTTATACTGTAATATAAATTGTACCTCTGCATCTAACATTTTTAACTTTTGCAATTTTATAACTGATTTTCTTGTTTATTTTCAAGAAAAATTTCTTTTAATAATCGATTTCTTTCTTCTCTTAATTGATTTGCCTTCATTAGTTGTTCCTCTATTTTTTCATTGATTCTTTATAAGTATTTCTCATCTCTTTATATTCCGTTATTAACTGTTGTTGTACTTCATTTTTTTTAGCCTTTTCTTGCTGAATATTATTTAAAAGTTGTTCCATTGTTTTGTGCCACATTTTTGAAGGTCTTGTCGTATTACTTATTTCTTTTCTTTGCCTATTATGTGATACTGTCTGCAACTTGTATATGTTATAAGTTATAACAATTATATTGATATCACTTATATTAATGAAGAAACTGTATTGCATGCTTACTTGATTTAAAGAGTTATTTTCAATGTTATTTATAGTTATATTCGAGATTTCTTCTCGAGAAGAGGATCCCCTTGGCGGAGGTTCGACATTTTCCGATATAGTGCTTGATGTTGTTGATTCGGTTTCCAAATTGACATCAATTTGATTTTCTGTAGTTTTGTAGTATGTGTATAATGAATAAAACAGTTACGTTATCTAAATATTTTACTAATTATATATTTATTATATATTTATATATTTCATTTAGACGTATAGAAATTATTATATTACTACCAAATAATTAATACTTTCTATATAAAACTTACAAAGATTTGTTAATTTGGACATCCTCTCGTAAAAGTAAGCTTTGCTTTCCAGATACTGCCAATGGACGGATGTTGTGCCTATGACCCATAAGTTCAGTTAACTGCCTACAAATATAATCAACGCATTATATTCCATATATAGTTTTTCATAAATTTTGAAATAAATAATTAATGTTAAATAATATGTATTTACGTTTCATATGGACATGATATGCGAGCTCTGCCTGTTTTATTATTATTTAAAATCATATTTTTGTAACTTCTTTCTAAAGATTTATACTTGTTTTCTACTTGTATAAGTGTAATATTATATCCATATCTTTGCATACTTTCGGTTATTTTTTGCCATAACATTTTCTTGGTTCTAATTTTTCTATTTACCAATAAATCACTTTTTTCTTTGTATAATTGCAAGAACAATTTTGTCGTTGCATCGTCCCAAAAAAATGTTTCTTTTTTATCTTCATTTATTTTATTACCATTGTTTTCTTCATTAGTATTATTTTCATTAATATAATTTTCATTATAATCATTAATGTTCTCATGACCATAATTTTCATCATTTTGTTGATCATTGGTATCATTTGTTGAGTTTATGTTTTCATGTAATTTAATAAATATTAATTGGTCATCAACAGTACATTGCAATGTATCGCAAGTAAAATCTATTTCCTTATATTTTAATAGAAATTGTACACCTTCTACAAAAGTATTGTATTATATTATATTAACATTTTTATCTTTTTATCCATAAATTTATAGTTATCCCTAATAGCCAAATGTTGACAGAATGTCGACAGACTGGCAACAAATTTGATTAGAAATGTTAGCAGACTGAACTCATCTGTTTCATTCTGTTAACATTTTGATGACAAAAATCCAGCAGACTCTGTTGTTTTGCAGCAGGGTCTGCTCGATTTCTGCTGCCAGTCTGCTGACATAGAACGTCAACAGATCCTGTTAGATTTCTGGTAGCAGTTTGTTGACATCGTTAGATATTAAAGAGTCTGTTTGAAGTCTGTCGCCTTTCTGGCATCAAGTCCTAACAACAGACTCTGCACATAATGTTTCTTCAGATTTGGCTATCAGGATACTGAATAGCTATTGATATTTACATAAACAATATCTGTTCATAATTTATATATTTAAATAATTTTAATATCTTTAGATTCACACGTAACATTTCCATTAATGTCTACTAAAATATTTCCACTTGCATCTCTTTTAATATATGAGTTTATTCCTTTTTCCATATTCGTAAATTTTTTTTAATACAAATAAACTTGAAATATACCTAAAAAATACAAATATTAAGTATGAATCAAACATACATTATATTTTCTCTTTTAGGTTACGTGTTACATATTTCAAATTTACCTCGTATTGTACTGCTTCGTACTGCTTTGCACGCTGTGCACTACCTCCAGACCTAGGGCAAGCAGTTCAGAGAACTCTTGCACTAAGTTCTACTGCACTGTTGAAAAGAACAGTGACTACTGACGTCATTTCTGCTAAAAAGAACGCTTTAGTGTACACTTTTTAAACTAGTACCAGAAGTTCAGATAGAAAGAACAAACCTTAGGATTGACTGGTCAATAACCGGAATAACCAAGCGTTTTGGTCAAAGCCCGAAATAGTTTTGTATTTCGGCCTTTGACCGATATGTTTTTAGTCCATCCTAGGAGTGACTAACATGGTTGGTCAAAGGTAGAAACTGAAAAAATAATTTCGGACTTTGACCAAAACGGTTGGTTATTTCGCGCATTAACCAGTCAATCCTAGGTATGATTACAATAACGCCGTCTAAGCCTGCTATGTGTCTTGCGGGTGTTCTAATCTGTCTGCTATTCGTGAGCGATTCACGGCACGAATGCATTGCTGTCTAGCACAAGCCATGCAAAAAATGCGCGAATTTCAAATGTCTATATGTATTTTTATAAGCATCTCATTTAGCGTGGAAAGTCGCAAACCCATGTGGTGCAGTGAATGCTTTGCACACACACACACACACACACACACACACACATACGGAAGGGTGCAAGGGGGGCTTTGGCCTCTCCTCCCGCACCCACCCCGTCCAAGTTGTTTACCTATGTGGACTTTAATTTGCTTGCAATGTACATGGATTGCCCATATATATTGCAAGCAAAGTAAAGTTCACATAAGTTAACGACTTGGACGGGGTGGGTGCAGGAGGGAAGTCGAAGGCCCCCCTTGCACCCCTCCCCCGTGTGTGTGTGTGTGTGTGTGTGCAAAGCATTCACTGCACCACATGGGTTTGCAACTTTCCACGCTAAACGAGATGCTCATAAAAATAATACATATAGATGTTATGGTCAAATTTCGTTGTGCGGGCGTTCCTTGGATTGACTTGTCAATGCGCGGAATAATCAAGCGGTTTGGTCAAAGCACGAAATAGTTTCGTATTTCGGTCTTTGATGATAGCGTTTTGATCAAAGTCCGAAGTGATTTTTTTCAGTTTCTAGCTTTGCCCAGCTATGTTAGTCACTCCTAGGGATGGACTAAAAACATATCAGTTAAAGACCGAAATACAAAACTATTTCGGGCTTTGACCAAAACGCTTGGTTATTCTGCGCATTGACCAGTCAATCCTAGGAACGCCCGTACAACGGTTTGACCATAACATATATGAACGTATTAATATCATGTATGCAATGTGCATGTGCGAAATAATGTCATGTGTGCAATGTGTATGAGCGAAATAATATCATGTGTGCAATGTGTCTGCGCGCAATATTGTCGTGTGTACAATGTGTATGGGCGCAATAATGTCATGTGTGCAATCCTACTTCTGTACCTTAATTATTTTCATGTGTGCAAACGAAGCTGTAGGCAATCGAGATTATAGGCAATCGGGAATGTAGGCAATCGAGCAGTTCTGCTAAATTTGTGTGCAAACGAAGCTGTAGGCAATTGGGATTGTAGGCAAGTGGGATCCCCTCATTTTATATTACGAAAAAAGTATATATGGTATGCACGTTACTTTACAAAAAATAAAGAAATTTTTATTTAAAACGTTTTGGTTGAAAGGTCTTTAGGCGCATCTATGGTATTCCAATTCTTTAGTTCGTCCAGAATCTTCACCAAGAATGGATTTCCACCTAAACGTTCAATTTCAGCCCTTGCAGTCGAGTCCAGTTCTTCAAGTACGTTTCTCGTGTATTTAAAAGAGCCAAATCTTTCCAATAATTTAATGCAATGACGTTTCATCTCAATATCCTTTGTGTGTTGTTTTAAAATATCTTATCAAGTATTGTTAAAGAAAGATATAAATTATAAATTGCAAATTTTTTAAAAAATATATAGAGTAATTAGTAATAAAATTTATTAATTATATAACAAATATTTTTGAAATATGTATCGAATAATGCCTATAAGAGCCAACACTAGATATTTGTGTACTCTCTAAATTTTATAGAGTGAAAATACTGCCACTATAATTTTTCAAGTAATTTTCTAATTCGAATAAGAATTAAAGTGCACTTTATAACAGTTTTACTTTTTTTGCGTAAACTTTAACTCTTATTAAAGTGAAAAATTATTGGAAAAAAATGTAGTAACAAAATTTTTCATTTTTTAAATAAAATTTAGATACTACAATAATTTATTTAGTAAACATTTTAATAGAATATAATGTAGTAATAAAGTAAATAAATATTTAAAAAAAATAAAAATAGCATTTAATAAAGGATACTTATTATTTGTTTATCTTCAGGATTGCTCATAATCGCATGAATAATTGGAAAGTTGAATTTTCCTTCGGTCAAATCTTCACAATAACCTTTATTTTCGGTGTACTGTAAAATAAAAAATAAATTTAGTTAATTCAAATTTATATTTTATTAGATCAAATATTATCGCTTACCTCACCGAGACATAAGTTGCAATTATCATCACGTATTTGAAAGTATAATCCCAAAGTAGTTATTAGCGATGAAAAATCTTCTTCACAAGTTGAAAACAATTTCATCAATCTTACCGCTAAGTTAAAAAGCCCACCACACTCTACAAAATTGATTAATATTTAAATTTTTCTACATAAATGATTTTCTCATACATATATGTAATAAATGTTTGTACTATGTAAATATTAATAATTACTTCTTATTATCATAGTCTTATAATCTTCCTCAGTTGGACAGATAAAATTATCTCTCCAATAAATATCCATTCCCTGACCTCTATGAAGCTCCAGCAGTTGTTCCATATATACTTTTGTTGCCTAATAATATTATTATACTATTACATTTTTTATTTCTTATTTATTTAACACATATATGTAATAAGTATTAACTTAAAGATGCATGATAACATTTCAAAATATTATCAAACATTTTAAATTTTTACAAATTATTCTATTATTACGTTTAAATATCTCTGTAAAATTGTAATTTTTTTGTCTTTTGGGCTCTGTGTATAACAAATAAAATTTAAAACACTCAAAAGTAATAGCTGGAGATATTGGTACTGTAAAAAAATAATGTGCGTCCTTGGAAAATTTAATTTTATAAACTTTAAAAAGAGATAATAAAAATTTTTATATGTCAATTCTTTATATTGTTATTTTTATTTTGCAATATATGAAAACATTACCAGACTCATAAAAAATCAATTTCAGTTTTATTAGTTTTTTAATAACTCAGATCAAAAGAACAGATAAGTAAAAAAAATATTAAAATATGACCAAGTTGTCATACTCGTCAAAATTATTTGTCAAAATAATAAACGTTGAAACATTAAATTTTATCAAATTTTAATGATTTCTTAATCACAGTAAACAAAAACTTTTTTTTTCAATTTTGTCTTGTTGCTAAAATAAATTTTATTGATTAGCTTCACATTTTTAAATACATACAACAAAATTAAAAGATGTACTAAGAAAAGAATTCATGATTTTCTCAATCAATCATTTATTGGTCTAACAATAACCCATATTATATATTTTTATAATAATAAGCATATTTATTATATACATAATCAAAAAACTATTTTCTAAAAATAAAAACCACATAAGAAAAAAAGAAATTAATAGAAGGTTATTTTTAAAAGATTTCAATCATTATTAAAAAATGACATAAGCTTATTAAAATGATGTCAAATTAATATTATTTTGACTTTTCTGTTCTACTTGAGAATATTTATCACTTGCAATGTTTCACTTACCATTGGATGTTGTAAATTTACAACTCGTTCCAAAGCAATAAATAATATGTAACTTGCAGCATTTAATGCACTAGCAATTCCGTAAACTGAATGTGCAACGGGAATACCTCTGCGCATGATAGAATGGTCTTGAATATCGTCAATCCTGCAAAAAAATTAAAAAAACTAATTAGGTAATTCTTAGAAAGCGATGCGGGGTAGGAGCGCGAAGCTAAATATCGTACGTTATCCGTTCCACTGCTTGCAAAATGTGGAGAATATTTCTGTTTAAATTAAAATTGTTTTTCAAGGAGTTACAATTCTTATATAATACAGAATTTATTATTACAAACAATTGGAAAAATGTGTAGAAAAGAGAAGGCAGTTATATAAACTAGAGGTAGAATTGTAAAGTTCATGATATTTCGTATACTTTATGTTGAATTTAGTGAAAATAGAATGTTATATTTATACAAAACGCCAAACTTACACAATGCTTGAATTGTGAAGCATATTTACTATATCATCGATCGCTTGGAGTTTCTCGTCTGATATTCTCAGCCAGTAATTGAAAGCCTTTATTAATTTCACTCTTATTTGTTTTCCAGGAACTTGAAGAATGTACCTGATTGGCTCTAACAGTTTCTGGACGAAGTTTTATTTACATTATTTCTAAATTTAATTTAAATCTAAATTTTAAATTGATAAAACATTAAACAAACATAAGTAAAATCGTTAGACTACGTAAAATTTCAAAACCGTTTTAAAACGTCTTCTTCGAGAATTTGGTCACACACCATACGATATTATAATAAATAACAAATAATATGTATTATTTTAAAACAAATAAAACAAAATAAAAGAAATATTTCTATGATACGTTTATGATACATATTTATAAATGTTGATTACTATTTTTAAAAATACTATATGAATATTTTCTATATATTTTATACTTATATAAGAGAATTATAAAATTTTTATTTAATATGAAATTAAAATATAAAAAACAGAGAAAGAGACCAAATATTTTATACAACATTTGTAAGTAAGTAAAGATAAATTGATATTATACGAATATTAAATATATTTTTACGATAAATATTTATAATAACCTTTATGATATGTTTAATGTACGATTATAAAGATATTTATATATAATTTAGGAAATATTTTAGTAAACATTTATAAAATATTTAAATAATTATTCTAAATACTTTGTAAAATTATTTGTAAAATTATGTGCTATTTGAGTAAGAGTAAAAATCAGGAATCCCAAAAATTAAATAAAGTAATCAAGACAATATAATTAACAAATGGATTTATTTAAAAATTTCAAAAATTTTCTAAATTTCCGAGACATTTAGATTCCAAGAATTTGAAATTTCTAATTTTGTAAAGTCGATAATGTATCAAGAGAATTGATAATAAACAATAATCCATAACATGACATTAGAAACATTTACTATTGTAAATTTATTTAAATAATTTACTCCTGTATTTCATTCAAATATTCTTATAATGTTGGCTTTGAATTAACATTATTCTATATATTTTTTATTTAATTTTTTAGAATTTAATTCCTGTAAAGTTTATTTTATCAAGTAAAAGATCTATATATGAAAAACAAATAGTGCGCGCTTACGCGCGCGCACATGTTTTTCTTTGAGAGAATAAAAAAATAATATACAGTAGTAAAAACTAACCTTATCTTCTTCTCTGATGCCACTCATGGAGTAATAAAAAGGATTCGACTTATTGGAGTTCATCGTATTAGTGATATCTACCTTCCGGAGAACTAAACGCAAGTTATATAACTGCTTCGAACAGTCAGAAATGCAAAATATGCGATGACGGCTGAAAGCCGGGTACAAGTTTCAATTGTGACGTCTGCAAGCGTCTGCTGCGGGAAACTGGAGCACAAACTTGTTTTTGTACATGCGGAGTAAAGCAAACGTTAGCAAATAGCTATCAGAAAATGTATTTAGATAACCAAGCGTGATATTGCATTTTGAGCAAACCAATGTATTGCATTTGTTGTTATAGATTTGCTATGCAATTGTTAACATTAAAATAAAACACATTACGAATTCAGCGACATGATTACTTATACATGCAATCAGTTGAGGACATTTAAAAAAGGAAACTGTCAGCGATAATGCTACATTATATTGTTTGCGATATAACAGCAACATGTCAACAACAAATAAATGATAACAAATTGATGTTGATACGTTACTATCAATTTTTCATTGTTAAAAATAGAATTCATATGGATTCAACCTAACAGACATAATGCTGTCTCACCTTATTCCGAGTTTGTCAAAATTATAAGTTGCTGCACGATTGTTGGCAACATAACTGAAACATCAAGACCATTTTGGCTGGGTATATATAGAAAAAAATAACTCACATTCTTGAGAAAATATATTATATTTTCTCAGGAATGTGAATTATTTTTTTCTATAAACTAAATTAAAATTAAAGGAATGCTGGAGTGACGAGCACATTTGATCGCGGTATTAAAATATGAATTAGTACATATACTGTTCATTCTTTAAAAAAATTCTGTATATTGCTCTAATCAGATGCAGATGACCATGGATATACCTACATACATATGCAATATTAGAATTTCAATTATGTGTATTATAATGTATTTGTGTATACCTACGCCCCAATCAGCAATAAAATGTTTAAAAAATGTTTTTAAAATATTTTAAAATGTTTTGAAAAACATTTTAAAAACGTTTTCAAAAACGTTAAAAATAATGGGATAAGCGCCCTTTTTTTGCGCGCCTTATTTTAATATTAAAATTAATGTTTTTTAAATGTTATAAAGACGTTTTTCTAAAGATTTAAAGAAAATGTTTTTTAAACGTTAAAGAAACATTTTATTAAAATTTGCAGAAAACAATTTTTAAACGTTAAAAAAACGTTTTTTAAGATTTGCAGAAAATGTTTATTAAACGCAAAAAATATGTATTTTAATGTTTGAAAAAATGATTTATAAATCATTAAAAAATATTTTTAAAAACATTTTTAAAATTATTTAAAAAACGTTTTTTTTTTATGTTTTTGAAAACTTTAAACATAATGGGATAAGCGCCCTTTTTCTTATTAAAAAAATGTTTCTTTTAACGTTAAAAAAATTGTTTTTTAAACGTTATAAAAACGTTTTTTTAGATTTGAAGAAAATGTTTTCCAAATATTAAAATAGCACATTGTGCGTCGCGCGCAAGATTTGGTTTTTCCGCTCGTGTGAGGTTTATTGGATGAACCGAAGGCAAGTACATACGATAATCATATGAGCGAAAAAATCATTTTGCGCAAGGCACACACCGTATTTTTTGCGAGAGACGTGCAAAAATTAGATTTTTGCAAATTCAATAGATAAAATATCGCCATTTTTGTGCGCTTATCATAAAAAATGTTTTTTTAACATTTGCAGAAAATTTTTTTGCACTATAAAAAATTTTTTTTTAATTTGTAGAATAAAATGCTTTTTAACTCTATATAGAATAATACATGGTGTGTCATGTGTGAAGAGTGTACCGCGCGGTTTTTCCACGAATGTACAGTTTGCCGTACAATCGAACCGACGCGAGTACGTCAATCACATGATCAGTGGAAAAGACATCTCGTTCAAGATACATATACCGTATTTTTCATAACTAATGCAAAAAAATCGCGATTTAGCGAGCTCGACTGACACGAAAAATCGTTTTTTTTTTGCGTACATGTTACAAAAAAGTTTTTATGTATATATACATATACGTAATGTAAGTGATAAATACTGGTACGCGAAAAAATTTTAAAAATTAAAAACTAAAATAATAATAATTAACATAGACAATTAATATACGTGATATACATATAATAAATGTCAAAAAATTATATTATTAATATAAAAATAATAAAATTTCAAGTTTCTAAATATTCAAACTATACTTACGGTAAAGATACTTGTTAATGCAAATATATGATGTATATTTCATACATATCAAGTTAACACATTTAAAAGTATGTATAATGAAACTTGTGTAATTAAAAAAGAAGTAATTCTTTAACTTATACAAAAAGGAGTGAAATTCCATCAAAAAATCTTAAAAAGGTAAAAAAAATACGCTAAGTACATAAACGCGTGCTTTCCAAAATAAATTTGAGATCAATGCAGTTAACCAAGTAGATTAAAAAAAAGACTTCAAAAAGTTTAATAAGCATCTATTTAAAAATTGTTTAAACAGGCTTGATGATTAAATGACTAAATGATTATCAACTAACGGGATTATAGTGAAGCAAAAACTTGGCGTACCCGGCTCGTTAAAACGCAATGACCCATCAATGTTATACAATATGAAAATTATTTGTACGAATAAAATAATAAAAAAATAATAATCTATGAAAAACTTTACAAAGTTAAAAAAGATATGTCAAGTATATAAACGCATTAAAAAATGGTTCTATTAAAAAATTATTTGAAAAATGGGAATATCAATAATAACATATAATGAAGCAAAAATTGACAAATAGTAAAACAATATCCGAGTCACATTAATTGCATTCTTGTATATATATTTATCAATATCAATAACATAGAGCTTTGGAAATTCAGAAAAAATACGAGTCGGGCACGCCAAGTTTTTGCTTCACTATAATCCCATTGGTTGATTTTAATCATTTAATCATTTAATCATTTAATTATCAAGCCTGTTTAAATAATTTTTAAATAGATGTTTATTGAACTTTTTTAAGTCTTTTTTAAATATACTTAGCTGACTGCATTAATCTCAAATTTATTTTGGAAAGCACGCGTTTATGTACTTGGCGTATCTTTTTTACCTTTTTAAGGTTTTTTGATGTTTAACATTACCTAAGATTAAAAATCTTATAGAAAAAAAAAAATTAGTTCTTTTAAAGAAACGGAAAAATTTTAAGTATTAGGTATATATATTATAATATCCGCGCAAAATTTATTATATTATAATATTTAATATAATAAATTGCGTGTAGAATGAGATGTTTCATTGATGCAATTTATCCATTAGTATTTTTAATTACGTTAATTTAATAACTTACTACTAAGTATTGAATATTTAAAAGGAATGTTATTTAAAAATATAATATATAGTCATGTATAGATTATTAAAACATACAAGTTAGTTTCTTAAGTACAACTAAATACCACATATAGATTATTTCTCAAGACATTATATATGCATATATGTAGAAAATAGATTTTTTAGTAACTAAATTTCAATAAGAGAAAGATTAGTATATTGTGTTTTTCAAATTACTTTACCGATTACGTACATTTTCATTATTTTCGATATGAAAAGTATATAAGATTAACTAAATCTTTATCTCTGTTGTCTCGATCCATATTGATAAATTAATATGGGAAAACTTTTGTTGTTATTAAAAATAAAATAATAATAATATATTACAGTATAATATGTTAAAACTTTCGTTAAATATTCTCTGTTGTATTAAGAAATGTTATATTAACATATGATTAAGAGAACTAGTTGAAAATGCAATAGCTATAATAACATTGTATTATTATAAATCATATTTTTACCAATTACATTTTGTTAAATAGCATAGAAAATACGAATATCTTTTCATAGTGTTGAAACTTGCATTATTTCTAGAAACATCTTTAGTTGTAGACGATATGGTTCGTATTTTATATGTGTAAATTTATAAAATTTTGAGTATTCTTAATATAAGGATTATTTTCTTTATGATGTTGTGTATAAAAATAATGATAATATGCATTGTGTATTATGAAATAATACACTATGTCTTACATAATTATATGTATTGGTTACTTTAAATGTTTTAAAAATGTCATGTCATGTAATGTCATTTTTTAATGTCTTTAAATGTCTTTTAATACTTTTTATGTTTATAAAATATATATATTATTAATTTAACGTTCTTATAACTGCAATAATACATATCATATGTATTAAAAAGTAGGGTACAAGGTGAGAGCAATTGATGCTCATATGACCCGCACGCATGTGGCACTTGCGTGTGCGAGTCATATGAACATCAATTGAGGACGCATCTGTCTAGCACCATGAGTTCACGCCGTGCAAATTATCCGCACGACATGCATACATCGTGAGCTCACATGCTTAGCGAGCATTTTGTTATCTGGGTTTCTACCA
This sequence comes from Monomorium pharaonis, assembly GCF_013373865.1. Taxonomy (NCBI): domain Eukaryota; kingdom Metazoa; phylum Arthropoda; class Insecta; order Hymenoptera; family Formicidae; genus Monomorium; species Monomorium pharaonis. The sequence continues at coordinate 10,502,863 of NC_050472.1, read as the reverse complement.
TAGTAATTTTTTTTTTTTTAGCAACAACCGCCATTTATACGTCAGGTCAGGTACTTCTGGGACTACCCTTGTAATATGGATAGCCATATTATCCGCACTGGCTACTACTACCACCTTCTCCTCTAATAAAATTGCCATTAGATTTTTTATTATGATTTTAGTTTCTTTAGAGATATTTTAACTAAAAGTGAATTTGACAACTAAATTCCAGATAAAACTTAGTAGCGGCGTTTGTGCAGTGAAGTTTGCGTCATGCGGCACGATTCTTTATGTACTTATTTTACCCGCCGTCACCGCGTCGCTTGATCTCGCGTGTCCGCGCGCGACCGGCCAGTCCGACTTATTCAGTTATTCTCGAGTCTTTGCCTCTGTTGGTTGGAAATATTATGTTAAGCTGTGGCTCGGCGGCCTGAATCTTACACAAAAAAGGAAAAATTATAAAAAAGAGGGCTCTCATCACACGACGCAGTGGCCGGATACATATATATATTATAATATTCTATAAATTGTAAGTATAATATGCTAAAAATGCACCTAATAATTTATAATGTAATTTTTCTAATTGATTTGTGTGGGGGCTTGTATGGAGAGAATAAAATTTATTCTCCAAATTTGATTGATTTTATCGTAAAATTTAACATTTTCATTTCAAAGTATTTTTTTAAACATTACGCTACCATATTTTTTCACTGACAATGAGTTATGATAATTTGAAGTGAGTAGTGCATTCTAAGTAATCCTTTAACTTTGTTGAGCAGTGTAAATACCAATTTGACCAATATTGAAAATATAAATATTTTCAATATTTATATCATGGAGGGGAGCTACTAAATATAACTAATATCGATTAAAACCTAATTTATATTAGAATTGATTTGACAGAAATCAAAATTTGTTTTAGAAATAAATGCACTTTAGTCAATTGAAATCTCTCTTTTCTATCAGGATATACACGTAATTAATTGTCACTATAATGTTAAGGAAGTTACCACTACGGAACTGTATGTTAATTTATCTTGTTTGCATGCTGTTTTACAACTTTTCCATTTCGTAATTTTGAATGTTTGTTCTGTACATTAACTGTTCAGCTGTACTGATCGAGTTTTCATACCATACTTATCGTTTACTTATAATTTATACTTATACCTGAATCATACCACTTCACAATAAGTTTGCACATATAGCTCGGACAATTTAAACTACTTTTATTCCACAAATTAATTTATGAAAAAAATAAATTGTCTTTATTAACCCATTTCGGACCAAAATGCCACACTTTCTTCTCAACTTTCAACGCTCCATCTTTTGATGTAATCAACGTAGTAAACATTTTTTTAATATCATTTCCAAACACAAAAAGTCTCCTCTTTCAGATGTCGTCGTCAAAATTGATCTACGACGTCTTTGAAAAAAGTTACAGCTTATTTTTTTGAAAAAAAAGCCAATTCTTTTGTAAATTTTTTTCAAAAATGTCATATTTTGAGCTCAACAACAAATGGCCAGAACATCTCTACTATGGTAGAGAGTGTCATCTGTATCTGCTCTAAAAGACCTCATTGTGATTTTTCCAAAAATTCAATATGGCGACTTCAATATGGCGGCTCAAAGTTCAACAAATTCCAAAAAATCAATATTTCTTAGATTTTTTCGTGGTAATCTCATTTCATGGTGTACACACACACAGATAGATAAACAGACAGACAGACAGACACACACACACACACACACACACACACACACACACACACACACACACACACACACAATACAAATCCGAGCAACCTCCACGCCGGTGTATCTTGGGTGACGCTAATGCCGACGGTAGTGTCTCTGCATCAAAGATTATAAATTCTTAGGACTGACAATGATTTGACAATAATATCGGAATATTTATAATTTTCAAGCCTTTTATATGTGATGTCGATGAATTCTAGTCTTTTAGATTATATTTAATAAGATCAAAATGAAAAAATCTAAAAAATATCGATTTTTTGGAATTTGCTGAAATTTCAAGTCGCCATATTGAAGTTTCAAAAAAACCGCGATGAGATTTTTTAGAGCAGATACAGATGAAACTTTCTACCATAATAGAGATGTTCTGGCCATTTGTTTTCAAACTCAAAATATGGGATTTTTGAAAAAAATTTACGAAAAAATCGGTTCTTTTTTGAAAAAATAAGCTGTAACTTTTTTTTCAAAGACTTCGTAAGTCAATTTTAACGACGGCATCTGAAAGAGGAGGCTTTTTGCTCGAAAATGGTATTCAAAAAATTTTTACTAGGTTGATTACATCAAAAAATAGAGCGTTGAAAGTTGAGAATAAAATGTGGCATTTTGATCCGAAATGGGTTAATACATATACTTTTTTACAGATACATTGTTAGTTATAAAATCAATAGGTATTGGTTATAAAATCAATACATATTGAGTGTAAAAGAAGATTTGGTATTTTTATGTCAACGGAATGTCTTGCCATGGGTTATAGTAGAAGATATATTCATTAATGAAGTAATAAAAAGAATAAGTTTATATATTTGAATTTGCATAATTGAATATTAGTTAAGAAGTTAGACGTTAAATAATAAAAGTTAAGATGGTTCTCCGCTTACAATAAAGTTCAAAATTATAGCCCAGATAACAAATTGTGAGGGTTCACGTCACCCTCACGGTGTGATTATCACACGTGCGTGCAATGCCACAATCATATTGTTCTCACGATGTGATGGCGACACGTGTGTGTGCGTGAAAAGTGGCACTATGCAGTCACGCATGAGAAGGTATATGAGTGATCGAAAAAAGGTTTTACTGTACGATTGTACTTCCTTATGTATGATTGTATTTATCACAGTACAAAGGAAAACATTATTCGTACGGACTCATGTCATCCGCACAGTATGATATTCACACGTGTATGCAACAATGCAATCACGTTGTGTTTATTATGTGACGGGGTAGAAAATGGCACTGAACAGCCATATATGATCGATATATAGGGCTTGCTTTTATATAAAGTTTATATCAAAGCAATTTAGCCAATGATATATATATTTTTTAATAATATTAATAAATCGTTGGCTAGATTAAAAAACCTCATAATTCCATCGGACATCCGATGGAGTTCTAAAATTTGCTAATTTAGCTGACGATATTTATATTTAGATATTTATTACATTCATATTTATTTATTTATATTATACATACATACGCGCGCGCACGGTGTGTGTGTGTGTAAAATGAACATTTTGAACACTTTTGGGATTTTCATAATTTTTTTTCTATTATGCATTTTAATTTTATAAAATTATATTTGATTAATAATTTTTATTGTAATTTAATTTTAATTAGTTTTCTTAGTTTTAGAATATTCATATTTCAATTATTGAATCAGTATATACGTGTCATCGCTTTGAAAATTTTTTACAGTTTACAGTCGAAAAAGAACGTTGCTAAATTGATAAAAAATTAGGAAAAAAATAATAAGTTCCTTTTGACTATTGCAAAAAATTTTCAAAGCGGCACATAATGCATATAAATAATTGAAACATATTTATCCTGAAATTACAAAAACTAATTTAGATAAAATTAAAATTAAAATTATTCATACAATGTAATTAGAATAAAAATAATAAAAAATTTCAAAAATGTTCAAAATTATTATTTAGCTGGTGTGTAAAACCTCAATAAAATAAAAAATACAAACATTTTCAAAATGGTCATAATGTTAAAAGTTTCTTAAATTTTGATATTTTCAGAAAATTTGTAAAATGTGTAAATTTGTAAAGCTTTCAAGAAATATTGAACTTTGTTAATTTTGACATTTTTTTACATTTTACAATCTTTTAATTTTATATACATATAAAATAATCTAAATTTAAAAAAATTAATATTTTTCAATAATTAACTTTATAATTTCTTGAAATTATTTTGTTTATCTGTACTTACAATAAGAGAACGGTCGGGGCTGTTTCTCACCGATTTTGTTGGCCTTGGATATGTTGTAGAGCATCAAAAAAGGAAAAAAAAACCGTATTTTTTATCAGCTTATCTCGAGTTTTAGGGGTTGTTTTAACCTCTAGAAAAAAAAACAAAAATGAAAATTTGACATTTTTAAAAGAATTGAATACATCATTGCAAAGAGTAAAATACTATAAAATTTTTGTATAAAACATTTTTTCATATACCTCATATTTTAGAAAATGTTTGTTAAAAATGAAAAAATACGTTTTTTATAGGCGTTAAAATCCCTAAACCTCGAGATAAGCCGATAAAAAAATACGGGTCTCTGAACTTTTTTGATGCTCTACAATATATCCAATGCCCATCAAAGTCGGTAAGGGATAGCCCCGACCGTTCCCTTGTTAGTTACATAACCTATAAATAAGTATTATATTTATCTTCATTTTATATTTCTTTTTTTGTTTTTAACACAAAGTAATATATATTCAATAAATAATTTAATTCAATTTAATACACATAGTAGAAAAATAATTTGATTTTTAACTCAGCTATTTCCCGTTTCGTTTTAATAAAGATATCACTGGATTAAATATCGTTCACATTATTCTTATTTTTTAATAAGTCTGTAAGAATATATTACATTAGGTGAATATTCAGGAATATTCAAAATAACGCAATGATTAAATTTAACGATCTCTCTCTCTCTCTCTCTCTCTCTCTCTCTCTCTCTCTCTCTCTCTCTCTCTCTCTCTCTCTCTCTCTCTCTCTCTCTCTCTCTCTCTCTCTCTTGTGCAGGTAATCACAAATCAAATGAGTGTACAACAAATGAGAAGAAATGTGTAAATTGTATGTATAAAAACCAAACGTATAACTTGAAGATAAAAGATGACCATGATGCATTGAGCCCGGAATGTCCGACGTTCAAAAGAGTTTTACAAGAGGAAAAGAGAAGGGCCGGCTGGGAGGATGCAAAATAGCAACCACAGAAGGAAGAGGAACATATACTGTATACAAATGCGCAAAGTTTAATGGCACATAAGGACGAGATACACCATCAGATTATGAAAAAATTAAATCCGGCAGTTATTGCATTGTCGGAGTCAAGACTAATTGCGGAAATTGAAGACAGTGAAATAAGTGTACCGGGATACAGTGTGGTTAGATGCGACGCGGAAAATAGAAATACAGGGGGAGTTGCTCTGTATGTAAGAGATGATATCAAGTATGATATAGTAGTATTGAAAAAATTAGAAAGAATTGTGTGGTGCGTTGCAATAGAAGTGAAAGAGAAATTATTTAAAGGAGTGTTAATGGTAATATATCATTCACCGAGTGCGTCACATGGAGAGTTTATAGGATTCTTAGAGGAGATAGTAGAAGAATTAACGATAAAAGAAGAGTGTATAATATTAGGAGACTTTAATATAGATTGTATGACAGACTCTTATTATACAAATAAACTACTAACGACTATGCAAAGTCTAGGTATGAAGCAATATGTGGATAAACCAACGAGAGTTACCGAAAATAGTAAAACAATTATAGATCTAGTTTTTGCGAATAAAGATATAAATGTAGAAGTCAAGTACGAACCTAAGATAACGGATCATGCGTGGATAAAAGTCGTGATAACTACGAACAAGACTGTAAATAAATATAAAGAATTCAGTGGCAGGGATTATAGTAGATATAATGTGGATGAGCTTATTAAGCAAGTGGAGAGTAATTTAGAAAAAGGATATGATTTAGATATTAATGTAAGGGCAAAGAATTTAATTAATAGTATTGTAGATGCGCTAAACATCCTAGCACCTAAGAAAATTTTTAGAATACCGAAAATATGGGAAGGGAAAAAATGGTATTCAAAGGAAATAGAAGAGTTAGCGACTAGAAGAGATGAGGCTTATAGAAAAGCATTATACGATAGCACGGAACAAAACTGGCAACAATTTAAAATAGAAAGAAATGCAGTAGTTAATTTAATTAGAATAAAGAAAAAAGAATATTATGAAAATATGATTGATCATAATAGTAACAATCCCACAACTATGTGGAAATCATTAAAAGAAATTATTAGAGGAGGACCAATAGGCGCAAAAGTTGTAGGAAAAATAGATTTTGAAATATTAGACAATAATATAGAATGTGATATAGCTGATAAATTTAACTTATATTATATACAAAGTATTAAAGACATAATAAAATCTATAGATAAGAATTATACAACAAGCACAAATAAGAGAACTATTTATTGTATTGAAAAGAAGGGAGAGCTAAAAAAATTTGAGTCAATTACGACAGAACAAGTAAAAATAATTATTAGGGAATTACCAAAAAAGAAAGGCACAGAAGAAGGAATAACTAGCGATATATTAAAAACGGTGTCTTGTGTCATTGGAGAGGAATATTGTGATATAATAAATAAGTCATTGAGTGAGGGTTGTTTTTTGAAAGAGTGGAAAACATCCACGATAATTCCAATACCAAAAGTAGAGAAACCTAAGAAGGCAAGTAATTATAGGCCTATTAATATATTACCAATATATGAAAAAGTACTAGAGATAATAGTTAAAAAGCAAATTGAGGTCTACCTAGAAAGTAATAATATCATAACGGAACATCAGTCGGGCTTCAGAAAAAATTATTCGTGTGAAACAGCAATTCAAACAGTTATAGATGAATGGAAATTGATTATTAGTGAGAGACAAATAGTAGGAGTTATTTTTGTAGATCTTAAACGAGCTTTCGAGACAATTGATAGAGAAAGATTATTAGAGAAATTATACCAGTATGGTATTACAGGAACAGTTCTAGAATGGTTTAGGTCGTACTTAAAAGATAGAATGCAACAAGTTCAATTTAATGATAGATGGTCTAAAATAATGACTACGGAATACGGAGTGCCACAGGGTTCGGTATTGGGCCCATTGTTGTTTATAATATATATGAATGATATTGTTAACGTTTGCTCGGATATGTGTAATATAAAAATGTTTGCGGACGATACCTTAATATATGTAACAGGTGAGAGTAGTGCGGAAGTAGAGAGGAAATTGAATATTGCATTTAACGTAGTGGAGGAATGGATGAATATTAATAAACTGAAGATGAATTCGGGGAAAACAAAATATATGTTAGTTAGAGGGATAAGAAAAGAATTGAGAGGCAATACTACTGTGAGATGTTTGGATGGAAATGAGATTGAGCGTGTAGAAGTAATAAAGTACTTGGGTATAATTATAGATGATAGACTTAAATTTAGCGGTCACTGTGATTACATGCTAAAGAAAATAGGGAAGAAGATAAGTTTTTTAAATAGAATAGGGAACTTTATCTCGGCTTACACTAGATGTACGATATACAAGACAATAATAGCACCTCACTTTGAGTATTGTGCGACGCTACTATTAGATATGGGAGATACACAGTTAAGTAGGCTCCAAAAAGCGCAAAATAGAGCTATGAGAGTCATATTGCAATGTGACAGACGTACCAAAGTTAAATGTATGCACCAAGCGTTGCAATTTATGACCATAAGACAAAGGCTGTATTACAACACGTGCATATTTATTTTTAAGATTTTAAATAATATGATGTCGGAGCAATTTAGTAATAGACTTAGGGCGGGTTTATCAATGCTCAGCTAAGTTAAATTTGACTAATAGTTAAATACTAACTGTAAGCTATGTGTTTATCAAAGCGGAATAACTAACAGTTACGCATAAACTGTTGTTACAAACACTTTAACCAACAGTTTATGCGTAACTGTTAGTTATTCCGCTTTGATAAACACATAGCTTACAGTTAGTATTTAACTATTAGTCAAATTTAACTTAGCTGAGCATTGATAAATCCGCCCTTAGAATAGTAGAGGGTGAACGCGAAACTAGGCAGACAGGGGATATTGTTATTGAATTTCGAAAAACAAGAAGCGCGCAAAAAAGTTTATTTTATGAGGGTGTGTTAATGTATAACGCATTACCACCCGAAGTTAAACATTGCAATCGTTTAGAAATGTTTAAACGAATGCTAAAAGAGTTTGTTTTTAATGATGTAACATAAAATTGTATATGTATGTATTGAAAATAGCTGAGAAAGCTAATAAAAGATCAATCAATCAATCAAATCTCTCTCTCTCTCTCTCTCTCTCTCTCTCTCTCTCTCTCTCTCTCTCTCTCTCTCTCTCTCTCTCTCTCTCTCTCTCCTCTCTCTCTCCTCTCTCTCTCTCTCTCTCTCTCTCTCTCTCTCTCATCTCTACCTCTCCTCTCTCTCTACCCTCCTCCCTCTCTCTACCATCTCTCTACCTCTCTCTCTCTCTCTACCTCTCTTTCGCTCGCTCGTTCAAATAATGTTTATTATTTTTATTATTTTATTATTTAACACTCAAAGCTCATATTGCTCACACGCGTGAGTGCCGCATGTATGCGAGCGATATGAGTCTCAGTTAGAACACTCACATGAAGCTCCTATCGCCCGCACGCGTGCGGCACTCACGTGTGCCAGCGATATGAGTCTCAAAGGAGGACGCATCTGCATGGTGCTGTGCAGTTACACTGTGACGATTATTAAGCACGCGTGCAAGTACTGTGCAGTCACTGTGCAGACATTTTGTTATCTGGGAGCGAACTTCAACATGCATTTCCGTGCAGGCCTTTCTCTCCCCTTGCAAAGAAATTTTTTGTAGCAATTGTCACACACAAAAGTAACATCAGCGTGTACATATATACAAACACTAACATGATCGGACGGATGGAAAGCGCTGGCAATGTCGTACTCTTGTAACGTGTGGTGAGAGCTGCGCAGACGCACAAATCGCGTAATCTGTCAGCAATATGTTTCAAATATGTGCTTTAAATAGCAGATTCGCGAAAAAAAAAACTGCTTGACAGAAATGCTTTCGCTTTTGTCAGCGCACAACGTTGTCAAGTCTCCGCAATGGACATGTTTCTCGCGAGCGTTGAGGATTTCATTATATCATGAACTGTTATCTCTTGTAACTCGAAAATGGCACTGCTAGAAGTCTCTATTTTTTAGTATAAAATTCCGACTATAGCTTTTTACGTTATATTAGTTTTTCAAAAAAATTTTAAGAAGCGTTTAAAAGATATTGACAAAAATAACAGTCTTGCGATGATTTGACTGAAAGATTAGGTATAAGAGTCACAAACTTTGACGTCAAATATTTTAAAAACGAGATGGTAGAAGTCCCTAAAAGTTCATGAGTGCATGCATCGTAGTGTTCGGGATTTGATTTTCCCTTTCAAATTTACCGTCCCTTGAATTCGTCGCGCTTGCTGATGGCATGCTCAAAGCATGTCAATAAGATTTAGCGGACGAGCGGGGACACAATAATATCACGCCGGCCGTCTCGAACCGCAGTTGCTGAGCTTCATGCTCTTCGGTGGAGGACCGCGTGATCCTCTCGATGGAGGATCGCGTGGTCCTCCGCATATCAGCTGCGTGAGTGATCGCCACGCACTGTAAGCGTTTTGATCGGATGGTGTGGAGGCGCCCGACTTCCCGGAGCAATCCTCCGCAGCCAGTCTTGCGCTTGCTACCGCCCGCCAAGATCATTCTTCGCGCTTCGCGCAATTCTTTCAAGTTCCAAGCATTTACGATCCCGCGTTGTTTCTCTCTATATCGGGATCGCGAGTGACTATTTGCTGTGCGTCGAAACACATTGAAGTTCGCTTTTTCCATTAATCAATTATATGTTGTTATATTTTGCGCTTAATCGCGGACTGAGAGATCAAGCCGAGATATCGCCGGTACGACCATCCCATTAACCGGCTGACGACTTCGCGTTCGTGATTGCACGGCTGCCGCGCGACAAGATATCCGTCGATCGCGATCTCAAGATTTCCATCGCGAGAGCGTGCATCTCCACGCTAAACAAGATTTCCGACGCGCCTTTCTCTTCGGCAGCCTATCATCGTGCAAGAAAGATTTCCGATTGCTTACATCTCGTCGTCTTCGCATATGTCCGGATCTCACTCTCAGTTCCGCGCGCGCGCGCACTCTTTGTATTTGTCAAAGTGAGAAGTGAAACATACAATAAAGTTCTGTAAAGTTTTGACATGTAAGTGCGTCTTTTCTGATCCACCTCATCTAATCTCATCCTCTAGTGAATTTTCGAAGTCACACGACACGCACTCCGCGCTTAGTGCTGGGCGGTTCCGGCCTTCGCGCCGACATTCTCATACCACGGCGCTATCGCAATCATTTACTGGTCCTTCAAGCCGGATCGTGAGTGTGTGTTTAGTGCTATTTGAAATTGATGAGGTGCAACTCGCGCTCACATCATGTCGGAGATACTCTCCAATCAGTTGGTGCTGCAGCACTCGATCCAGAGAGCGCTGGATAACTTTAAAAGGCTTGGCAAAGGAAATCTGACGGCGGCAAAGATTTGCTCACGAATCGCTACTCTCAAGGACAATTGGCGCCCGTATCGAGAAAACCATGGGACTCTCCTGCAATCAATCCCGGATTCCACCCAGGCTTCTATAGAATATTTCGCCAAAGGTCACTTTAACAAGACTGAGGAGGCGTACAACCTGGGGTTGGACTACATGACGGAGTGCTTGAAGGAGCTCGAGCCGGTCGTGAGTCACAACCAATCAATCGAGAGCACACATTTTACAACATCTTCTGACGCGTCCGCGCTGTCTATCTTAAATTTGCCGACCATTCGATTGCCACCGTTCGACATCCTTATTAAGTTGGACCCCCCACCATCGCAAATCAAGTTCGCACTAAGTCAAAAATTTAGTGCTATTTAAATGCTAATTTAGTACCCTAGTCCGAATTTTGGTGCTCAAATTATTTAGCAGGAAACTGCTTTAAAAAGGGGGGAGTGTAACTTAATGGCAAGCTGGACTCCCCCCCCAGATAAAAAAATAAATATAGCGTGGTCGTATAAAAAAAACAACTACACAGAAAATTTAGTGCTAATTTGGTGCTCCAAAATAGCGCAGAATTTTTCGCTAAAATGTCATTATTTAAAAATACTAATAAATAATTAATCGGCAAACGCGCGCGCCGCGCTCTAAAGTCCGTTTTCTCATAAAAAAATTTGGTGCTCGCAAGATTATTATACTAAAATATTCCTCAGACATCGTACTATCAAAAAACACAAAGATCCGATTTTGGTGCTAACTGCATAATGCTGAAATTAATTTGTTTATCCCGCGAGCGCGCTCGACACGCTCTAAAGTGCGTCAGCTGACGAGGGAAATCGATATATTGATTTTTCTGAATAAAGCTCGCGTTCACACACGCGAGCTCGCACGTAACAATATGTTAAAGATTTTTGCTTGGGATATTTCTCTGTTTCGCTGCTGCGGAGAAACATTAAAGTTGAACAACTGATAAACGTGTAAGGCTACCGATTTCTTTGTGATGCCGCTGCCCCTTTTTGGCGCGACGTCGCGACGCGTCGGCTAGATGCAACGGAATTACGGCGGTGAAAACGAAAGAATAGCTAATTTTTTCGTTGGCTTCTCTTTTGTAAAATCTGTAAGTAGGCGGAGTTATAAGGATATAAGGACCATTTGCGATAGTCCTTCTTTCTCAGTTTGGTGTTGGACTCTGTAGCGTGTATTTCGTTCTTCCAGTTCGAAAATGATGAACCCGTCAACAAGTAATACGACAGGTAATATATGTCATGTATTAATAATGGTATTTCTCTCTCTCTAGCAGCTCTCTCGTCTCGTCTCTCTCAGCTATCTATCTCTAGGGGTCATCTCTAGCTGAGGCTCTCTCTCTCGCTCGAGCTAGCTCAAGAGGAGCGAGAGATTCAGAGTTCTCAATTCTGCGACCGATGCCACCCTCCACAAGATCCGAGGAACGATCCCTAACCGAACTCCCTCTCCCCATCCATTCTCCACCTCCCCCTCCCTCTCCTCTCCCTTTCCCTATCCCTCTCTCCCTCCTCTCCCTCCCTCCCTCCCTCCATCCCTCCCTCTTCCTCTCCCTCTCCCTCTCCCTCTCCCTCTACCTCTCCCTCTCCCCCCTCTCCCCCCTCTTTCTCTTTCTCTACGCGCGCGCGCGCGTGCGTGTGTGTGTGTGTGTGTTTCTCTCTCTTCCCTCTCTTTCTCACTGTTGATTTAATTAATTATTGAATACGTAAATACCGTGCATAAAAATATTAATAAAAATTCGAATGTAATTTTGAGCAATGAGCCAAATCGGATTTTGTATTTTGAAATTAATATAACCGTTTATTCAGATTTTAATATTATAAGAAACGTTTTGATCTACTTCAGACCATTCTCAATGCTATGTGTACAAAATAGCTAAAAGTAAATGTTAATATGATTAAGGATGTATATTAAAATTTCTTGGAAAGTTTTTTATTGTGAATAAGAAAAATCATTTTTCATAAGAAAATCATTTTTTTATTCTGATTGATGTCAACTTTTAGTTATATTAATTTCAACATTAAAAATCCGGTTTGGCTTGTAGCCTACAATTACATTTAAATTTTGATATAATTTGAGTTTTATTATCTTATTATTATTATTAGAATTTTAATATTAAATTAACGTGTACAAATAGACAGCAATTTAATTTTTGTTTCTCATTGTTTTTGCCTTATTATGTCTATAAGGAGTAAATTAATTAAAATGCATGATATTAAAATTCGATTTATAGAGCCAATGAATAAAAAAATTTGCATTCTGTTCGATTTTTGCACATTTCTTTTTGTATTGAATATTTTTTGCTTTTGACTAGATTAAATTATAATTTGGTTCTACTACACAATAAATGTAAAAATAACAGCATCATTACTGTAGAGAAGATTGTTAACACATATCTTGATAGCATACATTATATTATATATTATATAATTTGTGGACATGTGTCATATGCGCGTAAATGTGTGCGTAACGTTATGCGCATCATATCACAAGCGCGCGTGTGTGTGCATTTATATGATATATTAAATATAATGTGGGCAAACGGAACCATGTAAATAAACAAATTAGCTAATTATTAAATTATAATTTTAATTTCGTCAAAGACATTAATAAAAATATTAGTTAATATTAGTTAATATAATTATTATATAAAATATTGGATTTTACTTAATAGATTTTACATGGATAAAAAATTTATTTAAAAAATTGTTTAATAATTTCTTTGCATTTCTACATTTTATTTGAATTGCTTTATATTGTAGGCGTTTTAAAAAGACGTCCTGGTAGAGCCGCATTAAAGCGCTCTCGACAGAAGTGTAAAGATAGGCGTAAAAAGAGACAACTTTTAGGTCAAAGAAAACTATGTCGACGTGGTGTGCAGCAATCACAAACGTCAGGGCAACAAGAGTCAGGGCAGCAGCAAGAGTCAGAGCAGCAGCAAGAGTCAGGGCAACAGCAAGAATTAGGACAAGAGTCAGAGCAACAGCAAGCACAACAGCAGCAACAATTACAAAATGTAATAATATTATATATATATATATTCTTTTTAATATTAATAGGTAATTCAAAGGTAGTTAAAAAATTTTTTAATTTTTGATTCTTTTTTTTCTAATTTGAATAACTATTGTATGCAACAACAGCAGCAATCTTCACAACAGTCACAGCAGCGCATTATGGAAATACGCAATCAAATGATGATATTAAGACGGGAGCTTCAGCAGGAGCAGCAAAATGCAGGAAGTCCTTCTAATTATTATCGTGGACGCGGTGGTGGTCGTATTTATATTCGTGGCCGCGGTCGCGGTCGTGATCGTGGCGATACAATTATTATTTATCAAAAGGAGGCCAGTTTTTATTTTTAAACACTTATTTTTATGTAACAATTTATAAAATTAAAATTATTAAAATTTAACAATTTATAAAAATAAAATTATTATAATGTAATTGTATGTTTTTTATAAACATTTTAAAGTTTAGAGTAAAATTGTAAAAGCTGTTTCGTAAAAAGAAAAATATAATATATGAAACTTTTTACAAAAGATACAAACTAATATTTTTTAGAGCAAGAGATAGCCATATATTTTTATTCCCGTTATATATACTTGTAAAATTTTTTAGTTTTTTAGTTTTTTGTTTATACTTTCCTAATTTATTCTTGAAAATATGACTTAATAATTTGAGCTTATGTTAGACGGTCTATCATTTGTGGAAATTCATAGTATTATGATATTAATTAATAGGAAAGATAATAAAAAGGTATAAATATACACATTTATTTTATTTATTTGTATACTTTATTTTTCTTTTATACATTACAGAGTAAGCAAGTAAATTAATATGGCAGTTCCACGCTCCTATACAGTTATGCGCGAACGCTCAGTTATATATAAAAATATCTCTTGAAAATTGCTGATCACTGTGCAAATTATATAAATAATATAGATACACGTTATTTATATATTTAATAGAGAAATTATATATCAAATAATATCAAATATGACATAATATGCAAATAATTATATGCTCATTATATAAATTATAAATGTTGTTATAAATTGAAATTAATTTTTTAATATAAAAAGACTATTTATTATAAAATATTAAAATATATGTATAAAAATATTTACACTCGTAAAAATTATATTGCATACTACACTTACTTATATAAATAATTTTATATCAATAAAAACATGAAATATAAACGTGAAATATATAATTTAATAAATATATCATTTGAAAACTATATAAATAAATTTATAAAACACAATGATTTAGCCCTTTTCATTGAGAATATTTTCAATTATAAATGTTACTATAGGTTTTCTTATCCTGTCCAGATAATTATGATTGCATAGTAACTATTGCAGTTCACAATATGAATTTCACTTGTAAATATTACGCGAATGCTAATTCAACAAATAACCTTACAGAAACGTAATACTGGCAGTATTAAATTTGCCAGTAATTATTTTGAGTATTAAAAAAACACTGTTTTTAGTGTTAGCAACGATCCAAAAAACATTTTCGAAATCTGACTTAACTTTGTGATTTGAAGCTTGCTCTCTTTCCTTGGGACAAATATTATCTTCCCGAGAAGAAAAACTTAACGGAGCTTTTCTCCTGCTAGCGAGGCTTTTCGGCGGGCCTATATTAAGAAGAGCGCGGGTCGATAGTGTAAGATATTCACCCGAGGGCCCAAGAGAGGGCGTTACCGGCCCTGATAGCTGTGGCTGCTCCAGAGCGAAGGATGCTGCGCCTGTCAAAGCGGAGATGACGTAGAGTGACGGAAGAGAAGATTCGAGAAGCCAACGAGATTACGGAGCAGGATCCGGATCTCGGTGAACGCGCGAAAAGCAATCACTCTCGTTCGGGCGGTACAATAGATCGGACGTCAGTCCCGCGTGCGTGCGACCTAAAATAAAATAGAACTTGTAATACACATAGTGCAAATATACGTCGATTTATTTGTTATCCTCAATCTAGTGTCGTTTCTTGATTTCCCTGCCTTCGCCTCATCGAGCGGATTTATTACAGCCTACGTGTGAATGCGGCCAGGGACCGGTTAAGGGCACGTGTGCGCAGCGTGCTCCCGAGCCGGTGACACGGAGGAACGATCGAGCAATTCGGGCGAGCGGAGCCGGCCCGCCGCTGGAATCGAGTTGGAGTCGGGCGATACGCGGAACAGAGATTCGGAATCCTTTCCCCGCCAGGATTTCCACTAAGGACGCGGATCCTTGTAGTGAATAGAATTAAGAAAGAGAAAGAGAAAAATTCAAAGTCAGAACGGTCTTTCAAATTCAGAAGTGGGATACGGGACGCGCGAGCCGAGGGATCGAGCTGTGCCGTCGAAGTGAGAAGGATAAACGGAAACACCGGTCGCGCCGAGCAAAGAGCTACCGCGCCGGGTCCGGAATAAGAATAAAGCGTGCGAGCGATCCGCGGAGAAGAAACGCGAGCAACGTTCGGAACGCAACCCCGCGGCTCCAACGCCGCGCGAGGCAAACGGAGCGCGAGAAATAGCGAGAACACGAAGTGAGAGTGTGAGTGAGAAACAGAGAAATAAAAACATCGTCATGGCCACGAGATCCCGCTCGACGAAGGATTGGCTGAAAGCCATGCCGGTAGAACAACTGCAGAAGGAAGCACAGAGCTATGGGCTAGAAGTTGCCGCCGAAAAAGGGGCACTGGTCGAAGTTATCCTAGCTCACCTAGGAAAGAATGGCCCGATGGACCTGCCGAAGGAAGCACGAGGCACGTCAAAAGAGGTCACGGAACTTAGGAAGGGTCGAACGGCATCGAGTTCGTCCAACCCAGAGGAGGCTCCCCTGACTGTAGGGACCTCGCAGCAGGCGCTGAGCACGATAATGAATAGCGTAACGAGACAACAGCAGGAGATGTTGAAACAACAACAGGAGATGCTGCGGCAACAGCAGCAGTTTCAACTACAACAGCAGAACCAATTCTGCGAGGCGATGCAGAGATGTGCGGTCAGCAGCGGAAGGATCGACACGGCAGGAGACGCGACGCCGGAAAGATCGAGAACAGAAAGGGGCTCCCCGGAGCCCCTAGCACTGAGTACGGCGACGTTGTCCATAGGCAGCGTTCCGCCCACGGGCCAAGCCGCAAGTCCGATGGGAGGTAACGCGGTAAAGTGGCTGGCTACCCTGTTGCCCGAATTCAGTGGCTCGGAGGACGAGAACGTCAACGTCTGGATTCGGAGAGTGGATAAGGCCGCGCTGGTGCACGGAGCGACGGACGGAGTCACGCTCCTCGCCGCCGCTAGCAAACTTACAAAGTTCGCGAGGAAATGGTTTGAGGCGAAGGACGATGAGGTCCTAGAGTCGTGGTCCGGTCTGAAACAAGAAATGTTGAAGATGTTCGATCGGAGGACCCTAGTACACAAAATATTGCAGAAAGTAGAAGCTAGGAAGTGGAACATGGGCCGAGAGTCCTTTGAGCAGTATGCCATTGCGAAGTGCGCCATAATGCGCCAACTTGATTTTCCAGTACGAGAGCAGATTCATCTGTTGGTGAGTGGTATACCGATAGGCTCGCTGAGAGCGACGGCGCTGTCGGTGAAGCAAGATACGATCACTGGCTTCATAGACGAGGTCCGCCCGATCCTGAAGGCCAGTGCCGACACAAACAGAAGACAGCCGCCTCGGGCCCGCACAGGGCCCCTGAAGGACGAAAACAACTGTAAAAACTGCGGCAAGAAGGGGCACGTCCACCAGGAGTGCAGAGGTGAGCTCACCTGCTTCCTCTGTCGGCAGAAGGGGCATCGGGTGGCGGACTGCCCTAATGACAAAAGAAGCGGAAGCCAGCAATCAGCACGGAGGCAGCATCAGACGGCGCGGACGGCGGCAGGAGTATCGGAGAAGGCCACGACGGATGAGGTGGTTGCTGCCGTGGTTGAAGAGGCGACGTTGGAGCTGTCCGACCCGCTGGTACCGGTGACGCGTATCTGTAACGTAGAGAATTGTAAGTTAACGGCGCTCGTAGATACGGGTAGTCCCGTATCTTTTATCATGTTACAAAGATACGCGGATTTAGGGAAGTTCCAGGACCTCGAACCGGCCGACCGGAGGCTAAGAGGCTTAGGCGCGTTGCATACAAGAATTTCATTACAACCGTTAGGCGATCGGGAGTATGCGATTAAGCTGTACCTTTTAGATAATAAAGCGTTCAAAGCGGACGTTATATTAGGCCGTAAATTTTTTGCCGCTAAAAGGATCACCATGGTGCACCGGCTCCACGACGGTAGTCAGGACCGCCCGGGGTCCGTAACCGATTTATTCGCAGAGTTGCCCCTAGGCCTCGAGGACGATTCCGGCGAAGATTTCAAACGCAAGAATTAGAGATAGACTTTGATTTAGTTGCGAAACACAAATTAAGAACATTACTGGAGGAAATTCAGGCAATGGAGGTCCCCGGAGAGGAGGACGATTATTCGGTACAAGTCAGACTGAAGGACGATTCGATATACGCGTTTGCGCCGCGACGGTTTGCGTATGTCGAAAGAATTAAAATAAGAAAAATAACGGACGACCTCTTAAAAAGAGGCATCATTCAAGAGAGCGTGTCTCCGTACTGTGCGCGGGTGATACCTGTGAAAAAGAAAAGCGGTCAGATTAGATTATGCGTAGATTTGCGGCCCTTGAATGCGAGGATAGAAAAACAGAAGTTTCCGTTCCCGATAATTGAAGAGTGTCTGTCAAGAATGAACAATAAATCCGTTTTCACGTTGTTGGACGTAAAGGACAGCTTCCACCAAATAAAAGTGCACCCGAGTCACACGAAGTATTTCTCTTTCGCGACACCCGACGGGCAATTCGAGTATAGGCGGCTACCTTTCGGGTACTCTGAGGCCCCGGCCGAGTTCCAGAGACGAATATTGCAAATTCTGAACCCGCTGGTACGAACCGACCGCGTAATCATTTATATCGACGATATCCTCATCCCGTTGGAGACGATAAAGGAGAATTTGCATACGTTAAGAGAAGTACTTACGATACTAAAACAATATAGTTTTGATCTAAACTTTAAAAAGTGTCAGTTTCTTTGAGCAAGGGTAGAGTTCTTGGGCTACATTATTTCCGCGGCGGGAATTACGTTGAGTCCGGTACATACAGCCGCTATTAAAAATTTTAAGCAGCCGAGAAACGTACACGAGGTCCGGAGATTCCTTGGCCTCGCCAGTTATTTCCGGAAATTCATCCGTGATTTCGCTCAAAAGGCAGGCCCTTAGCAAAAGCTCCTGAAAAAGGACACTGAGTTTAGATTCGAGTCAGAGTGCGTGGAATCGTTCGAAAACTTGAAGAGAGAACTTACTTCGGCTCCAGTTATTGCGCTATATAACCCCAAGGCTGACACGGAGCTCCATACCGACGCAAGTCGCGAGGGGCTTGGTGCAATCCTGTTACAAAAACAAAATAGCAATAAATGGTGCCCGATCGCTTACTTCAGTTGTACCACAAATAGCGCGGAAAAAAACTACCACAGCTTCGAGCTGGAGATGCTCGCAATAGTAAAAGCAGTCGAACGATTCCACATTTACCTCTATGGTATCTCTTTCACGATCCTAACCGAATGTAACGCACTAGTATATGCAGTAACTAAAGCGAACTTAAATCAGCGGATAGCAAGGTGGACGCTATCGTTACAAAATTATAGTTATTTTAAATTAGCACACAGACCAGGGACAAAGATGTAGCACGTAAATGCATTAAGTAGGTGCGTAGGGTACGTTAATGCGTTACCGTTAGAACGCGAGTTGGAAGTGCGGCAACTTATCGACCCGCGGATTAGAGAAATCAGTAATGAGTTAGAGTTCAAAGAAAGTGAAAAGTTCGAGCTAATAGATGGCCTGGTATACAGAAAAGATGCGAGCGGACCTAAATTTGTTGTACCAGAGCCGATGGTGGCCAACGTGATTCGCGCCCACCACGATGATTTAGGGCATGTAGGGCTAGAGAAAACCCTAAAGGGAATCACTCAAACATACTGGTTCCCAACTTTACGTAAGAAGGTAGTTGACCACCTGGAAAATTGCCTTACGTGTTTAATGGTAAATGATGCCCCGAATCGGTTCGAGGGAGAAACGTCCGTATATCCAGCGGCCACGCGGGTGATGGATGTTCTTCACGTGGACCATTTCGGGCCCCTGAAAGAAACAAAGGACAATTTTAAACATATTTTAGTCGTGGTGGATGCGTGCTCACGCTTTACGTGGCTGTTTGCGTGCAAGACGACCTCAACGCGAGAGGTTATAGAGAAGCTCAACACAGTTGTTTATACGTTCGGAAAACCGATGGAATTTGTAACCGATCGTGGTACATGCTTTACATCGGCCGAATTTAACGAATATGTTGAAAAACAAAGAGTCGTACATAGGAAGGTCGCGGTAGCGTCCCCGTGGACGAACGGAATGGTTGAGAGGGTCAACCGGTTTCTTAAAAATACGCTAACGAAAATTGTAGACGCGCCAGATGAGTAGAAGGCAAATTTATCAATCATGCAATATATAATGAATAACTCGTTTCACAAAGTAATAAACACGACGCCCGCGAAAATCATGTTTGGTTGCGACCAGCGCTGCCACACTAATTTTCCCCTGACGCGGTTCGTGAGAGAATTAGCCAACATCGATATAGATCTAGATACGGAAAGGCAGTCGGCTAGAAACGCGTAGGTGGCCGCAACCAACCTTATAAAAGAATATAACCGCAAGTACCGGGATAATAACATGAAAAAACCAACTATCTATAAGACGGGGGATTACGTGCAAATAAGAGATACGACGGTAAAGCCCGGTGAAGGCGCGAAGCTCAAACCGAAGTACCGGGGTCCGTTCGTAATCCATAAGACGCTAGAGAACAACAAATACGTTGTTAAAGACATCCCAGGATTTAGTTATACCCAGAGGCCCTTGAACACGGTATTATCATGCGATAAAATCAAGCCCTGGGTGAAATTAAATCCTCCCGCACCTAGCGAACATTAATATAAACAGCGATACTTTGTGTATATAGCCTGTAAGCGCAATAGTATATAAGTTGTACATATGTGTAAATAAATCCCCATACAGAAAAATGTAAATTCCTAGGCACAGGCGAAAAAGGCGAACCTCGCTCGGAATCGTAACTGTGCAATTTCTTCAATCGTTGCTACTGCGAGACGCAGTGTAAGTCAGAAGGGCCGAGCTGTAAGATATTCACCCGGGGGCCCAAGAGAGGGCGTCACCGGCCCTGACAGCTGTGGCTGCTCCGGAGCGAAGGATGCTGCGCGCCTGTCAAAGCGGAGATGACGTAGAGTGACGGAAGAGAAGATTCGAGAAGCCAGCGAGATTACGGAGCAGAATCCGGATCTCGGTGAACGCGCGAAAAGCAATCACTCTCGTTCGGGCGGTACAATAAATCGGACGTCAGTCCCGCGTGCGTGCGACCTAAAATAAAATAGAACTTGTAATACACATAGTGCAAATATACGTCGATTCATTTGTTATTTTTAATCTAGTGTCGTTTCTTGATTTCCCTGCCTTCGCCTCATCAGGCGGATTTATTACAGCCTACGTGTGAGTGCGGCCAGGGACCGGTTAAGGGCACGTGTGTGCAGCGTGCTCCCGAGCCGGTGACACGGAGGAACGATCGAGCAATTCGGGCGAGCGGAGCCGGCCCGCCGCTGGAATCGAGTTGGAGTCGGGCGATACGCGGAACAGAGATTCGGAATCCTTTCCCCGCCGGGATTTCCACCAAGGACGCGGATCCTTGTAGTGAATAGAATTAAGGGAGAGAAAGAGAAAAATTCAAAGTCAGAACGGTCTTTCAATAGATAGATTCTCTCTTGATTGTAAGTATTAGACACGGGGACCATAATAAAGAGACTGCAAGACTGATACGTTTGACTTTGACATTGCCTACAGACATATTTACTTCTTTTGTTTCTCTTACTCAGGCCTACATTAATATTTTTAATACTCAAAATAAGTAATAAATACTGGTAAATTTAATACTGTCATGCTGTAAAAGTAATTTCTCAATAATAAATAAACAGAAAAAAATTGATAATAATGGCAGTTCACGATTTCACAAGATTATTCTGCGAACGCATTATCTTTTTGTTGCATTTTAAATATGCATTATATTTATTACTTGCTGTATGTGATCGATCGTTCACGCTCTTATATGATCATTGCGCGAACGCATTTATATTCTAACATATATACATTGGCAATGTACATAATTTTTAAAAATTATTATTTTATGTTATTATTTCATATATCGCTTATAACGAGAGAGATTTATGTAAAAAATTGTAAAGAATTATTTAATATTAACTTTTTCTAAAATTACTGTGCAATATATAAAATAATATGTGGACTAGAAAAATAATTATCATTTAAAATTTGTTCTGCATCTTTGCAATCATCATATTTTATCCATTTCTTACGTCGATAACTAATGGCAGTGTAGTGACCAATATCTTGATTCGTTGAATGCCTAGTTTGCTTTGTAGGTGATTTAAAATTAATTATTCCGGCGAGATTATTCATCCGTCATGAAAGAAAATTTGATTTTCTTTGGTATGTTTTAATTGAACAGCATATTGTTCTCCATCACCAGAAGTGGAATATATTTCCATTAAGATAAATCGTCCTGAAAATAAAAAAAAACATTTTGATTATTATAATTTTTTATATAATGTGAAAATAGCAATATAAAATATAATAAAAAAATACAATATACCTAAATTATTAATTAAAAAACCAGTAAATATGTTAAATACATTAATAAAGATTCTGTCAAAAGTTGAGACTATTTTTTGTAAAACTTTTTTTTAAGTAAAAGTTATTGAGTTATACAATCTTAAATTTATAATTAATAAATAAACTTGTTGTTTATTAAATTGTATTAATTTTAAAATCACTTAATTTAAATCTAGTTTTTAACAGAAAATTATATTGCAAATTGAATTTTTGCATCATGCACATATATATATATTTATTTTTAAAACATTCTCAATAAGCAATAATAAATTTCAAATATAATGAAATGTCTTCAAAATTAAATGACTTGAAAATTTATAATATATATTATACATTATTCTAAAATGCGTAATAATAAATATACTACATACCTATGTCAGAAATTGTCGTACTCTCTAATCCATTACAATTTGGTTGAATACAAGAACGAAATCCTTGAATTGTAATGTCCTTTTCGATTTCATTAATATTATTTCCTAATAATGCTTCCAGTGAAACTTACACTAATGGCAATGTTTGTAATTTCTCTGGACAACCCCTTTTTCACATTTGGATATTTCCTTGAATGATGGATATTTCTGAAACAAATTTCTACATAAAAAGCCAATTGATACTTCACAATTAATAAGGATACAATTGTTTGGCAATACTTTGCTTGGAAATATATCTTTTAAAATTTTCGCACGAAGTCTATACGATGATTTTTTTATACCACAAGATACCACTTCATTAACTAATTCAAAAAAATTAAAATCTGTTTCACTATGTACAAGAAGTTTAATAGCCTCTGTATCAAAATAAGCAGCAATAAATAATTGTAAAACACTGTCAAATGCACAAGTGTTTGTTAATGAATAACTATTCTTTTCAATTTTAACCGGTTTTAAAGATACATTATTTCCATTTCTCATTATTGGTATCTTATGTATATTAGTATCTAATAAAAATTCATTCTGTATACTACTCTTTTGTAAATATCTTCCTTTAGATTGGCAGTTCGCTGCAGCCAAACCCCTCCAATCTTCAACTTTCTTTGTTGCAATTATATCTTGAAGATTATTTAAGTTATGGCAGTCCATGCATAATTGTTCCTGTCCATATCCTTCCTCTTAAACTGGAATGGAACATCCTTCCAGTGCGTGGACAAATTTTTTGCACACATAACATGTATGTCCACCAGTTGGTTCGTGCCCGTTTTCACAAGCTGGACATTTTTTCTTGTTTCTTAAAATAATTTTCTTGATAATGTCATTATCAGCTTGAGTTGAACGAATATTTTCTTCTATTCTTTCCTACCTAGGGTCTTCAGTATTTGCAGTATTTACGTGTGCTATTTTTAAGCGACCGCTCATATAATTCACGTGCTCTATTACAAATTCATCTGCACGCATACGACTTTTTTCTGCATTTAACATAATATTTTTTATTATATTAAAGTCACTTTCTACGGAAGCACTGCTAGCAGGTATTCTATCATATCCAAATTTATCTCGATATACGCAAGACCATAAAGGTAGCAATTTAGCATCTTTCATAATATAATTTGCTAATTTGGGTAGGTAATGAGCATTTTCCCTGTCTCCCTCATTATCAGCCAGTAACATTTTGACTCTATCATTTATATTTTGTGCCCAATAACTCCACTTATTAAAATTGTTTTCTTTATCTTCTATATTATATTTTTTTATATTATCAGTGGTAACATCTTCCGAATCTTGTGTAAAAAGATTTTTCATTTTTATTTTGTACTCTTCACATACTGTTCTTTCATTTTCTCTTGTGTTATCTTCTGTTTCACTTTGACTAATAATTAAAATTCCTTTCAATATCTCAGCTGCACTCTCAATATCTCGACACAGAATTAATTGTCCTAATATATGTAGATAAAATTGTTTTATACGTGGATGTAAATCCTTTAAAAAGTTTGCATATTTTTTAATAAAATGTACTACATCAATACGTATGTAGCAAGCAGATAAATTATCTTCTTTACAGGCGTCTGCGTATTCGTCCAATGTAGAATAGTTAGTAAAACTTCGCACAGCAGCTGTTAATAAAGCACGTGAAAAATCACATACAACTTCACGTGGCCGTGATGCGCCGGATCGTATCCATTCCATCAGCCAATAATGAATGGCATTTGTATGGTGTCTTTCAGACAACATTTGTGTTACCGGAAATAGTCCACTTTTTTCGGAATTGACTACACAGTTATATAAGAATATATGTCTTTGATTTGTCAGATCTTTTAATTTTTTTAATAATACTTCCGGTTGCATCTATGTAAACACAAGCTGTCTCATCTAACGTGTATGTTCTATATACATCTAATTGGTAGTTAGACCAATAATGAACAAAGAATGGATTTAAGCCGATATTATGAATAATATTTTTTAATGGACCTAACTGCATAATTTCCAAAGCTTTTATTGGATCCTTATCAAAATAGCTTTTTTTTTCACGTCATGTTTGGCAACTCTTAAAACATTGGCATTAAATAAATGCGGAGGTTCAACATTATCATTATTTTGCATTAACTTTTTTGCCATTTCTACTCTATATTTCATTACACTTTTCCCTTTTAATTCATTCACAACAGCTTGTCTAACAGGATTTCTTAAAAATCGCTTTCCACAACGTCCTTCTTTTTCTCCTTCAATAAACTTACATTTTATTTTCGTAATTAGCTCATTCGTATTATCAATATTACATTTTATTAATGAGCCACATTTACATGAACCGTATGCGTATCCTGATTCTCCATTGCTGATTAATTTATGTTTTTTAAAATTAAATCCACATGACAGTTTTGCACGTTCCCAAATTTTTTCTGTAAATACTTGCTGCCACGTACCGGGTTGCAATACTGTATATTGTCGCGTTCCAGGAGGACGACCCTTTTCTTTTCGTCTGTATGTTTTATAACTTATCATAGCATTAAAATCAGCCTTTGCCATAGTTATAGTAAACGTTAACACACTATCGGCATTATTTACGAGCGTGTCAGAATTATTTATCATCAAATCATTTACTGTCGATTCATCTCTAGAAATACTAACAATGCTCGAAACATCTGGAATATCATGTTCAACTTCCCTTGGCTGATGAGACACAGAGGGACAGTCAGTTAATATATTTCTTACGTGATGTTTATTGCAAGTAAGAAATGTATACAAAGAAATTGGGGTCAACTGATTTTCTAATTCTTTTGCAATTGTTACCCAAATAGCATCATGTTTCGAAATAATTTTTTGACCGTCCACTATCAAGAGGTCTTTATATTTCATTAAAATATCGATTACAGTATGCTTATCTATATTTGCTGGTCTTCCACGTGCAGGCATGGTGATAATCCAAAGTTATTCCTTTGCCACAACTTATAAAATATTTCACACTCACGTACAAGATGTTATAACAATAAAATTAAATAACATATCACGTACGAAAAACGAAAAAAATATAAAAACAAAACTAAAAAAAATAGCGACTGACACTAAAACCGTACGAAACTAGAAAGCAAACGCGAAGAACGTGTTACTTCTACGGTTCTACCGTGGTCGCGCAGTAACTAAGTCACTAAACGTCGCATCGACGAAAACACCGGAAAAACAAAAGAATGTTTAAAGAAATTGCGAGAGTGAAAAGCAAGCAAAGTGCACCGCCACGCACACTACCTTACTTCCTCGTGCTTTGAGCACTGCCGCTCAACGCCTTGCGAATGCCGCCACTATGGCGGCATCGATCGCAAAGTTAACGACCGATTTGCTGGATCGATAACGATTAGTGAACGAACTATAACCGGTGCACGCATTCAGGGGATAAACAAATTAATTTCGGCAATATGCAGTTAGCATCAAAATCGGATCTTTGTGTTTTTTGATAATACGATGTCTGAGGAATAGTTTAGTATAATAATCTTGCGAACACCAAATTTTTTGACGATGGGGAAACGGACTTTAAAGCGCGCCGAGCGCGCTCGCGGGAAAAACAAATTAATTTTGGCATTATACAGTTAGCACCAAAATCGGATCTTTGTGTTTTTTGATAGTACGATGTCTGAGGAATATTTTAGGATAATAATCTTGCGAGCACAAAATTTTTTGTTGGGAAAACGGACTTTAGAGCGGCGCGCGCGTTCGCCGGATAAATTATTTATTAGTATTTTTGAATAATGACATTTTAGCGAAAAATTCTGCGCTATTTTGGAGCACCAAATTAGCACTAAATTTTCTGTGTAGTTGTTTTTTTTTATACAACCACGCTATATTTATGTTTTGATATGGGGAGGTCCAGCTTGCCATTAAGTTACACCCCCCCTTTTTTAAAGCAATTTCCTGCTAAACAATTTGAGCACCAAAATTCGGATTAGGGTACTAAATTAGCACCTAAATAGCACTAAATTTTTGACCTAGTGCAAACTTGATTTGCGATGGTGGGGGGTCCAACTTAATAGGGATCCGTTCGACGGCAACTACGCGGAATGGGAGACTTTCCGCGATCGTTTTACTTCGCTAATAATAAAGAATAAAGATATTATGGAGATTTGTCCGCATGCATTATCTTTCGTCGTCATTGAAAAGTACCGCGCTCGAATGTATTAGTAAGATTACAATTACTGCTAATAATTTTAATACTGCGTGGCAGACGCTAACGGCGTGATTCGAGAGTAAAAGACGAACGCTTTTGTTTCTTCTATCGACGTTGCTCGGCCTGTCGACTCTGACTCGTGAGTCCGCGTCCAATCTCCAATCGCAATGCGACAAAATGAATATCGCGCTCGCGTCCTTAGAAAAACTCAATCGCTCTGTGAGCGATCTATGGGATGACATGCTTGTCCATCTTATGTCGAATCGCTTGGATCCGATCACGCGTAAGGCGTGGACTCTCCATACGAGTGGCGTCGACGCGCCGCCAATTTACGAGGCGCTAAATCAATTCCTGACATATCGCATCCGCGCGTTGGAAGAGTGCTCGTTGAGTTCCACTACGAGGTCGTCGAAGTCTGCGGCGTCTTCGCGCGTTCACGTCGCTACCGCGCTCGACGGCGCAGCGTCGGCTTGTCCGTTGTGCAAGGCCCGTCATTATCTGAATGCATGTCCCGACTTTATATCAAAAAATGTAAATCAGCGACGCGAAATGGTAAAACGCTTCAAACGCTGCTTTAATTGTTTAAGCAGTCGCCACGCAGCTCCGGAATGCAATAGTAAATATAATTGTCGGTCATGCGCTCAGCGACATCATTCGATGCTGCCTAGTGACGCGGATTCGAGTTCTGACTCTAACGCCGTCGCCGTGCGCAAAGCGCTGCCTTCGACTTGTAACTCGAAAATGGCACTGCTAGGAGTCCCTATTTTTTAGTATAAGATTCCGACTATAGCTTTTTATGTTATATTAATTTTTCAAAAAAATTTTAAGAAGCGTTTAAAAGATATTGACAAAAATAATAGTCTTGCGATGATTTGACTGAAAGATTAGGTATAAAAGTCACAAACTTTGACGTCAAATATTTTAAAAACGAGATGGTAGAAGTCCCTAAAAGTTCATGAGTGCATACATCGTAGTCTCATTAAAATATAGTTCAATTTTCAGAACATTTCTAAGAAAATGATTTTTTCGGAGAACCACCTTAATAATTTTTGGGGATTTGAAGATAATGTTTTGCTGAATAAATGCAGTAATTTACAAGTTTTTGTATACATTTTACGAATTTAGAAACTTTTCTAGAATTTAAATATCTACCCAATAAACACTGTTCTGTAATTTTTATGTAACACTTACAAAACAAATGTTCGCTGTTCTGGTAATTGTTACGTTATTTTCAGATTGAGTTTTGGTCAAAATGTCAGCAACATTGCACCGAATGCGGGATGTAAATATGACCGAACAAAGTGACTTAATATTTATGTTAAAAATTACAAAACAAGAATGTTTTACGTTCCTATAACTGTTATGTCATTATTGCGTTATATTTACATCAAAATATCAGCAACATTGTACTGTATATAATGCATAACAAAATGACGTAACAGATACCTAAAATTATTTACATATTATATATAGCACAATGTTACTAATATTTTTATGAAATTTATTTTTGATTAATTATAAAGTAATCTAACTATAACAAATAAATGTTTTTTAATTTTAAACAAAATAAGTAATCATCAGTAATTTTTTATTGTAAAAATTGATGATTTCATTGAATTAAACTGACAGTGATTTAAAGCATAAAGTTATTGATGGTTTATTTTTATTGATTAAAATTGAGAAAGTTAATATATTACATTTATTTGAAAAAAAAACTTGTAACATTTATATATAGACTTACGGATATATATAAAATTAAATAAAGTTTGTTTTAATTTTATATTTTGATAGGTTGTTAAATAAAGTAGAGTATTATAAATACAAATTATATGCATGTTTTATTTGCTACTAAATATAATTTTGTTAATTATCATAAAATGCAATTACAATTAAATATTGCAACTTAAAATGTATCACAATTTGAGAACAAAACTTTTTAAACTTTTTAAACAAAAAACTTTGTAATAAATCCTTAATTAATAACAAATATAAAATTATTCTTTCCTTATTACTAATATAAACAAAACTAGTATAAACAAAAATATATTAAAATCTAATGCGAGTATAAATATACGATGGAAATAATGAAGAAATCGAGTCAGAAGTTCCATCGTTATGCATGGCTTAGCTCAAATTTAACACAATGCTATATATAATAGTATTGTTATATACAAGAAATACATAAAATAACTTTGAGAATTCTGAATAAAAAACGTAAATTGTGTTGTGATTTTAGAACATAAAAATTTCTAAATGTAACTTAAAATCGTTCTGTATAAAAAGAACACATTTGTAAAAAGTTTTGTTCATTATGGTTCATCAAAATGAAATATAACATAAAACAGTGTAAGAGAATACTAATGTGGCGGAACTTCGCTCGTTCCGGTGTGTTCGTTTCTTTCGCTTGGGATAGATCTTTCGCCAGTGAACTAGGCCGTAGTTGAAACAGAATATATATATTTATTCTTTGCTATACACTATGCACATATATACACTACTATGTTTTCGTATGTTCAAGTGGCCCTGATAAGGGCCGTCGTGAAAAAGACTTTAGGCCTTAGGCCTCCACCGTAATGGTGGTTTGGTGACTGTAACCCGGTATGCTGGTTCCTCGTTGTTGTTACAGTCGGTCACGCTCTTGGGCGGCGTAGCAGCGGGCTCCTCGACACGATGCCTTTTTACCCTGGACGGTCTTTCCTTCGATGGTCTCCGTTGTTTGGCCTTCTTCCGCTTTGGTCTGCCGGCCTGACTGCTGCGGTTGGTCTGCGTTCCACTCGTAGTGGTGGTTCCGAGGGCTGTCTGCGTCGCCTGATCTCTCTGGCAGTTGTCTGTGGTATCCGTCTGCGTGGCGACACTGCAGCTGTCCCTGGCGAGGTTCTCTAGCAGGTCCGGCAGTTGGTACCGTGGAGAGGTGTACCTCCAGATCCTCAGATCTCCCTCGGCTAGCAGTACACGAGGTGGCCGCGTGTTCCGGACTGGTGACAACGTGAGCGCCCGGAGTCTCCACTGCAGCTTCGTGGCTTCTTCCTGAGTAGTCGCCGTGGTAACTGTACTGGCGGTAAAGCGTAGTGCTTTCCGCTCGCAAAATTGACTATCTGCTTCAGAGCGCAAAGAGTGACTTTCCGGTTCACCGCTGCTCCTTATAAAGGCTGGTAACTGTCACTTTACTCTTGAGTAAGGAGGGCCTCTAGTGGTGAGCGTGCGTAACGCGTTTTTGGAAAGTAAGATCTCGGATTTCTTACTGTGCTTTTGTGGTAGCCTACTGTCAAGGAGCGCGTGGTCCTGTTTCTCTAACAATGTATTGTGGTGGCGTACTGTCAGGGGCGCGTTAGCCCTGACTCGCCACAGGACCCCCCTGGTTGTGGTTAGGCTCTGTGTTTCCTTAGCTTGGCTTGAATCGTACTGTAGGTCTTGACTCTCTTCCGCTTCTTGTCGTTACTTTAGCCTTGTTCGTTGTTTCCTCTTTTGTGATGGTTTGTTCTGAATTCTCTTCCTCGACATAGGCTGGTTTGAGTCTTTCTCTTGAGATGCTGGTAGGTTTGCCTCTTATCCTGACTGTAAACGTTTTCTCATTCCTTTGTAGGACTTCAAAGGGGCCTTCGTAGGGTGGTTGTAGCTTGCTTGTTGGTATGCCATGTCGTACGAATACTGTAGGTGTTGTTTCCAGGTCCTTGAAGGTGAATACGGTCCTCTTTCCGTGCCGTTTCACTTGTGGTCGTATGTTTCCCATTGTTCTTCTGAGTGTCTCGACGTATTCTGCGCTCGTATGTGTTGTGTTCTGTGTGTCTCCCAGGAATTCTCCTGGTAACCTTATTGTCTCTCCGTATACAAGCTCAGCAGGTGTTGCTCTTAGGTCCTCTTTCCATGCAGCACGTATCCCCATTAAGATGATTGGAATGATTTTTGTTCATTTTTGTGTCTCGTGACTCATGATAGATGCTTTGAGTTGTCTGTGGAGTCTCTCCACCATCCCATTTGCCGCTGGGTGATATGCTGACGTCCTCATGTGTTCTGTGCCTATAACTCGAGTTAATTGTTTGAATAGATCTGCTTCGAATTGTCGGCCCTGGTCGGTCGTGATGCTTCTTGGTGTGCCGAATTGTGTTATCCAGTGATTGATTAATGCTTGGGCCACTGTTTCTGCTGTTATGTCCTTGAGTGGTATTGCTTCCGGCCATCGTGTTGTCCTGTCTATTACCGTAAGACAGTAGCGTCGGTCTTCCGAGATTGGTAATGGTCCTACGATATCCACGTGGATGTGCTCAAATCTGCCTGTAGGTTTTTCGAAGTTCCCTATTGGTGGTAGGTTGTGTCTCGTTATTTTCGTTTTTTGGCATTGTATGCATTGTTTTGCCCATTGTCTGGTGTCTCTTTTTATGTTTGGCCACACATATCTTTCCGTCAGTAGTTTTATCGTCGTCTTGATTCCTGGATGTGCCAGTCCATGCAGTAGGCGGAACACTTGTTGTCTGTGTTGCTTCGTCACGAATGGTCTCTGGATCCGCTTGTGTCGCAGTATAGTTCTTTTGTGGTGCCAGGAATTGCTATCTTGGTGAGTTTTAATCCATTCTCTTTTTGCAATGCCTGCTGTAGTTCCTCGTCGGTCTCTTGGTTTGTTGCCAGCTCCTCGTAGTTTATTGGGGATTGTATGTTTTCCACCCGTGATAGTGCGTCGGCTATGATATTCTCTTCCCCTTTTATGTGCCGTATGTCCGTTGTGAATTGCCCTATGAACTCCAGTTGTCTCGCTTGTCTAGGGGAGCTGCGTGACGGATCTTGTGCAAAAGCATACGTGATGGGTTTATGGTCCGTGTAGATTACGAATTGCCTTCCCTCCAGCATGTGTCGGAAGTATTTTGTCGCTGTGTATATTGCGAGGAGTTCCCGATTGTATGGGCTGTACTTCTTCTGTGTGCTGTTGAGTTTCTTGCTCATGAAAGCAAGTGGTCGCCATCTTTCTCCTGACTGTTGCTGTAGTACTGCTCCTATAGCCGTGTCCGAGGCGTCTGTTACTAACCGTAGCTCGGCTATAGCGTCTGGGTGAGTTAATTCTGTGGCCTGTGCTAGACTTTCTTTGCATTTTACGAATGCTTGTTCCTTTTGCGGGTCCCATGGTACTGGTGTCTTCCCTTTCGTCTTGGGGCCCTTCAGGATGTCATTGAGTATGGCCTGCTCTTTTGACGCTCCAGGTATGAATTTTCTGTAGAAATTTATCATCCCCAGGAATTGTCTTAGTTGTTTCATTGTCGTCGGCCGCGGGAAGTCTCTCACCGCTTGTACCTTCTCTTCCGGCGGTCTGGTTCCCGTAGCTGTTATCCAGTAGCCTAAGAATTTCACTTCTGTAGCTCCAAGTGTGCACTTAGCGGGGTTTATCCGTATGCCGTATTCGCTTAGTCTGGTCAGTATTTGACGTAAGTGTTCTTTATGTTTTTCCGGAGTTCGTGATGCTATCAAGATGTCATCGATGTAGGCGTAGCAATAATCCAGTCCGTGCAGTACTTCGTTTATGAAGCGCTGAAATGTTTGAGCTGCGTTTCGGAGTCCAAATGGCATGTATTTGTACTCGAATAGCCCAAATGGTGTTGTAACTGCTGTTTTGGGGACGTCCTCTGGGTTGATTGGAATCTGATGATACGCTCGGATCAGGTCTATCGTCGAGAAAATCTTCTTTCCTCTTAATGTATGTGTGAAGTCTTCCAGATGTGGGATAGGATACCTGTCCGGTGTTGTTCTTGCGTTTAGCTTCCTGTAGTCTCCGCATGGTCTCCATGCACCTTCCCCTTTCGGTACCATGTGTAGGGGTGATGCTCATGGACTTTTTGATGGCTGGATTATTCCTTCGTTTAATAGCAACTCGAACTCTGCTTTGGCTGCTTGTAGCTTATCTGGTGCTAAGCGCCTTGGTCTGCATGCTTCCGGAGGTCCCGGTGTTGTCTGTATGAAATGTTGTGTATTATGCCTGCTTGTCTCAGTTTGGCTTGCTGGTTGAGTTGTGCTAGGAAATTCTGCTAGGAGGCGGTGGTATTCCGTTTCTTCCCTCAACGCTTTTACTGATATGCTTTCTGTCATCATCTTGTATCCTTTTATTTTTAGTTCTGTTTTTCCGTCGATCAGATCTCCGTTCCTCATGTCTGGTAACAGATGGTAGTAAGAAAGAAAATCTGCCCCCAGGATTGGCTGTGTGGTGTCTGCTACTATGAATCTCCACGCAAATGTCCGGCGCAGTCCTAGGTCTGGCTGTATGGTTACCGTACCGTAGGTTGGTATAATTGTTCCGTTTGCTGCGTAGAGTTGGTAATTGTTTGGCTGCCTCTGTTCATGGTATCTGCCTGCGGGGTAGATACTAACGTCCGACCCTGTATCCACTAGGTATCTTGTCTTCGTGGTTTGGTCTGTGACATAGAGGCGGCGCTTCTGTGGGCTCGTGTCATTGGCCGCTACTAATGACTGCCCTCGTCGTTTTTTGTAAATGTGCATGGTTGTGTGCACTTTTTAGCTTCGTTTCCAAATCGTCGATGGTAATAGCAGATCCCATTTTGCTCTATCGTTCTGCTTCTTGAGCGGCTTCGAGTCCGCTGTCGCTGCTTCATCATGGATCTTGCCATCCTGCTAACCTGGGTGGTTAAGGCGGCGACTTCCTTTCTCAACGCTTCGAGTTCGGTCTCTCCCTTTTGCGACTCTCGTCTTCTCTCTTCTCTCGGTGCTGTCGACGTGGCTAGTACTACTGCTTTTTGTCCTAGCTCGTGGATTCGGTCTGCTTGCTCTGCTACTTCGTCTAGCTCGTCCGTCGTCCGTGTTGCTAGTATGGCTTGCATTGGATGTAGTAGACGTCCTAGCCATAGTGTGCGCAGTAGTTCGCTACTCACTGTTGCTTCTGCTAGAGCCTTGAGGTATCTTAGGAATTGTGATGGCTTCCTATCTCCGATTTCCTCTCGTTCTAATAGTTGCCGCATCCTGTTATCTTGTGAGTCGGTGAGTCTTTGTATCAGCGCCTTCTTTAATGCCTCGTATTTCTCTGTCTCTGGCGGTTGGGTAATTATGTCCTTTACCTCTCGGGCCTGTTTTGGCTCCAACTTTGAGAGTGCGTAGGCGTACTTCTCCACATCTCTATTGATTTTGCACAGCGCAAACTGTCCCTCTAGTTGTGCGAACCATAGCTCGGGCTCGTCTGGCCAAAATGGTGGTAGTCGTATTGATATTTTGCTGGCCTGGCTTTCCTCTTGATTGTCCATGCCGAACGGGTTTAGCGTTACATCCTCCGGCCTGCTCATTCTTAAATGGCTTTCCTTCCCACGTCGGGGTCACCAGTTGTGGCGGAACTTCGCTCGTTCCGGTGTGTTCGTTTCTTTTGGTCGCTTGGGATAGGTCTTTCGCCAGTGAACTAGGCCGTAGTTGAAACAGAATATATATATTTATTCTTTGCTATACACTATGTACATATATACACTACTATGTTTTCGTATGTTCAAGTGGCCCTGATAAGGGCCGTCGTGAAAAAGACTTTAGGCCTTAGGCCTCCACCGTAATGGTGGTTTGGTGACTGTAACCCGGTATGCTGGTTCCTCGTTGTTGTTACAGTCGGTCACGCTCTTGGGCGGCGTAGCAGCGGGCTCCTCGACACGATGCCTTTTTACCCTGGACGGTTTTTCCTTCGATGGTCTCCGTTGTTTGGCCTTCTTCCGCTTTGGTCTGCCGGCCTGACTGCTGCGGTTGGTCTGCGTTCCACTCGTGGTGGTAGTTCCGAGGGCTGTCTGCGTCGCCTGATCTCTCTGGCAGTTGTCTGTGGTATCCGTCTGCGTGGCGACACTGCAGCTGTCCCTGGCGAGGTTCTCTAGCAGGTCCGGCAGTTGGTACCGTGGAGAGGTGTACCTCCAGATCCTCAGATCTCCCTCGGCTAGCAGTACACGAGGTGGCCGCGTGTTCCGGACTGGTGACAACGTGAGCGCCCGGAGTCTCCACTGCAGCTTCGTGGCTTCTTCCTGAGTAGTCGCCGTGGTAACTGTACTGGCGGTAAAGCGTAGTGCTTTCCGCTCGCAAAATTGACTATCTGCTTCAGAGCGCAAAGAGTGACTTTCCGGTTCACCGCTGCTCCTTATAAAGGCTGGTAACTGTCACATTACTCTTGAGTAAGGAGGGCCTCTAGTGGTGAGCGTGCGTAACGCGTTTTTGGAAAGTAAGATCTCGGATTTCTTACTGTGCTTTTGTGGTAGCCTACTGTCAAGGGGCGCGTGGTCCTGTTTCTCTAACAATGTATTGTGGTGGCGTACTGTCAGGGGCGCGTTAGCCCTGACTCGCCACAACTAATATAAAAAAATACTGACAATAAATTTTGAGCTTTAAAATTTCTCAGGCATCTAAATGGCATCTAATTTGTGGGTTTATTTCCTTGCTCGATGTCTTTTTGTTGTCTACTAAGCCTCTGGCCACCTTGACGAAACCATTCCTTTGTGATGTCTTCAAAGTCTTTGTTTGTGTTTTAACTTTGGTTTAGACATAATTATTATTTTACTTATCAACAAAAAATAGAAAATCAGATTTCAATTAGACAAAGATTGTGATATACATTATGTGTCGTATGCTCATGTTATCCTTTTCTCCTGAATAAAGATAAATTTAAGAAAGCTGATTTTCTGGAGAATAAACGATACAATTCAATCAATAAATAAAGTCATTAAGAGAAAGACGACTTGGCAGGTTTACCTCGTTTTGAGTGAAAATCTCTGCTTTACCAAAACACAAGTAATATGCAATAACACGAATACGAATTATATGTAATATGAATTTGGGGTATGTTTTTGAATCAACAACATCCTGAACTGCTAGCCATAGATATTTAATTAACTGCTCTATTGAATACGATAGGTATCATAACCTACCAAGTCGTCTGTAGCTTTAATAATTAATATTTCGCTTTCGCGGAGGAGAGCGACGTACTTACCAAAAAATATTTGCACATCCACACCTATCAGACCTTTCAGAATCACAATTTTCAGAGAAAATATATTGCACGTCCACGATTACTACCGTTTTCGGAGATTCTACAAAAACGTGGCGGCCGATGCCGAGCGAATGCGCGAGATATTGTTTTGGTGGCATAATTGCGCGCTTGCATGTATGTTTAGGCCAATCACAGTAAAACTATATCTAGTAAAGGCTTATTCATATAAACTTCATAATGCAAATGTATACAAAAATTAATTAATCATGCATTTAGTATGAAGAACGTAAACAATATAATATTTTTATATTAAGTATTTAATGATTTATTTTTCTAGGTTGGTATTCATAGTCGGGTCTTGTATTTAAGATTATTTTAAGTTCTGTCTTATGATGCCATCGGCCAATCACAGAGCCATATTAGCATCTTAAGACATTACTTGAGACGATCTTGAAATAATTACGTATATCATCCGATCTCGCGTTTCTTCCTAGGTATATATATATATATATATATATATATATATATATATATATATATAATTACAGTTTTTAATCCAGTTTTTTACACAGAGAAAGTATTAAATAATGTAAAAAATTATAGAAATGTTGAAATAAATTATTTAAAGAAAATGTTCAAGAATGAGTTGCAGTTATTATTTTTTTAAGATATAATAGTTACGTTATTTTTCTCAAACACTTAGGTACATCAATAAAGTCACGTATTATTTTCTTTTTAAAATAATATTACAGTTTTATCATTATAGTCATGTACATTGTTTTTACAGAACGCACGTTAACAATAATATTACATAAATATTACGTGTTTAATATTACATCTCAATTATGTTACTACAATTATGTAAGATTTATGAAGTTTTTAGAGTATGCACATTTATGTTTATTAAATTACATGAATATTACGTGTTTAATATTACATCTCAATTATGTTACTATAATTATGTAAGATTTATGAAGTTTTTAAGGTATGCACATTTATGTTCATTAAATTACATAAATATTACGTGTTTAATATTACATCTCAATTATGTTACTATAATTATGTAAGATTTATGAAGTTTTTAGGGTATGCACATTTATGTTTTGTAACGAACCGCGTTCCTAAGCGGCTAACAACGACCGCGAGGCCCGGCCGACCATCCGCCGGGCCAGGAAACGGGCCGAGAAACGGGCAAAAGCGCGCCATAAGCACTCCACGCCATCGAGATGACGAGCATCTCGGAGGCGCTTCGCCTCCCTCCTCTCGAATCAGCATCCCGGAGATGTAACCGAGAGGAGGCCGAGGAATTCCAAAAACTCCCGAGTCGCTGCCGGGGACCATATATAAGGCCGCCCGGCAGCGACAAACTCCACTTCTCGTTATCCCGTCCGATACGTTCCGACGAGAAGACAAGCCCTACGAGCCAGCAAAACGGTGGAGTGTTCTCCGTCATCGCCGAGAGTTCTCGGCCTAGCTCGCCTGACTTCCTTCCTTGCTAAGCAGACAACGGGGGTAGAGCGTGCTCTGTCTCCGCCGAGAGCTCTCGGCAGCTAGCAAGGATCCTTCTCGACCGCATCCTCACGGCCCGGTAAACGGCACGGAGTGTTCTCCGTCTCCCCCCGAGAGTACTCGGGGCCGACGCCGTTCCAGAAAACCAAGCCGCCGTTCGAAGAATTGCCGTAGCAATTCATAGAAAAACGTCGGGGCGCGAGACACCCGGTTCCACACCGCGCGCCCGCCGGCCACCGAGCCCGAACGTCGGGCTCACTACACGCGCCGCCCGCCTCACCGCGCACCGCCGACATCCCGCCATACCGGACAGCTGATCGGCCCGCTGTCACGCGCTCCGTCCCTGATCACCGGGAAAACATCGCTATACATAGCCCGATCATTGTATATACTTCATTCGCGTTGTACATATCCGTAACCGTCATTGTATTATAATAAAATAATAAAACTGTATCGTCTAAACTATCCATTGCATTTCTGCTGTTTCTGAGCCTTTTTCGCCCTGGCCTTTATTGTTCCGACGAGCTAAGATTTCCGCGCGAAAACGGTCGTTACAGTTTATTAAATTACATAAATATTACATGTTTAATATTACATCTCAATTATGTTACTATAATTATGTAAGATTTATGAAGTTTTTAGGGTATGCACATTTATGTTCATTAAATTACATAAATATTACGTAACAAAGTTATGCCAATATTACATAACAATCTAATATAACAATTACAGACTTATTACGTTAATGACATAACTAATACGTCGTAGTTTCGTTACACTGATCTGTAATAAATATGTATAGTGTGTTATGAAATTGATATATAAATGATCCATACAGTGTTTATTGGGTACATTAATATAGGTTTACAATGTGGATTTTATGCCAAGAACAAAAAAAATTTTAATTTAAATTTTTTTAAACATTTCTTATACCAATATGATCAATATCCAAAGTTATCAAAAAAGTCGTGATAATATTTGCTTAATATAAAAACTTTACACTAGTTATGAAATTGAAATCTCAAATCATACACGAAAAAACAACATTGTTTTTAGAATTAAACTTGACCATACTTAATTTTGTACAAAAAAGTTTATGCAAAAATTTATTTACGCACGTGTCATTAATATTGTTACGTGCGCTGCCCGGTATACTCTTCTACCGCGAGTCAGTTGTCGGATCGGCGATATCGATCGGCGGCGGCGGTCAGCTATTGAGAGCCGGGCAAAGGGAGTAAATAAGAATAAATAAATAGTTGTAAGGGAACTGCGAGCTAGATCGAACGTGTCTGTCATCTTTCAAATAAAGACGCTTGATTATTCAAGTTCGAAAAAGAGTGTTTTTTTTTCCGCGGGCGCGCGCGTTACAATATAATAGTAACATATTGATGTAAATTGTACCTTAATATCATAAATCGTATAAGTATCTGTTTAATCAGTAAATTTAAGTTTAAAATTCTCTTAAAGTTAGTACCTTAACATTGTTATTTTTAATTGTTGCATGAACATTGTTTTTATTTTAAACAAGACGTAAACATACGCTTATTCTTATCTTTTTGTCTAAATAAAGGCAGATATATATTTAAATTCAATTAAAGTCAAAATAACTTTGGTGCAATCAGACCTTAATTTTTTAAACTGATTATATTTTCAATCCTTTAACTGTTTTACTTATTAAATTTTGTTAATTAATCCTTAGTTATAATTTTTAATATTAATAAGATAAAATTTTTCCGTTTTTTAAAAGAACTAATATTTTTTCTTCTATAAAATTTTTAATCTTAGGTAATGTTAAATATTGTTTTCATGTCTGCAGCAACTGTTGTCATAATAAATAAAGTCATATGACTTTAAAAACAAAGAACAATAATTTTATTAACTGTAATTTAAAAGAAAAATTTTAAAATATTTCTATTAAAGTTAAAAGGGTTGAGTAATTAGTTAAAAAGTTAAATAATAAAGTTAAGAAATAAATAACTATTAACTTAATTTTAAATAAGTTAATTTTTATTTTTAATTTATTTTTTATATATAAATTTTAATTTATTAATTTTTAATTAAAAATGTACTTATGTAAAAAAAAATAATTAAAAAGAGAGAAAAACCTTCCTCTATAAAGAACAATTCTTTATTATTTTATATAAATTTAATATACAAATAAAATATTAAATTTATTTAATAATCTATATAATGTTTTGTTTTGTCTTTTAAAATAAATTAATTTCTAAAAAAGATTATGACATTTTAATTTCACATAAATAATGCTTTTTAAAATTTTAATTCAACTTAATTTAACATTATTTAATTTTAACGCAATTTTTAATGTAACTAAATTTTTAATTCAATTTTACAAGCCATTTACTTTAACTTAATCCTTAAAGGGCACATTTCTTGTATTGAACATAAAGGTCACACAAAGGTCAAATTAACCCAGGCACTGTGAGACTTTTGAGTGCAATGAAAGAACGCACTTTTTCGGACTGTAAAAATGCATGTATGTTCTTCAACTGTTCAAAATAAAGGAAGAATGCCCAGTAAACACTGATTCGTAACATTTATGTGATCATTATCGGAAAAAGAGAGAGGGAACATACACATAATGGTTTCGTATAAAATAACATTACTTTTACGTATATGAAGTCACATTTACGTATAAAATAACGTTACTTTTACGTATAAGCTGACTTTTACGTATAAATTAACGTAAAATGCTCGTATAAAATTACGTATTAGAAAGATTCTTCTTGTAACTATTATGTCGTTTTTACTTTATTTTTCTTAAAAAGGATTTCTTACCAAAGCTAAAATTTAGCCATAACAGCTAAGATGTGTCTTTAAAACGTAATAAAAAATACATATGCCCCGAAAGCTCACTATGATAACATAGATTGATCCGGTTTCTGTCACCGTGGGTGGTCTGTTTATGTAGCCTTTGGAGTGTAAATTGCATTAGGAGAAAGATGCCGCGTGCGTCGTCTAGCGGCAATCCGCGAACTACATACTTTTTAAATTTATATAATATAGAATAAGTTCTAATCGGCTGATATGTAAATAGATTTTACCTGGTTCAAGTAGAATGTTATTGATTTTAATAGATTGCGTATATACTAACTACAAAACTATTTTACTAAATGCAGTATGTAAACTAAAAAGATATAATAATTACAAGAGGCTATAATCAAAATTTCCGCATAATTGTAAATTATTTATTATTTAACAAATTATTATTTTTATTTTTATTTAATAAAATTATATTTCTTCTTATGCTTAGTAAATAATTAATAAGTAATAATAGTAACAGTGGGAAGTCCAGAATGGATTACAGTGATTCACGTGGCACGGAAGGTGTTAAAGATATATGATGTCGTAATAACATTATCACATTTATGCTACATTAACAAAACTTTTATGTTAAGCTCATTGAAGTCATCAAAGATACATAATTGTTACGTATTAAACATGATGTCACAATAACATTATCACATTTATGCTGAATTTACAAAATTTTTATATTACGCTCATTGACGTCATTAAAATTACGTAATTGTTATGTATTAAACATGATGTCACAATAACATTATTACATTTATGCTGCATTTACGAAATTTTTATGTTACGCTCATTGACGTTATCAAAATTATGTAATTGTTATGTATTAAACATGATGGTGCAATAACATTACAATAGTAACATCACATTTACGAAACATTAACATTTGGCTTATTGACGTCAACAAAATTATGTAAATGTTACGTAACTATGCAACGAAAAAGTGACAACACAGACATACGTAACAGTTATAGTCTCGTTATGTCAATGACATACTTGTCACATTATTAGTTCGTTGTGCTGGTCTGTAACATTTATGTGCAATATGTTTTATAAATGTTCCATAAATGCTCACAGCGTGTTCATTGGGTGATTAACATCTCAAAGTACGGATTTTGGACTTTTAAGGAGGGCAAGTCATGTAACGCGCTGAAAATTGAGTGATTTTTTGGAATTTTGTTTGAGGAAATTTTACAACCCATTTTTTTGAAATTTTC
This sequence comes from Monomorium pharaonis, assembly GCF_013373865.1. Lineage (NCBI taxonomy): Eukaryota > Metazoa > Arthropoda > Insecta > Hymenoptera > Formicidae > Monomorium > Monomorium pharaonis. The sequence continues at coordinate 10,461,643 of NC_050472.1, read as the reverse complement.
AGGGTATGTTATTGTAATATTGAATTATTAAAAAAATATTTTTTGACAGAAAAATAATATGTATTTTATAAATAATAATAATGTAAATCTAATGCGTCGACGTTGAAGTCACTTGTCGGCGTGCAATGTAGCGCTACTTGTATTCATCTGAAACAAAAACAGCCAGGTTAACATTTATTACAGACGGATCGAAAGACTGAGTTTCCAACTCGTCTACATGAGTGCTCCGCCCAATTCGACCGTTCACTTTTCGACGAAAATAACATAGAAGGAACTCTCAAATCGGTTTCTACTATTTTTTTTCATATTCTACGGAAAATTTCCTATAAATTTAAGCAAGAAAAAAAAATTGCTAAAAAATTTCGATTTACATGACTTGCCCCCCTTAAATAAAAAAACTTTCCTACGCTAATTATTTATTTTTTACATTTTTTTTAAAGGCTTTACTTATCAATAATAAACGAATTTTACATCGACGAGGATGTTTATAAAATTCAAGGTGAAAAAAATAAAGAAAAAGTGGAAGACGGTAATATTGGGTACGATAATGTAGAAGAACACAATAATACATCAAACTCTTCAGAAGATAAGAATTACAAAGTATTACAAAACCTTGCAGATATGTAGATGATATTAAAAAATACATTTTTAGCAAAAAAATTTAAAGCATAAACAAGGAAATTTACTGCTTTAAACATTACGTGAGTTTTCTTTCAACCTGCTTTGCCTACCCAAGGATACGAGAAAGTTATTAAAAACTCCAACTACTGTCGCTACTACGCAAGTTCAATAAATACTTGGAGGAGAGTACCTGCATATGGGGTTAAAATGCACACTTAAAAAAAGTGCAAAATCTTCCTGAAGATATGTTGCCTGATACTGTTGAAATAGATTTTAGTATCGACGGTGCTAAAATGCACAGAAGTGACACAGATCAATTTTGGCCTATTCAATATCGGATTTTGAATTTAACTGATAAAAACCCTAATAGCGGGTGTGTTCAAAAGAAAACAAAAACCATCAAATGCATTTAATTTTTTGTTCAGTTTATTCAAGAAATTGTGGATATACGTGAAGAAGGTGGAATCTTCATACGCAATTGACAGCTTCCGTTGAATGTCCGGTGTTTTATTGCCAATGCACCTGCAAAAGCGTTTGGTTAACTTATTATGGGCACACATCATCAAACGAGAAATTTCAAAATGCAAAGTTCAAGGTCATTGTTGCGAAAAACCTGGTTTTCGAGGAGCGATGATTTTTCCAAGAATTCGACATTCATCAAGAACGGATGTGAAGAGTACCGTGATATGATAGACGAAGATTATTACAAAGGCCAAAGTCCATTATCTCCGGTGTTGGGATTAGTCACGCAAGTTCCTTTCGAAAGCTTATACCTTGTGTATATAGAAAATGTTAAAAAAGTTTTCTCTGCTCATATTCACAGGAAGTGTGGACTTTCAAAATTGAACGTAAGACAACTGGATATTCTTGATTCGATAATGACAGCATCATATTGTCCCACGGAATTTAATTGCCGCCCAAATAAATTGTCCATGTTCCATCACTTCAAAGATACTGAATTTAGACAACTGCTACTATATATTGTTCCGGCTGTTCTGCAAAATGTTTTTAGTGAAGAATATTATTGCCATTTTATGTTGCTGCATTGCGTAATACGCCTTCTCAATTTTGAAAACGTGACTGAAGAAATGTACTCATTCTGCCAAGAAGTTTTGGAGACCTACGTCAATATGTGTAAGCAACTATACGGAAAACAGTTTTTTTCATACAATGTACATGGCCTTTTGCACATAGTCGACGATGTAGGCAATTAGGTTCTTTGGAAACGTTCCCCAGTGAGAAACGATAATGAATTCGACATCAATTTGACGTCGAATTGATGTCGATTCGATGTACTATTTCTCACTGGGTCAGTGCATTTTGCTACGAGAACAACATGCCGGAATTTCGAAAATATATTCGAAAATCGCTCTTTTGTTGAAACCTTATGCAGAAAGTCCTCTAGTAGAACACATCCCTGTTTGCCTTTGCCAGCAATTTCGGAAGCTGCAAGTTGGAAAAATTACATTTTCAACATCCATGCAACATTGCACTCTCCTTCAAAATTTTAATGTCTGCTTAATAATGAACAAATGGAAAACATTGTACAAATGGAAAGAAATATTTTCTTCATTGTTTAAAAATTTCGTACACAGATTGCTTTATATGATATCGGACTGACTTCCGATTGTGTGGGAATATACAATTGCTTAAATCTGTCACGGCAGTCGAGCAGTCAACTTAATCGATGTCAAAAGCAAAATGTACAGGATACCGAAGTGGAGTAGTGTAGAAGGCTAAGAAGAGTGCGTTTTTGCAAATGAGGATCTGCAAATGAGGTACTTACACCCCTAATAGTACCTCAATATTAAATTCAAGAAATTCTGAAGACAATACAATTATACCGACTACTTTTCCAAAAATAAAAAACAATCCACATAGAAATTCTTTGTATTATTCACATTTTATTTCTTTTTGTGTGCAATGTTTATTTAAATAAAGAGCAATATTATTACTTTCAACAAAAAACATGAGATTAATATTTGTTAAAAATACAATGCAGTTTTAAATCACTAAATTTTGTTGTTCATCGAAATCATAGCAACATGGAGAAAAAGGTAGAAAAAAAGAAAAAAGTTTTCAAAATTTCGAGCACTGGGGTAGAGTCCTAAAACCTTCAAAAAACTGACATCTTTGGACGATGAGTCTAAACGTCCAAAGAAAAAATCTGAAAGTAGCCAATGCATGAAACACATGAAGCAGGAAATTGACCAACTACGACTGATGGGCAAAAAGTTTAAGAATACCGGAGGTGACAAAAAATATGTTAATGCGTCAGATAGTGTTGATTCAAAAGTTATCTTGTGTGAAAAAACGTAAATAGATCATGATAGTATATTAATTATTAAACGTATTTATTTATTAATAATCATTTCAATTTAACTGTAAACTTTAACATTAAGGGGATGCTGGACTGCCTCTCAAACTTGATCGAGGTCAATAATGTAGAGTCATTCGTGCACATTATTAATGAGATTTCGTATATATTTCTTTTATAGATTAAAAAAATCTTTTCCAGAATTAAAATACACGTATTAATATTAATCTGTGAATTAAACTAGTGCTCTGTTTCTATCCTCGGACCGCCTCGTACCGGTTCCTCACTCACACATATATACGAAATTTTTTCTGAGGCTTTTTTCTTATACTAAAGCTTCTAGCTCATTTCTGCAAGCATTTTATTATTCTTTCATATAATAAAATTAGTGCGTAGTACTAGTTATTTGTACTTACAAAATTTTTAAAACTTATGTGTTGCAAATGAAAGATACGAGACGACTGCACAAAAGTATAATTTACTAACTTTTTTTGTTTTTGACATGAAATTATAGGGAGGCACTATTTGTTATTGTCTATACTTTAATTCTAGAGAAGAATTTTTAATTATATGAAATCAGTAAAAAAATAGGCCTAATTAAAAATAATAACGTTCAATCGGTAAAATAGACGACTCCAGCATCCCCTTAAATAAACAAAAATAAAATTTGAAGTTTTAACTTGATAAGCGGCAATGTAATATAAATATAAAATAAAAGCAATAAATACTTTATAAACATACTTATTTATTTTAGTAACAATTTTATTCATGTTTTTTTTTTATATTTTTTGTTCAAGAAAAAAATATTGTCTGTTCCAGATGAGCCCTCTTCCGGATTAGATTCTCCAATTTTTAAGCGCAGTATGGATATATCCCTTAATTCTCCAAAAGAGACGAATCTAACTTATCCTACCTCTTCGAAAGTTAACAGTGCTGCCCCGATTATTGATACGATAGACTCACGCAACTCAAATGAAATCCTTGAGAGATTAATGTGAGTAACATATGGAAATATTTTAAATGTGTTAAATTCAGCCTTTTATGTGAATAATCAATTGTAAAAGTAATATATTATATCTATGAATTTCGCATTACTGTTCTGTGATGTGGTTATTACATTCCTTTTTATACTACACTGTAAAGGAGTTGTGGTTTTCTTTACATCTATGATTAACGAGTAATTCTTTTGTATCCAAACCTTTTTCGGAATCAGGACCTTGAGCTTTACGCTGATTGTAATTTTAATATTTGTATAATACTTACACACAGAAAAAAATGTAATATAGCTAATAACATATGTGATTGCGGGCTGCCAACTACATAGAATATTCAATACAATAATATTTACTATTAATGCAAGTACAATGTTGATACTGCTGTTACGTCCGGCCGATTTTCCTCGTCGGCCGTCACGAAATTGACAAGAATCGCGCCCCGCGATGACGCGTCACCATAGCACTCTCGGTGCCGGGCCCGGGCGATCACGCGCTACAAGCATGCGGCCCGCGCTATGCCGACACGCATGCGTTAATTAGAAAACGATAATTCTTAACAAACCACATTAGATATCGCAAAAACGCAAAAAGGGGAGTGATTCTCCACCTAGCCGGCTCCCTCCTGAGACGCCTCAATTCCGAATCATCCATAGCAATCGCGTAAAACAATTAATTAATCCAAATCATTAATTACTTCTCAGACGAAAATCAAACTTACGCTCCCGCTGGCGCCGGTGCATCGACACTCGCGCGGGAACATTTGGAATAGGACAGCAAGGGCCGGACGCCCTTAATTAACTCTTAATTAAGTAAGAAATCGAGTTCGAACACGAGGAGGAGCACGCTGTACCTCCGTGGTACAGGAAACTCTTATCCTCAACTCCGTTTATAAAAACTCAATTGCGGAATGCGGCAAATTAAAAGAAGTGGGCGATAGTTGCGCGCCCTGCGACTATAAAATATATGAATGGGAGGGCGAGGATTCATCTAACGACCCTAAAGTCAATCACGACAATTGGTTAATTGTCGAATTAGGTGACAGGCGTTAGATGATTTATTGCTCTCCTTTCCGCGCTCTTCACCCCCGAAGGCCCTCACTTCGCGAGTATATAAACCGCGATTTTCGGGCAAAAATCGAGATTTTGCCTCTTCCTCTCGCGCCGAAAGGCTGTAAGAGTCATTCCGCGATTTTAGAACTTAGAATATTTTCGCATATCGGATTCTCGAACTTAAAATATTTTCACGTATCCGATTCTCGAACTTAGAATATTTTCGCGTATGTGATTCTCGAACTTAGAATATTTTCGCGCTATCAACTTTCGAACTTAGAATATTTTCGCATATCAAATATTCGAACTTAGAATATTATTGTGATTTAAATATTGAGTATCTTTCGTAAGTTTAGAGTCTTTAATTCGGTTTACTTTCGCTTTATCATTCAAACTTACGAAAAAGATAGGAGGTGGCAACTTCTCCCTCGCGCTACTAATTAGTTTTCTTTCTTCTCTATTATAGATCGCAACGAGCGATCCCAGCGAGCGACGCGCGTGTGAAATCTATCGGTGCGACGTCAGCGTACGTGCGCGCATTGCCTATCGACTCGAGCAACTTAATTGTGAAGGTGAGAGTTCTCTCTCTTTTTTTTAATCTTTAGTTATTAAAATTAGTGCAATTAAGACTAGTGACTTCTTTTCTTCTTTTTTGTGTTTTTTTCCCTTTTTTGTCATTCCGAGTCGCGAAATCGTGTGTGCAGGTCAATCGGTGGTGCTTCGGTAACTCTTAATAATTCCCAGCATAGATAGTGAGAGTGGTTAACCATGGCTCAGAGTTGCAGTTCTGCAAGGAGCTCAGCGGCCCCCCGTCACTCGCTGAGGGAGCGCTTTCGGCGTTCCAGGGAGGAGGGGGGAGAACGTCACTCGCTGAGAGAGCGCGGGCGGCGTTAAAACGCGGGAGGAGGGATAGTGAGCGGCATAGAGAGAGAGGAGAGAAGAGAGGAATAAAGGATATGAGATAGCAGAGATTAGAGATAGCTAGAAGAGCAGAGAGCTCTCTCTATCTCTATGCTAGTATCTCTCTCTCTGCTCTCTCTCTCTCCTCTCTCTCTCTCTCTCTCTTCTCTCTTCTCTCTCTCTCTCTCTCTCTCTCCTCTCTCTCTCTCTCTCTCTCGATCTCTCTCTCTCTCTCTCTCTCTCTCTCTCTCTCTCTCTCTCTCTCTCTCTCTCTCTCTCTCTGTCGCAATCTCCATCCTATCGAGGACGACTAGCCAACGGTGCGGGAAGGTGCGCGCTGGGAAGCGTGTATCCTTCCCCGTTAACCGCCCCTGCAGAGTCGTAAGACTTTAGCGTGGGCGCGGGGTTGTCGATGCGCTATATGCGGTCCGACTTTTCCGACAGCACCGGAGCGGACACCGAAGACGATGCCGCTATTAAACCAAACGCCTCCACCCAAGTTCATGGGGCGAGATATATATCCCTCGATCCTTTTTCTATCCTCGCCGATAGGCGATCCAGCGACCGGCGTATAACAAGTGAAGCACCGCCGTCCGACTACCCGAATATTAAAATTTCCCACGAAACTAAGTTCTAATTTAAAAGAGAGAAATCTATTAATAAGAGAAATGGCATTTCCCGTATTCAGATGGGAAGGTCACGCCGGGATGGGCGATGGGCGCGACTGAGAAGGCTCGTCGAACTATTAAAAGCGGGGACGGGGACCAACGGGCCACTCTCCCGAGGGCCTTCGGCAGGCCCGTCACTAGAGCCGCCCTCGCCCCCGTACACGTCGGTGACCCGGTTCAGCGCGGCTGCGGGCCTGAGCAATCGCCAGCGGAGAACGCATTCGACTTCTCCAGGCCCATAATAGTCCGCCTGGAGGCTATTTATCCTGGAACCCCCCTCTCTACTAGGATAACCCTACTAGGGCCGAATTAATTTAAAATAAATTGATCTCTCTAAAAAAAAATAGTTTCTATTCACATATTATTCCTTTTCTGCCTGCACCTACACAACCTCTCTCCGTTTCCACTCGGCGGAGTAGAGTAATAAATTATCGGAATTAATAAAAATCACAATTCGCGATCCTTGACCTCGCCGGACGTAACACTGCAATAGCATATATTATTGTATTGAGTATATCTGTAATTGGCAACCCGTAATAACATATCTTATTGAATATATTACTTTTTTTTCAGTGCAGTAATATTTTAATTATTGTAAAATTTGTAGGGTACTAGAAAAACAAATGAATGCACTACTTGAAGGGCATAAGCAATTAATGCAGCAAGGTCAACAAATATTGAAGGAAGTGTTACTGCATCAGAAAACAGTAGGCGAAGTAAATGTAACAAAAAGCTTTTACGAACCGCTCGAAGGCTTTCCGCTCAATACGCTAGACCAATTCGATGAAATGGAAAGCGACTCCCAAAAAAGTGCGCGTAAGAAAATGGTGAGTAGCTTAATTATTAATGACTCCATTGCATCTACAATACCTACCATAATTTCTCAATATATGATTGAAATGTATGGATCACACTTTATAATTTCAATGTCCTTTTTCAGCGTTATAAAACAGATATAATACAACTCGATTTATTGTATTCTCTTATTATTCTTATATTACATGTATAATGAATTACATGTATAATGAAATACATATTTATTAGTTACTTGAATTTGACTTAGGTACAATATTGAAATATACTTTATTTATTATTTCAGTATCATCATTTGAAAAGTTTAGGAGGCTCCAAATTGCGTGACTTCTTACATTCCTCTTTAAAGGAGATTATGACCGACGAGTTGGTCAATAAGTTTACGTGGTCTGGTGGTGCTGAGTCAAGAAATTTTGGCGATACAAAAATTGCCAATATACTATATCGTAAGACATTTTTAAATATAATTTACAATTCATTGTTGCAAAAATTCCCCTACAATTTCTATTGAAAAATTGCATCTTTTATTAATAATTAACATTTAATTTTTATTTGTTTATATCAAATGGCAAATAACTGAAGTTGTGCCAAAATGTTTTTTATTGTTTAACTCTTTAAAATCTCCCGTAGAAGAAAAGTATGCAAAAATTACTACACCAAAAATTGTATATCTTTGTGTATAAGTTTCTGCAGTTTTTACAGATTTTTGTACAATATTTTCGCTTTCAGAATTTTTCTGCAGAAAATTTTGCAGAATTTTATGCAACTTTTTTTAAACGCAAAAAACTTTAGAAAACTTTACATAAAATTCTGCAGAATCTGTAATGTTTTTTAAAGTTTTTTGTGTTCCAAAAAAACCAATTTAAAAATCTGTAAGAACTGCAGAAATGTATGCAATTTTTTGTGCAGTAATTTTTGCATAATTTTTTCCTACTAGCTACAGTAAGAATTTTTATACGGTTTTCTCACTTCTGTTTTTCGTTGATTTTTGTAAACAAACAAAAAAGGAACTAAGAAAACCAACTACAAAATTTATTGGTAAATTAGCCTTGTAGGGTAAATTTACAAATATTTATTTTTATCTTTCAGTTGCAGCTCAAAATTGTCTGTTCTTTAAAGGGCCAGAGAGCAAAATGGAATTTAAAATGGACATGCAGGAGGTTTTACGTGCGGCAAAGCAGAGAATCCGTAATAGAATTAAAAAAAATGCATTTGTAACAGAAGAACAGGATCCCAAAGATGATGGAACTGATGATGATCAAGAGTATATGTCCGAGGAGATGACCGAATACGAATCGGATAATTAAATGTGTTTATCTATTATTATGTTTAGTATTATTATTTTATTTAGTATAATATATTGTTTCATATTTATGTATCAACAGTGAAAATTTGAAGAAGTATTTCAAAATTACTATGAGAATTGATTAAAAAATTTACGGTAAACATGCCGAATAGGGAATCCAGCCCCAATGACCTTGACCTTGACATATTGTCAAGATTACAACTCTGAGTAATGTATAAAAGGTTTTAGCCGTTGTTCATTGTTTATTAAAAAGTTATAAACACAAGAAGTTTTATCAACTATGTTACATGTAATTTTCCAAAACTACATGTTTATAAAAATCACGTTTTTTATAAAAAGTCGTGAAGTTATATGGTATAAAGAACGCGTGGGCGGAGGAGGGGCTTCGCCTCTTCTCTGCACTCCCACCCCGTAATTTTTCTTAACTCTAACCCAACCAATTTCATGTCACTATTTAGTTAATGCGGAAACATTGAAATCGAAAAACGTGGATTTTGTTTGGCGTGGAAAATCGCAAACCCATGTGGTACAGTACAAGCGTGGATGCAGTTTATTTTACATAAAGCACTGCTATCATGTATCGTATTTATGAAACTTTAATCAAGTAAAGTAGATCTTGTTTTACAGGTTTATATTTATGTTCATAGAACAATGAGCAATAGTTAAAACTTTTTAAACATTACTCAGGGTCATGATCTTGACAACATGCAAACATAAATCTAAACCTAAACCTAAACCTGTGTGATAGATATAAACCCAAATTCTACCCTATTTCACTAAAGTTTCATAAATACGATACATGATATCAATACATTACGTAAAGTAAACGACGTCCGCGCTTGTACTGTACCACAGGGACAGTCCCGATTGGACACAGTTCCGATTGGACACGGACTCGATTGCACACAAACCTGATTGCACACCGACTCGATTGCGCACCGACCCATTTGCATACGGACTCGATTGCGCGTCGACCTGTTTGCACACGGACCCGATTGCGCACTGACCCATTTGCACACGAACCCGATTGCACACGATACGATTCCGCATTGCAGTATATGGGTTAACGATTTGGATGGGGTGGGTGCGGAAGGGTGGCCTAAGGCCCCCTTTCGCACCCCCCCGGTGCGCGCGCGCGCGCGCGCGCGCGTGTGTGTGTGTGTGTGTCGATAATCCTAGAATATTTTATCAGTTGAATCTTGAATCAAGAAAAGTTGCGTAATGTTCAAAGATGACGTGAGAAATGATTAAGCTCAAATGTACATACATTTTATAATTAAAACATTTAACTGTTTCTAAATTAGTAAATACATACAATTGTACGAATAAATTATAATATATATCATAATACATTATTTAATACAATAACATATGCTGTTAAGTATCTATCAGATAGCACATGGACGTCCATTGAACGTTTATTGGACGTCTGAGCTTGGACATCCATTTACTGCTTTCGGCAAAGCAAATCTGAGACGTCGGAGTGCTCTCTTACCTCATTCTATCTTTGTTCAATTTCAGTAAATAACAAAGACAGAATGTGTTAACAGAGCCGCCAGACGCCTCAGATTTGCTTTACCAAACGTATTAAGTAACCGAATAAAATCCGACGAACGTTCAATAAACGTCTTATGGGCGCTCGTTTTTTTTCACAACATCATATGTCTATTGAATATCCAAAAAAGAATTTGAAATGAACTTAAAAAGATTTCAAAGGAATATAATTTTTAGTGCCCTAGTATTTGTAATTATTGCTGAAATTAATGTTCAAAAAATATAAAGCAGAAGATTATGAGCAATAATAAATTTGAAATGCAGAATCAAATTATATATTTTTTATATGAAACATAATATAACATAATAAATCAAATTAATATCTTAAATTATTGTAATTATACAATCAGCAAAGCGATATTTTCTACGTTATTGCTGATATGGTTGCTGCTCACTGCTTGACACTTGATGCGTCCTGTCTGAGCCTTTAGCCTTGTGTCCACAATGCTAGAGCTCGATCTGAAAAACGTGTACATAGCTATAATAAACTTGCCGCTTTTCCGTAAAAGTTGCAAATTGATTGGCTATACAAATTCCTCGGTCAAAAAACTTGGACCAAGTTCTAGCGTGGACACAAAAAGTTTTACTTGGTTTATGACGTCTTAAGACAGTACTTATGACTGTTTTAGTAATTAAAAATCGACAATATAAATACGGGCCCAAAGCCGAATATCCTGTGGACGTTTAAATATTTGCCATTAATAGATGTCCGAAATTGAACATACGATAGACCTTCGTTTCATGTCCATGGACGTGTGGACGTAAAATGAACACACAATATCACGTCTATAAGAAGTAAAAAATTTTGTGTTTTCTTGTTAAAAAATATCCTGGTTAAAACTTTATGTCAAAATTTAACATATTTGCTTGTTATTTTAATATATTGCTGTTGTATTAATTCAAGTAAAGTGTTAAATTGTTAGAATAACTAAAAAAAAGGTCCAGAAGTTTGCGCATGATCCCGTGTTGCGCGCAGAGAACCGTAATGTACGGTTCTCTGCGAGTGAAAAGATTCGCTAAAGTGAGATAATAACATTTCTCAAAAAGATTCGACGCTTTCCGACTGTACCTATAAATACACCGATATCCAATACCTATTTTGTTTCAACGAATATTCTCACTCATTCATACCCTGTGATCGACACGGGATCATACACGAAATTCCGAACTCTAGTTATACTAGTTTATATAATAAAATTTTATATTATAATAATAAAACATATTAATCTTTTCAAAAGATAAAAATACAAAATTTCTCTTTTTCTATGTTACATGTTTGCTCGATCAATTTTTATTGTGTTACTAGTATGCACGTGTTACGTTACGTTAGATATCTATTTTAAACTTAAATCTATATGTAATAATAAACTTATGTTAAGGCACAAAAAAAATTTGATAATATTAAACGTTACATTTTTACTGTTATGTACAGATTTATATAGGTGTTACACTTAGTTTTGAGAATGGAAATCAGATGTATTAATGCTGTAAATAAGTAAATTTCTTATTGCATTCGTTGTCAAAGTTCTTGCATTTGTGGACATAATCTAACAGTTGCAAAATAATTGTTATAAAAATATTTATTATTTATAATCTGATATGACTTTAAGATTGTCTTATGTTTGTCTTTAGATACAATTTTATTAACTACAAAGGTTATTTAATTATAAATTTAAGAAAATCTTAAATACAAGATCAAACTATACATATCAGCCTTTCGTATTAAACTATTGGCTGCTGTGCGCCAATATGAGGCTGCTATGCGCCTGTAAAAAACGATTGTCAGGAAGCAAGAAATAAAGGACATAATATTGAGCTAGTAAATATATAAGTATTTTAATACAAATAAATTACAAATATTACAAATAAATATTTTAATACAAATAAATATTCTACTACAAAAACTTGGCGCCGAATAATTTGCCAGCTCTCTTTCTTTTTCTTTTGTGCGTGCATCTGAATGTGTGTGTGTGTGTGTGTGTGTGTGTGTGTGTGTGTGTGTGTGTGTGTGTGTGTGTGTGTGTGTGTGTGTGTGTGTGTGTGTACATGCGTAAGTATACATGTGTAAGTAAGCTATAAAAATATATATATATTTGTTTTACTCTATTTCAGGAATTCACAAGTGGATAATATAAATGATGATATAAATAATGATATAAATAATAATATGAATGATGATAATATGAATGCTGATATACAATCAGCAAAATTTTTAGAGTGAGTAACTTAATAATATGCATTGCATATTTTGACAATTCCCAGCAAACACAGAACATGTTGTAATATTGCTGTAATGTTGCTACAATGTTATAACATTGCCGCAATGTTGCTGCTATATTCCAGGGTTGGGAAGTAACGCGTTACTTGTAACGCCGTTACCGTTTTCGTTACATTTTTTTGGTAACGCTCGTTACTTTTTTATGTCTGTAACGGTAACGGTAACGTCGTTACATTTTTACAGTAACGGTAACGAATTCAGCCGTTACTTTTATCGTTACTTTAGTTCCCTATATCTTTTATATCTGTTCAATAGATCGCGTACTGGTCGCGCGCATTATTCTTAATGGATAATTAATTCTTAATTGGATAAAAATATTCCGATATAGGGCGCTGGAAGTCAATGCCACATGAGAATGCCCTGTTGAAATATCTTGTTAATGCGATGCGTAAACCTTTTATTTTGAGATTTAAAAGACTGTAGATAGTCGTCTTCAATACGCAAATACATACAATATGTATAACCTATCTGCTAGATTATAGGTTACGTGCAATAAATGCAATTATAAAATATTTATTTCCATATTTTATAATATATATTTTAAATATATGTTTGAAAAATATTCTCTACCTTATATAGGCTGCATTCCGATAGTCACTGCTAGTATTAAAAGTCTAAAAGTCTATAGTATATGTATATGAAACTGAACTATAGATTTTCAATACTGGTAATGAATATTGGAATGCTTATATAACATTAATTTTTAAAAACAAAGTTTATTAATAATTTTTGACAAAATGACATTTGTGAATTACAATATAAATTCTTATAAAGATAAGTATATTAAAAAAATAAAGATATTAATATAAAAAATTAGAATAATTATTAATTGAGTTTAATATAAAAAAGCTTGCTATATATTAGAAACTAGTTTAAAGTTTTAAGTTTTAATATTGATTATTAAATAATGTAATTTTATAATTTAACATTTTACTTTAGCATTTCAAAAAAGTAACGAAAAAAGTAACAAATCGTTACTTTCTAAGTAACGGTAACGGTAACGCGTTACTTTTTAAAATAAGTAACGAGTAACGGTAACGAGTTACTTTTTACAAAAAGTAACGGTAACGGTAACGCGTTACTTTTTTAAGGTAACGTTCCCAACCCTGCTATATTCTGTGTTTGCTGGGTTCCTTATTTATCAATATTTTTTCTTATTAAATAACGACATTTTTAAGCAATAAAGATGTTTAACAATTTAGATTTTTTCTTATAGATCCAATCAATCACCGCACAGGTTTTTCCGTAATGCGTTACATTACGTTAAGTACTTTATAAACCCTGTTACGACCAGCGGACTTAACGTTTTTCCCTATCGCTGACCCTTCTTAGAAAAAATGCTAAATAAGAGAAATTATATTCTGACGGTTGATAATAGTAAGAATGTTTGCATAGGATTGCTCTATTGTCACAAGTTTGTGAGATATAGCGATAATTTAAAATTTTATTTTTAAAGAACAACAAATAAATAAATCAAAAGTACAGCCATCAAACGAGGACTCTAGTTTTCATCCATAAATAATTTCTAAAAACGACCGTCAGATATGATTTAATTCTTTTTAAAGTCTAAAGGAATGTTGAATTTAAAATAAAAAATATCGTAACAACTATTTTTATTACCGGTCCGTGCTCAACAATGCCTTAGATCGATACCTAAGTAAAGACAGAAAAAAAAGGAAATATCGAAACTTGAAAAGGAAAATATTTGAAATATATCAGACAAAGAATTTCCGGAACTATAAAATTTATTACTCAAGCAAAAACGCGGTTTGGATTGAAATAACAGACCGAAGGCGCAACTTTCTACAAATAGTTTACAGACAAATATAACAATAAATTCCTTTTTTTTGTGTGTCGCCTGTCCCTTAGATAAGAAAATGAAAATTGTAAACCTCCCACTTCTGTACTCAAAAGTAATTCGGGCGGAGACCAGGAAAGATGAACCAGCGATTGGTCATCTAAGCAACGAGTAACCTAAATGAATTTTCCAATAGACAAGCTCCAAATTTGGTGGCTTTGGAAGAGCCTACCAATCCAAAAATGAAACCGCCTACACCCCAACCCTTCCTTTCGGAAAACTTCCTATATAATCGCGATCCCAAAGACCGCGAGCAGCTCTTCTTTTACCTTATATCGGGAAACCAGTGTGCGCTACAAGTCAGAAAATTCATCAAATTATATTTACGGGTCGGAGTTCGTACTGCATTTTTTGCATCGAGTTCCGCTGAACATCCAGTGCCGAACATTAAGTGTTAATCATTCAATTCCGAACATTACCAAACGGAAGGTGAAGTGAGTGCACTTGGGCTTACCACTCTCCAGTCCCACCAGCCTTGAACCTGACTTGCTGCAGCCAGCAGAGAGCCGTCCGCTAATCCTCAAGCCAGGAATTTCACCCTCAGCCAAAACCGTCTCAACAAGTAGTAAGTCTGAATAAGTTAACCTTCTACCTCTAAATTCCCATTGTTTAAACTTTAACTTAAATTGTAGTGGTTAATCAATCCACCTACAAAATCAATCGATCAAACGAAAGACGGAATCGTCGGAGGAGAACCAGGCGGGCACAACTTCTTTTAAACTCACCGCGACTTAACGCACACCTACACACATCTGAGGCTCCCGTGTGCGAATCTTAGTCACACACACACCTACACACATCTGAGGCTCCCGTGTGCGAATCTCAGACACACGCACACCTACACGAACCAGTATGTGTATCTCAAGCTCGCTCTCCCTCCCCTCATCCTTTTCCATCATACTCGCCAATTAGTTCCCCAGAACCTGAAAATATTCCATCTCCACCTTCTCCTGCACCATCCATAGAAATAATAGACGAATTAGATCGAGTCTCACCCCGGCCGCGTTTTTATCATTATGACGGTATTCAGACGTCGTTGATTGAACTGTTAGAACAATTTCCGTTAAAAATAGACCCCTCACTCCAACATTACCGGGATTTTGCAATTAACCCGGATGCAATAGATCTAGAAATTCTTCTAGATATCCTTCCCGCACTCGCTCCCTCAGATCCCATCCCAATGTTCACTCCTCATTACTATAATCCTTTTGCCGTTCCTACAGATTTTTTTTATAACTTCTTTCCTCCATCTACCGTTATTATAGAAGAGCTTGTATAAAGAATCGTAATAAATTATTTTTAAAAAATGACATGATAAAAATCATCTTTTCCCTTTCTCTCCGAATCACTTTTTTTTTAATTAATCAAACAGTAACTCTATTATAAAATACATATATATATATATATACACACACACACATGATACACTTATTTTTAAAATCGAACTTATGTCAAAGATACAACGACTTCAGCTCTATTTGTAATTTTAAAACTAGAATAAATATTGTTAATTTTTAACTAATGCCATTGTTTATTTAACGACCTCCCCTCATTCCGAACAAGGATAGCACCAGGTCCGATCCCGAGTTAAAGCGATTCAATTCGTTGACTCGAAACTTGGACCAACGGACGTACGATTTGAAACGGGTTATAGCGGGCCCTATTGGCACGTTGACCTACATTTTCGAGTCACAAACAGTACGTTCGACCCGAGGCACCTACCCTCTCTCTTACGTGCCTTTGGGAATGGTAAGTCTCGTTACGTCCTTCTCTGCCTTAACCATTCTTCCCGAAATATCCTTCTCTCCAAATAAAAGAATGAAATCCTACAAGGCTGGACGTAACATAACTTTGTACTTAAAATTAAACTTAATTCAAAGAAATTCTTAACATAAGTTCTTAAGTTCTTGCGTTAAGAATTTCTTTGTGGTTAATTTAAGTTAAATTTTAAGTACAAGCTTAGGTTTATATAAAGTACTTAACGTAACGTAATGTGTTACGGAAGAGCTTGTGTGGTGATTCTTAGCAAATAATGTAGGACTTTCTAATTTCTTTAAATGCAAAATATACAAAATATATATTAAAAGAATAATCGCTTTTAAATATTATATCTTGTATATATTACATTAAAAAATTTTGTAACAGAACTCTATTATATTTATAACTATATTATTTGTATTTACAGAGGTGAAGAGAATCCTGAGAGAGATACAAGTAATAAAGTGTCCAAAAAAAGATGAAATAATATCTCTTTATAATGTTTGGTTTTTTTAATAAAATTTTTATTGTGCTATTTGATTTCAAGAAAAACAATTTCAAGAAAATAATATTTTCACGTAAAAAGTTTAGTTACTATAAGAAATCAAACAGAATGGCTCTCGAAGAATGATTTTACATCACAGAAAAGTTGGAAAAAATTTTTATACTTTGTTAAAGCTACAAGAACACACAAAGATACTACATTCCGTGAAATGAAAAGAATAAAAAAGCAAAAAAATACCGTTAAAAATTTACTAAAAACACTTCAAGAAAAGGAGTTATTATCAAATCAAGCAAAAAAAATGTTAAAAGTAAAAACTTAAATTTACATTAAATTATATGTATTGAAAATATCAGGGTTGGATAGCAACTAGTTAAATAGTTGAAAGTTATTAATAAAGTTAAAAAGTTAATAACTTTTAATTTAATTTAGTTAATTTAAATAATTTAATTTTTAACTTTAATTAGTTATTTTTAAACTCATAAACTTTAATTTATTAACTTTTTTCTTAAATTAAAAATTTAGTTAAAAAATATATTAACTTACCCAATCCTGGAAAGTATACAAGATCAGTTATATTGTAATTGTAAATATATCAAAGCCCGAAATGTGGATTCTTAGGATATTTACTACTATAAATATATTTTAGTATATAAATAGATATAGAATTGTAGATATACTAGAACTTAATACATAATCTGTACCTATTTTTGTTTTATTTTTTGAAAATCAGTAATCTTGCATTTTGAGATCAGCAGATCTTTAATTCGTGAAAATATTAATTTGCACTTCAGACTTTGATCGTTAAATACTGTACTTTTTGTGTTTTAAAAATGAAATATGTTAATTGTTTTTATTTTTATAATCTTTTTTAGAGTAACCTTTCGCCTCATGTTGGTTGTTTGTTGGAGGAGTTAATAAAAAATAAGAAGAATAAAAAATTTCCGTTTGAGTTAAGGAACTTTGCTTTAACTCTTTATTTTTATTCACCAAGTGCATATTTATATGCACAAAATTATTTCTTGAAAAGATTACCGCATCCATTATTTTTGCGTAAATGGCTCTTATCAGTTAGTTATAAACCTGGAATTTCTCAAGAAGCATTAAGTGTTTTGAATCGTCTAATAACAAAAGCCGAAACAAAAAATAAGAAACTTTATTTTAATTTAACTTTTGATGAAATGGCAATACGTAAACGTGTCAAATGGGATGAAAAAGAAATTCATGGATACATAGATTTAGGCATGCAGAATACTGACAATTTAAAAGACAATAACAATAATATGTTACAAGCATCAAATGCTTTTGTCTTTATGTTAACGTGTATAAATCAAAATTTTAAAATTCCAATTGCGTATTACTTAATAAATAGTTTAACAAGTTTGAAAAAAAAAACATTCTAGATAACATTTTACATACTTTATACAATTTTAATACAGATGTCATAAATATAACGTTCGATGGTGCGTCCTCTAATATTTATATGATGAGGAATTTTGGAGTTAATCTTTTTGAAAACAACTTCAAGACATATATTCAAAATCCTTACACAAAAAGAAATCTATATGTTATGTTGAATGCGTGTCATATGCTTAAGTTAATACGCAATGTACTTGTGGATTATTTAATTACAAATGATCAAGGAAATATTATTAATTGGCAATATATTTGTAAATTAGTTAAACTTCAAGAAGAACAAGGTTTACACGCTGCAACCAAATTACGTAAAAGACATATAAATTTTCAAAATGAGAAGATGAAAGTTAATTTTGCAGCTCAAACATTAAATTTTAGCACATCTAAAGCATTACAATTTTGTGAACAAGATTTAAAGCTTCGTCAGTTTACTAGTGCATTTGGTACTAACCGATTTTGTCAAATATTTAATGACGTTTTTGATTTGCTAAATTCAAAAAATTTATACAATAAAAATCCAACTAAACACGGTATAACAAATACAAATTTTGAACAAATAAAAGTAAAAGTAAATGCATATGTTACATCCCGAGTAAAAAATAGTTAGGGAAATCCTTATGTAGCATATGAGAATTTAATAAAGATGCCATAAAAAGGGCTACCTTAATATTACCACATCAGGGTCTTATAAGGTATTATTAAGAATGCCTTAAACTTACTGAGTAAGATTTTGTTATGGAAAACTAACAAGGGCCTTACAAGGTGTTATTAAGGATGCCTTAGCTTTATTAAGTAAGATTTTGTTACGAAAAGCTAATAAGGGCCTTACAAGGTACTATTAAGGATGCCTTAAATTTATTAAATAAGATTTTGTTACGAAAAGCTAATAAGGGCTTTACAAGGTACTATTAAGGATGCCTTAAATTTACTAAATAAGATTTGGTTACGAAAAGCTAATAAGGACAAGTTGCGATATCGAAAAAATGTTAATGCAGTTCTTGGCAATAATTTTTGTAACAATTAGTTGCAAAAAAAATTTTTTTTACAATTTGTTATAAACAAATTAACAAATAATTATCCTAGCCTGAAATAAACCACGACGGAAACATGTATAATATGTCCATGTTTATAACAAATAATATAATGTTTATAATATATATGTTCCTTGTTTATAACAAATTATTTAAAAAATTTTTTGCAACTAATTTTTGTTGCAAAAATTCGTTTTTTTAATCAAAACGGTCGTTTTTTAAGTTATTCCAAATGCTATTTTTTGTATGTGAAAATTAATAAAAAAATTTGTTAATTAATATTTATTTATAAAAATATAATTTAACTAAACATGTTTCATCTTTTTAACATCTATTAAATTGATCTACAACACGTATGTATAACATATAAATATCCACAAACATCAATGGTTCATGGATCAACTCGAGGTGTCAGTTCCTGTACGATCTTAAAAGTCAAGCAGCGTTCAAGGTGGTTCGCAGATGGATGGGTGACCGTTTTTTTGATTGCAGAAAATGCTGTAATAATGACCGAATCAGGCATGCCAGATTTGACGTTTGGTCCTGATTTGGATATGGTATACATAATATAACCCCTAAATTTTTATTTTTATTACATCCCTTATCAGAACCAATTAGGGGTTGCCTTATAAGGCCCTGTTAATATTTGTTTATAGGGCCCTGATAATTTTTCCTTTAAGGTGCTTTTAAACCATTTGTTTCACTTCCTTTTCAGGCCCTACTTATATATCCTTACTAGGACCTGATTAATTTTAAGGAAGCTTTATCAGAGCCTTATCGGTGCCCTATTATATTTTCTACTCGGGATATATTAAAAATTTAAAAATAAATAATGTTAACATTTTACAAACTACCCAATAAACATTCGGATGACTTTTAGAGGACTTGTAAGTTATCTTTTTTAAGAGCTCTTTAAGATGTCCATAAAGTTGTCAATTTGACATCTTTTTGATCACCTTTGAAAGATGACTTTTTTGACGTATTAAAAAGTGATTTTTAAAGACATCTTTTGTAAGTTGTCTTCAAGTTGTCCAATTACAGAACTTCAAGACATCAATTAAAGAACTTTCGAGTGAGTTTTCCGAACGCGCGCGCCTCTCATCGATTTGAGAGAGAGTACTGCACAATTAACATAACCTAGAAAAAATATATATATAAATGCACAGTCATCAAACTTAATATCAACTTGGTACATACGTGGGATATTCATTTGTTAATAATTATATATTAATTTAATAATATATAATGTTGAAAAGAAAGGGTGTCGAAGGCGGAATAAAAAAACACATCAAAAAAATTAGTAAGTATAATATATTGTTTAATATTTGCTCCAATGTACGATACGTATGGTGTATAATGTATTTTTAATGTAATTTTAATTAATATTTTGTGCATGAATTTTATTAATATTTTGGTTTGTACATAATCTATTTTATATAGCATATAAATAATATAACAACTATACAACACTTATAATATATTAATTTAATTTTGATTTTAACACAAATAATCATTTAAAATAAAGTTACGTAGTTTTTTAATACAATCTTGCAGAATTTTTAATACGTAATGCATAATAATTTTTAATTATTTCACATTTTACTATACTATATTATTTTACTTAGAGTACTTACCATTAATATACTGCTAAACAAGCCTATGCAAAACTAAATGACTATATTAACATTAAATCTCATAAAAAAGTGGCACAGTATTTCAATTTTTCTTATTGAACAGAATTTATAATTAAACAAGTGTACATTATAACCTAAATTTTCGTTTCACAATTTTTTCTCAATTAGGCACTAAAATCTAATTTTCGAAACTCGACACTGTTTGTTTTCGTCGTCTACTAGTCATCTGATGAATACGAATTTCGTAGGTACAAACCCCAGATAGCACACGGACGTCCTTAGGACGTCCTCAGGGCGTCCAGGACGGACTTTGTGGATATCCTGAGGACATCCTGATTTTATCCCGGAACGTCCTCAAGACATCCTGAGGAATAGCAAACGAGCGCCACATTTTAGTCCTCAGGACATCCTGAGGACAGTCCATCGGACATCCTGAGGACAGTCCATCGGATGTTCTGAGGATACCATAGGATTTCCTCAGGACATCCTCAGGAATAGCAAACAATGACCACTTTTTGTCAAATTTTTTAGATTTTTTTTTTAGGATTTTTGATAAATGTATCGATTTTTTATAAGAATTGAAACGTTTCTCAGAAAAATTTAAAAAATAAAAAATTCCGATTAATTTAGAAAATTTTTTTAATATTTTTAAGTATTTTAAACAGTTTTTGAGAATTGAAAAAAAACTTTAACAAAAAGTTCAAATTATTTCTACGATAATTTTGTAAGAGGAAGAAGACTCATACATGTTTCAGCGACAGTTGTACCTGTTAAAGCATGTTTAACTTCTGTACCCGAGAAAACAGTCACCCACCCAAGTATCAACCGTCGCCGACGATGCTTGACTTCGAAGACCATACGCTTCCTAACGCTTCGTGATGATCCATGAGTATTTCTTGTTTATGCATACATATTTGTTATAGATCATTACAGTAGATGTTGTCAGAAAAATGAAACATATATAGTTAACTTATATTTTTATAAATAAATATAAAGTTTTACAGTTTTTTAAAATCATTTTTACATATGCGCGCGAAATAGCATGTGGAATAACTTATTTAAAAAACTGTTTTTGCGCCGTTTGTATAAAATAAAATAAAAAAATTATTTAATATCATCTTTTATAATTTTTTAGTATTGCTAATATGCCATATTGTTTCAATAAATGTAGACATTCAATCTGACTTTGAAGTCAACATTTTTACACATTTGATTTTGCAATACATTCTAGAAATACGTACGATATTCAAAGATTTCTCACTTGCTATATTAATTTACCCGTCTTTTTCAAAAATTACTATACGTCCAGGATGTCCCTGAATACTATTTTAGGATGTCCTGAGAACTTTCGTAGGATGTCCTGAGGACTCTCTTAGGACGTCCTGAGGACTTTCAGAATATCATATTCTTAGAACATTCTGGGCTATCTAAAATGTCTGGTATTTATACAGTCATTATATTTAGTTTATTGTCAGACATTTTGTAGCTAATGAAACTCTTTATACAATATTTTAAGAATAACGTTTTCAGCTAGAATACATATATCCTCAGGACATCCCAAGGATGTCCTCAAGACATGAGTAAAATTTCAATTTATATTAATACTATTACAGAATTTAACATTCTAAACTTACTTTAAAAGTCAAATTTATACATAAAATATTTACAATAATACAACTATTATATCCTGACAAGATCCCAGGACATCCCGGGACATATTCAGGATGATCCTGAGGACGTCCTGTGCTATCTGGGACTGTAGATCTTTTACATTAAGCAAACGTTATTGTTATGATGTGACAGCAAATTAACAATTTTTTCTCGTTTTTGGAGGAAATTCCACTCCACAGACTGATAGCAATGCGTATTCTTTTATTCTAGAGAAGAATTTTCAAATCTATAAAAGAAATAAAAAAATATTGTTAAATAAAAATTGCTATCTTTTTGTTGGTAAAACAGACAACTCCAGCATCCCCTTAACGACAGTTATTCTTTTCTCAGTGACGGATACCCCCACCACCGTTTTTTTACCTCATTAGCAGTCTATTCTAATAAGTCTATGACTGAAGCCTTCCCGTTTTCATCATTGCGTCAATCTATAGACACTCGCAGCAACACTCTATGGGAGAAAGTACCGCGGACATTCGAACGTTCTCAGAATGTACTTTGTTAATCGCAGTATGTAATGCGATTGTTCTAAGAATATACGCAATATACGTTTGCGATATTCTCAGAACGTTCTCAGAATCTCCGTGTGCTATTAGGGATGGAATATTCTTGTAATTTTTTGAATAATTTTATTGTCAAATATAAATTTAAAATAATAATATAAAATAATAACCATTTTAGATTGGTCAAAAATATATATTTATCTTTTTTTTTACTTTGCCGAAAACGTAACAAAAAACAGATGACAAAAAGATATCCGTTTTATGTTGTCTTTTTCGACTTACCGAAAAGATGTCTTGCTGACGTCTCTTGGTTTTGACAAAAAGATAACTTAAAAATGTCAACTTTTCGTCATCTTTCCCGTATGTAAAGGAACTATTGAGAACTATTAAGAACTATTCAAATTTTTATAGTTACTATTTAATTTCTGTAGTAACTTGAATAGCAACTATTGTTGGCTACGTGCACAAATAGTAATTGAATAGTAACTACAATTGTTGGGGAATAGTTCTGAATAGTAATTATTCATGACTATGTAACCGAAGAGTAATTGAAAAGTAACTACGACTATTGGTGAATAATTTCAAATAGTAACTAATCGTAACTACGTAACTGAACAACAATTGAATAGTAACTACGACTATTGGCGCATAGTTCCAAATAACTATTTACAACTACCTAACTAAACAGTAATTGAAGAGTAACTACATGAATAGTAACTATTTGTGAGTAATATTACTAATGATTTGATAATAATTGTAAATCCGAACACACGATATTTTTCTATATTTGGCTTCAAAATATTTCAAACACACGACACATGCCACACACACACACGCGCGCATATATACTCTGTAAATTATAAGATTTACTTATTTATGGTAGAATTAATAAATATTGGATTACGATTTATGTATTTTTACAATTATAAAAATTTTAATTATAAAAATTGTACATTTTGCAAAACGTATATATACACATATTACACATGTCTATTATAATAAATTTGTTTGGTGTGTCTGTCTGTTTGTTCGCTGCGTAACTCGAAAGCGGCACAATAACATTTACAAATTATTTTTACATCACCATCTTCACTATGAGCTAACCTCGAGCTGTATTAAATTTGAATCCACTAAGACAGTGCCATCCCTTGAGATGGCTTCGCTTTCTTGTTTACAATATTTACATATTCTAATATAATATATTAATGTATAATAAACTACAGGACAAAATTAAAGGAACAAAAGTTTGAAGTAGCGCCATGTTCGTAAAAGTTGAGCAATAAATCTGAATCTTTTATATGATATAGCCCAAAGTGTTGACTTGACCCCTGCAAAATCTCCCCGCTGTGGGTCCAGTAGTTTCAGAGTTATGCCCCTCGAAGCAACTTTCGGTCAAAAACAACAGTTGCAAAGTTGTAACTTGGAAAATACAGAATCTGATGCGAGAAACGAACCAGAAAAATTCGGAAATGGGCTAAGCCGGTTCTGTAGGTGTCGCTCAGAGTGTCCCTGGTGCACCCCTATCACTTTTCAACCCTGATTCGCAATCCCTTAAGACTGATAGTGGTGACACCGTTTTGCGTCCGTCCAACCGAGGACAACTCTCTAGCACGGCTCGGTTTTAAAACTGTTACATGTCGAAGGTCTCACCTTTCTATGACCCTTACCACCTCGCGAGGGTGAGTTTGACAACCACTCCTAACACTAATCAGCACCCTTCCTATCCCGCGAGGGTAGGTTAGGCAACCACCCCTAACACTAATTAGTACCCGCAGGTGCTTTTATGCGTCCGGAAAATTCGGAAATGGCCCGAATCGCACCTGTAGAAGTCTCTGGCACTCCTTTCTAACCACGCATGAAATCCACTCCTTTTAATCTCTACGTGCTACTCTTTCAGTCGGACAGCGAGTTACAGTTGCGCTAGGTTACAGGTGATCGCTTCAAGGCACGACTTGCATTCGAGATAAAAAAAATCCTTGTTTTCTCTAGCCATTTTCTTTTTATCTTCTCTTTCTGTATTAGGTTTTCTTCTCTTCCATGATTTTCCCTATATGCATTTTTCTTTGCTTTCATGCCTCTTCCAGCTGACTCTTCATCTGCATTCTGTTTGTTCCTGATTGCTCTTTTCGTTTCCCTTAAAAAACGCATTTCTTTTCCAAGGTTTTGCTGTCCCACAAGCAACACAAGAAACAAAAAAGCCTTTAAAAGAATGAAAAGAAAATGGCTGGAGAGAACAAGGATTTTTTTTATCTAGAATGCAAGTCGTGCCCTGAAGCGATCATCTGTAGCCTAGCGCAACCGCGACTCGCTGTCCGACTAAAGGAGTAGCAGGTAAAGATTAAAAGGTGTGAATTTCGTGCGTGGTTAGGAAAAAGTGCCTCTACAGGTGCGATTCGGCCCATTTCCGAATTTTAAGGACGCATGAAAACACCTGCGGGTGCTAATTAGTGTTAGGGGTGATTGCCCAATCTACCGCGGTGAGACCTTCGACATGTAACGGTTTTAAAGCCGAGCCGTGCTAGAAAGTTGTCCTTGGTTGGACGGACGTGACGCAAAACGGTGTCACCACTATCAGTCTTAAGGAGTTGCGAATCAGGGTTGAAAAGGGATAGGGGTGCACCAGGGACACTCTGAGCAACACCTACAGAACCGGCTTAACCCATTTCCGAATTTTTCTGGTTCGTTTTTCTCATCAGATTGTCCTGTACTTTCCAAGTTACAACTTTGCAACTGTTGTTTTTGACCAAAAGTTGCTTCGAGGGGCATAACTCTGAAACTACTGGACCCACAGCGGGAAGATTTTGCAGGGGTCAAATCAACACTTTGGGCTATATCATATAAAAGATTCAGATTTATTGCTCAACTTTTACGAACATGGCGCTACTTCAAACTTTTGTTCCTTTAATTTTGTCCTGTAGTTTATATTATATATTATATTATTATTATTATTTAATATACAGGGTGTAACAAAAATTCCTAACACAAAATACACGAGATTCTTTGTATAAAAGTGAGTAAAAAATGTTTTGTGACTAAAAAATGAGCTATTAAGAAAACTACAAAATTTCAAGTAGTAAATTCGAACATTACTATTCATTACTATTGACATACGCCTATAGTTATTATTCATTTTAATAGTAAACTATTGAAGATTCCAATAGTAATGAATAGTAAACACCTACAGTTAATATTTACACCAATAGTAAACTATTAACGATTCCATTAGTTATAAATGGTAAATGCCTATAGTTACTATTCATTTTAATAGTAAACTATTGACGATTCCAATAGTAATGTCTGAATTTACTACTTGAAATTTTAAATAGTTCTCTTAATAGTTTTGAATAGTTATTTTTCAATAGTTTTTAATAGTTTCTTTCCGTACGGGTTTAGTCTTAGGTGTTGTCTGGGTTAAGAAATAATTTTATTGTAAAAAAAATACACAAGATATAAAAAATGATTTATAATGTATTAAAAAAATAATATTATTGTTATTGGAATACATACAATATCTAAAATTAAATAGATAATACATTACAAATTATATTAATACATATAAACTTAATACAATATATAAATCTAATGGATATACATATTTTATAATATTAATTAGACAATTACATAAGATATAATTACGGAATACATACTGGAACAAATTATTCGCGAGTATATAGCATCTCTTGCTCATTGTTGTTATATAATTATACTAGGTTAGGTGAATTGTGACTGCATGTGATGCTTTGAGTTTATACTCAAAGATGTGATGTATGCAGATGTTCAAATTGTCTGCCGTATTGAATACGTCATTTTATGCATGCGTTTTGACATGTCCTCTGAAGGATAGAAGTATAGACTTCCGTTTTCTCTTTTCTTCTAATGAGGAAGGCGTATCCAGGTATATAAGATCTATGTTTAATTGTATTTACTGAATTAAAAATCTTTCTCCAGAATTAAAGTGTAGATGATAACAAAGTCGGGCCGTGATGATTTTGTAGGAAAAACGACAAAAAAACAAATTTAAAATTGTCGGCTTTTGGCGTCGACTCGTAACAAAATATGTCTGATGTAAAAATTGTTGACCTTATACGCACAAATTAAGCCTGAGCCCAAGTGAAGCAAACATTTAAAAACAATACTGTACTTTCAGATTGAGCATAGACGTTTCTAATAAAAAAATTTAATGAGTGCGAAAATTTCGTATTTAAAAAGTGTAATCTGAAAAATTTTTTTAAATTCTTGATATAAAATTCAATTCATAATAAGCTGATATTAATACATAAACTTTAATTCTGGAAAAACATTTCCAAATCTATAAAAGAAATACATACAAAATTTTTTAATAATATGCACGAATGATTCTACATAGTCTACATTATTTACCTTAATCAAGCAAGATCCTTATATTTAAACTTCCTCCAGTTAATTTTAATGGCCGCTTTGTCTTATTCAAGAGAACTTACTCAATTAGTGCAATATTATATTATATTATACTATTAGTACAATATTATAGCAATATCATACACTGGAAAATTACAAAATACAACAATAGTGTAAATAAAACTGACATTTAATTGAATTTATTTCTTCCTTTATTTATTTAAATTGTCCCATTTCCTAGTTGAAGTAAATTTCAAATAAAACACTTAAAAGCGTTGGGAACTGCTGGTTACAAAATTGAAATATAATTCGAAGTGCAAAGGGCAAGACAATATTAAACTTTTATGTTCATTTCGATTCCTTCTACTTTTTCACAAGCGTTGTCCAGTATGTTTTGGGACACCCTGTATATGTGTGTGCGTGAAGTAAGAGCTTTTTCGCCGGCGCGAAGCGCGGGCAAAAAAGCTAGTATAATATATACATATATATAGTATAATATATACATATATATAGTATATGTACACGTGCATATATATTATTTTAATTATTAATGTGTATCTATAAATGCATATAATATGCATGTCAATTTTCTTCATTTTTATACACAATGCAATTGTCATTTCTTGGAATTTAAATTATTTTTAAATACTTATTTGCATTTTTTGGCGATTGGAACAAATTTTATACGATGCGGATGTACAGAGTGTAGCAATATATCAACTTCCAATCGTAAGTCCTTTAAATAATCCTCGGGTTCCAAATAAAAATTGTGAATCAAAAAAGCTATCATCGCTTTCATTTCCAGCAAAGCAAATCGTTGACCTACAATTTAAATATACCTCAATCCATTTGAAAAGATAAAAAGACATTAAACAACATAAATAAATATTTTACCAAGGCAATTACGTGGTCCAGCACTGAATGGTATATAAGAATAAGGATGACGTTTTTGGAAATTTTCAGGTAAAAATCTATCTGGATTAAATATTTCTGGATTTGGCCAAAAATTAGGATCTCTATGAACATCACGTATATTAAGATGTACTAGTGTTTTGGCAGGTATTAAATATGAGTCTGTAAAGAACATCTTATACAAATATAATATACATACAAATTAAATTCATTATAAATATTTAGAAATTATTTTTTATCATGTTAATATATATTTGTGTGTGTGTGTGTGTGTGTGTGTGTGTGTGTGTGTGTGTGTGTGTGTGTGTGTGCGCGCGCGCGCGCGCGCGCGCTGGGTTTGTAATATACATAAAAATAGATGTAACAAATCAAACAGTTTCATACTTAATTGTATCTTTTCCGAAGTAACTCGTGTTATAAAATAAATACTCGGATATAAACGTAACGATTCTTTTATACATCTCTCTAAATAGTGTAGATCTTGCAACGATTTCATGGTAAGTTTTCCTTGATTTTCTTGCATAATAGCATCGACTTCTTTTCTGACACAATCCTGTATCAATGTTAATTATTATAAAAAACCTTCTTTAATTACTCTGATGTTTTATTTATTTCACATATAGAAATAAAATTGTAAAATTTTTAGGAAACGTTTTTAATAATAAATAGAGTTCACTACATGGAATCATGCATGCGTATGCAAACAATAAAAAACTTGCTATTGTATTCCTATTACTTTTATTAAAATAATTATAGTATTGTGATTAAAAGAAAAAATTTCTTTAATTTGATATGTTTATTCTCCTCTCCCGACATTTCCTTGATGATAACTCAATAACTCATTAAAAAAGACTTATTTAGTTATATACGAGGGGCATTTAAGTTAAACCGGAACTTTTGAATTTTTAAAATAATAGAAGATATTTAGAAGAGTGGAAACGACTTATATTTCTCAATATAATCCTTCTATACACTAATGCATTTATCTCAGCGTTTTATTTGAATCAACAAGATAGAGATTTCTTTGTACTACATCGAAGCCTCGACAGCCTATTTTACTTCGTCATCATTGCTGAAATTCGAAGAATTTCTTTGAGAGTCCAAGTAGGTAAAATTGCATGTTCACGAAAACGACTGCAATTGACTTCGATTTACTTTCAAATTGTTTTACATTAGTGTGTCTTAAAATCGTTTACACTGTTCAAATATTTTACTGCAGCTAAGAATTCCATTACCATACTAGGCTTGAAAGCTTCTAAAGTCTAGAGTCTAAATTTCACATAGTTTTTTATGTCTTCATTCACAAGAAATTGTATCACATGGTGTTCCATTTTTCCACTCACAGATTTGTATACTATCAAGCGTACACTATTTTGTTTATCAAGCAATTCCTGTTATTTTGCGACATGCAGCGTATGCAGTAGCAGATACAGTAGTGGATATTAAAACTTTCGGCACACGATACGATTTTTCATGCTAGATCGCATACGAGACGTCTTACTATGTATCCTCATTGGCTTACGATTGGTGACATAATCATCCGAGCCAATCAGGACACGTATTAAGATGCCTCGTATGCAATCTAGCATGAAAAATCGTATCGGGTGTCGTAGGCTTTATATCTTATAAGCATAATTAATAGCATATAATATGTTAGAAATTTATGCTTATAAGATAAAAAATTTCGGTTTAACTTGAATTCCTTTTGTATAAAATAATTATTTAATCTCTTCTTTTATAATGCTGAATATAGATAATAAGTACCTGAATATCTTTATGTTCGGCCAGGAGTGATAAAGCAAAGGCCATAGCTACTGATGTAGTATCGTAACCCTGTAATCATACTTTTTGCATACATCTAAATAATGTATTATTAAAAAAAAGAAAAAAGTTGGTATACCCCAAAAATAAAAACGTCGACTTCCTCTCTTATATCGGAATCAGTTAAAAAACCTTCTTCAGATGCCAATATTAAAAGATCCAATATAGCGAGCTGCTTTTTCTCCACTGAATTGAATTATATAAATAGATACTAATATAAATCATAAATATATATACATATATACAAATATTAACTATTGCATAATTTTGATTTGCGTTACTTTAATTAAACAACATTAAATTTAAATTATCTTACAAATATTAAATAAGTTTAACTGACGGTAATATTATGATTGTATAAATATGATTATAATATAAAAACAGTAATACTTCGATTTTTCAATGCAACAATTTTTTATATTTTAAGAAATTGAATTTAAAATATAGCTTTAAATCGTACTACGTACTTCCAATAGTTTCTGCATCAACTGTCCCTTCGCTAAGATTCTTCAAATATTGTCCATGATGTTTATGATAAATTTTTCTTTCTGCAATAATCTACACATATCCAATATCGGTTCTCATTTTGTTAATTGAGTAGTACTAAAGACGTTTTATTCAACATTTATAAATTGTCTTATTATTTTTTTATACAAAAATTAGAATTTTCTCTTCCTTAACTTATTTGTATTCTTTATACACAATAAAATATTTGTAAAAGTATTTAAGATGAGATATTTACATACTTTTTCAGTAAATCCGTGTAATATCTTCAAAATTTTCCTTTGTTCTCTGCCTTTTGGCGTCAACGAGAATATCCAATCGTTATATAACCATGGTCTCAATACCCTAAGTTATAATTATATAAAGTTATGCATATGAACCTTGATAATAATGCATCAGTTTTTTTTACTGGCATGTTGCTAGCCATATGTATGTATTGTTACCAAGAACTACAGCAACTAAGTTCATATTTGTTGGTAAATTGATACCATCATGACTAACAATTTGGATAGCAACTGCCAATAATTTGAAATGATTAAAATTTGTGTTGCTGTCGTTATATTGTCATTATAACACAATAGGACTACGCAATAATACAATATTATCAACAACGTAAGATTTGGTACTGCCATCATTAACTGCTAATAATATATTTATATGTATGGTCAAACCCCGTTGCGCACGCGTTTCTAGGATTGACTGGTCAATGCGCGGAATAACCAAACGTTTTGGTGAAAGCCCGAAATAGTTTTGTATTTCGGCCTTTAACTGATATGTTTTTAGTCCATCCTAAGAGTGACTAACATGGCTGGTCAAAGTTAGAAACTGAAAAAATTACTTCGGACTTTGATCAAAACGCTTGGTTGTTTATACCGCGCATTGACCAGTCAATCCTAGGTATGATTACAATAATGCCGTCTAAGTTCGCTATGCACCTTGCGCGTGTTCTAATCTGTCTACTATCCGTGAGCAATTCACGGCACGAATGCGTTGCAAGTTATTACGCGTCCAGCAAGCAGCAGTTACGTGGAAAGTCGCAAATCCATGTGGTGCAGTGAATGCTTTGCACACACACACACACACACACACACACACACACACACACACACGGGGGGGGGGGCAAAAGAGCCTTTGCACCCCCAATGTATATGGGCAATCCATGTATATTGCAAGCAAAGTAAAGTCCATATAGGTTAACGACTTAAACGGGTGGGTGCGGAAGGGGGGCCAAAGGCTGTGTGTACGTGTGTGCAAAGCATTCACTGCACCACATGGGTTTGCAACTTTTCACGCAAAACGAGATGCATCCTAGGAGTGACTAACATGGCTGGTCAAAGTTACCAAAGGTTTGTCTACTTTATATTTCAAATTACACAACTACAAGAATAAAGTAAAACTTACTTTATGTTAACAATAAAAATATTATTAAAAAATTATGGCTTTATTTTTTAAAGTCTGAATTAAGCCACACTTAGGATTGATTAGTCAAAGACCAAAGATTTTTTTCTTTTCTAACTTTGACCAGCTATATGTTAGTCATTCCTAGGATGGACTAAAAACATATCAGTCAAAGGCCGAAATACAAAACTATTTCGGGTTTTGGCCAAAACGCTTGGTTATTCCGCGCATTGACCAGTCTATCCTCTAGGAACGCTAGTGTTAGGGGTTTTGACAATAACATATACAATGTTGCTTTGATTTGAAATCGTTGAAAACAAGTATACACCTAAGTTACCAGCAAAATAACACAAGCACACAAAAAAAGTGGTTGGTCCGGTAGACTAGACTAGTCAAGTATTTTGACCCGTTGAATCCAAGGTCAGAATTGCAAAGTTAGCTTATTTTTTCTAACCTCAAAAAAAAATTTTTTAATGTTGATTTGGTAAACTTGACTAGTCAATTCTTATATATTATGACCAGCTAAATCCGAATCCAAAGTCAGAATAGCTAAATTGGCTCATTTTTTCCTAACCTCAAAACATAAAAACAGTTTGGGTTACAAATGTATAATCTAGAGCATGCAAGCTTGCGTAACCACATTACCCGGGGAAAATTCAATACGTATGACAAGTCTGATGAGCTTCTGTGAATGAATAGCATAGAAAATTTGCTCCCTTCTTCTATTATGTCTAACTCTTTTATTCTCGAATGTTTTATGCAACGGCTTTCTTTTACATTTCTTTCCTTTTACAGAGACATCTCGTTTAAGCGTCCAGCAGAAGTCAGCCATCATATTTACCACTTGTCTTGATATCGATGCTCCGTCTCCTTGATGAAATCTTTCTCCCTGTTCTTCATTATAATTACCTAGATTTTCTGGGAAGTAGTCGATATAAGAATCCAAGGAATGCAACTTAAGATTAAGCAACATATACTCTTACGGAAAGAATTAAACTACAGTCAATAAAAATTACAGTTGTGTAATTTTTACAGGACTCAGTAGTTATCACAGAAAGGATCACAATAATCTGTAATTATTACACGCTGTTGTGACTACAGTGCAGTGCGTGAAATTCCCGCAATACGGAATACACGTTTAGCCCATGAAGTGTGTAATTCACTATACGTATAATCCACTACATGTGTAATATACTACACGTGTAATCCACTACATATGTAGTATACTACACATGTAATCTACAAAAAATGTAATATACTACTACACGCGTGTAATGCATTAAACGTGTAATGCCACCAACAATCCATAAAATTTGAAATAGTGAGTCTTATCATATAAATTATTTCCATAAGTATTGTTTGAAATTTATTAGATTTATTGTATTACTTTCTAATCACATTGGATGTACCGGTCATTAACAATGTACAAATTTCATGAACATAATTTTTAAATAAATAATTTTTCCACTATTTTACATTATATATTTTTTTCTATGTATAATTATACTTTACAGACTATTATTCTGTAATCTCGGCAATATATTATAGGCTAGATATTACAGGTTATTTTTCTGTAATTCAAGCGTGTAGTGCAAAAATATTACAGAATATTACAATACTTCAACCTGTAATTTCTTATACTTTTATGTAGTTCCTGTAATATAATTTTCTGAAAGCTTTGAATAAAAAAGGTAAATGCTACCAGTATTTACAAGAAAAATTTCCTAACATTTCTGATGCAAAATTGCGAGGAGTTTTCGATGGACCTCAAATACGTAAAATGTTAAGAGACGACAATTTTGTCACCAAAATGAATAAAGACGAAAAAGCAGCATGCCTGAGTTTCAAAGGTGTCACAGAAAATTTTTTAGGAAACTACAAAAGTCAGCATTACAGAAAAAGGGTGGCGGAAATGATGGAGAACTATAGAAAATTAGGTTGCTTAATGAATCTTAAGTTGCATTTCTTGGATTCTCACATCGACTACTTCCCAGAAAATCTACGTGATTATAGTGAAGAACAGAGAGAAAGATTTCATCAGGACATCAAAGAGATGGAGAATCGATATCAAGACAAGTGGAATGTGAACATAATGGTTGATTTCTACTGGACGCTCAAATGAGATGTCTCCGTGAAAGGGAAGAAACGTAAGAGAACCTTGTCAAAAGTCAAGATTACAGAGAAAGAGTAGCAAAAATGGTAGAGAACTATGAAAAACTATATTGCTTAATAAATCTTAAGTTATAAATTCGTTGATCCTCATATCGACTACCCTTACGGAAAAAACACTAAAAATAGAACTTAAAAAAATACTCAAATTGAGTATAATTTGGGACAAGGGGTAAACACTCAATTCAGTGTAAACACTCAACTTGAGTGTTTACTCTTTAATTTACTTTTAATTAGAGTGTTATTACTCTCAACTTAAATGTTAGCCATCTAATTGAGTGTTAATTTCAATGTTAATCCTAAATTTAAGAATAACACTGAAAATAACACTCAATTAGATGGCAAACATCCAAGTTGAAAGTAATACTCAAATTAATACTCAAAACCAGCTGAACACTCTATAGTTGAATGTTTTGGTTGAACTTGCTTTTCTTGCTTTTGTTTTTATTTAACATTTCCTAATCCAATGTTTGAGAGTGCACACTCAATATTAAGTGTATACCTTCAACCAATAGATGTTGAGTGTAGATCCCCAACGTTTCAGTGTTCACACTTTATGTTGGAAGTATACACTCATTTATTGAGTGTCATCCAAATGTTGAGAGTATACTTTTAAATATTCAATATTTAAATCCAAACTTTGGTATAAACATTCAATCATTGGATGTACACACTCAATGTTCGGGTATAAACACACAATCTTTAATTTAAATACTCAAGATTCGAGCGTATACACCTAAATTTGGGAGTAAACTCCCAAAATACTCGATTTTGGGAGTTTACTCCCAAATTTATTACACTCAATTTTGAGTGTAAACTCTCAAAATTAGAATGTTTTTTCCGTAAGGGTACTTCCCAGAAGATCTAGGTGATTATAATGAGGAACAGGAAGAAACGTTTCATCGGAACATCAAGGAGATGGAGCATCGATATCAAGGCAAGTGGGACGTGAACATGGTGGCTGATTTTACAGGACGTTCAAACTACATATCTCTGTGAAAAGGAAGAAACGTAAGAAAAAGCCATTGCACAGAATCTTCGAGAATAAAAACATTAGATATAATAAAAAAAGGAAGTAAATTTTCTACGCTATTTATTCACAGAAGCTCAGACTCGTCATACGTATTGAATTTTCCCCGAGTAATGTGGTCACGCATGCTTGAACGCTCTAAATTATACATTTTGTGACCCAAACTGTTTTTACAAGATGTTTTTTTGAGGTTTAAGAAAAAATGAGCAAATTCAGTAATTCTGACCTTGGATTCGGATTCAGCGGGCCAAAATACATAAAAATAGATTAATCTGCTCCGCCGGACCAACATTAAAAAAAAATTTTTTTTGTGATTAAAAAAATTACTAACTTTGCAATTCTGACCTTGGATTTGGATTTAGCGGGTCAAAATACATTAGGATTGACTAGTCTGGTCTGCTGGACCAACCATTTTTTTTGTGTGCCTGCCCGTGGGAAAAAATATGCAAAAATTACTGCACAAAAAAATGCATATCTTTGTGCATGGATTTCTGCAGTTTTTATAGACTTTTATATAAAGTTTTCGCCTTCAGAATTTTTCTGTTGAAGAATTTTACATTTTGTAATTTTTTCTAAAGGCAAAAAACTTCAAAAAACATTATATAAAATTCTGTAAAATATTCTGCAGAAATATTTTAATGGCGAAAACTACAAAAATCTGTAAAAATTGCCGAAATTCATGTACAAAAATATACAATTTTTTATGCAGTAATTTTTGCATAATTTTTTCCTACGTCTGTGTAATCGTAGATTTATGCAATTATGCTGACTTTTTTATACTTAGACATTTAAAAGTTATATTATTTTATAAAAAATGTCTGTCTTATATAATTATCTGTACATACATATGTAAATAACAAAAAAAAAGCATGTTATACTTATAAGAAAAAATAATTAACCCCGATAGGAAAATTTTGCAAATATTGGACAATAATATCATTAAAGAATGCGCTAAGATGATTCGCCATAATGCAACAGTCTTGTCAGAATATGATTTTTAAATAATATTTATTAAAGATTAGATAAATATTGAAACATAAATATTTTGCAATTAGTTCAACATTTAAAATTATCACATTATAATCTTCAATATTTGCGCAATATAATGCAGCAATAATACAATAATAATGCGCAATATTTACAGCTTTTAATTTTCAATATTTAATTTAAAATTAATATCAAAAAGTATTACAATGAATTTAACAAATATCGCTTATTCACTAGACATTTAATAAAGTTTTAAAAAAGGGCACTCTTTGTCTGACAGATTAGTTGCGTCCGTTGGAGAGTTAAGTATCTCATTGATAGTAATAGCGATCAGTAACTCTTAAATCATTCCTACATTATAATGCACAAATATTAAAACATGCAATATTACACATTTCATATATGTTTCAATATTTGTGCATCATAATTTAGAAATAATTGGAAAATAATTTGAGTCTTTTGTGCACAATTATATTTCTAAATGTTTTAAACATGTTACGACTGAAATATTTTTTTTAATTATTGCACAATTTATTTCTAAATTTAATTTTGCAAATGTGCTGTTAAAATGATTCACCATATCGCTATTGTTATGCCAACATATCATTTTAAAATTTAATTGCGCAAACATTTATTAATGTTTTATAAAAACTTAATGTTTCTACATCTATTTTCTCAACTATGACCTCATAATGACGGATTATAAATCTTTTACAATTATTTTGTCATACAATTTTATAAATCTTTTCCTATCGGGGAATGTACTAAAGAATATGTAGCACAATCTATTGACATTTACTAATTTAAACTAAAAATTTTTATTTGAAAGACGATATACAGAATGTCTAAAAACATGTGGGTCAACGCTCCTAAAAAGGTAGAAGGGATCGAGATAAACATAAAAGTCCAATATTGTCTTGAGTTAGGTCTTGGGTTAGATCTTAGGTCATGTCCACCAATAATCGAGGAATTAATTTTTTAAATTATACAAATGAGAGCGCGCCGAAGGAAGAGCTCGACCGCTCATAACACAGAAGAAAAAATTTGTCGTGAATGTATGATAAGCTTTTATTAATTTACTGTTCACAATTACAATAGAAATTAATTAGATTTGCAGATTCCATACGTTAATATCTCAATTATTGGTGAACTTAACCCAAGACCATACCCAATGAGCACATAATATTTTATAAACGTTTTTTAAATATTTATTGTTAATTATTTTTACATTATTAGCGTTTATTGTACAAATAATATTTATTTAATATTTATTAAACACGTGTTGTATATTAATTATTTATTTCAAATAATAAATTAGAAAAAATATTTATAAAATGTTAATTTAACGTTGATTTAATATTTATAAATTATTAATTTTTTATTAAAAATAATGATTTAAGAAAATTATTTAAGTAATATTTATTTAATATTTATGTAATAATTTACATTTAAAAAATTAATTTAAACCCTATTTTAAAAAATATTTATTTAATATTGGTTTAATATTTATGTTACAATAATTAATTATTTAAAATAATAATTTATGACAAATATTTATGTAATATTTAATTGATGTTTTTATAATATCAACGTAATATTTTAATAAATTGTTTAAAATAATATTTACGTAACATTTATTTAATGTTAAGTTATAATTATTTCACATTTAAAAAGTTTGAAATATTATTTAAAAAAATATTTTACTCCTGGTTAAGAAGCTTCACTAATTATGAAGTGTAAATCAAATATAAAGGAACAGCGAATCTATATAATGAGAGTGTTAAAAGCATTATATAAATGAAACCTCTAAAAAACACCACAAATTGAAACATCGGAACATAAAAAAAGTAGAGATTAAGATATATATTGCACTTATCGAAACAATATGACATATTATTATACAAAATACAAAAATGACAATATACAAAAATAATAAAAATGACATCTAGTTTTTATTTTTTTACAAACAGAGCAAAAATAGATCTTTTCATAAGTTATTCCATATGCAGCTGTTTCACATATGTAAAAATCAGTAAAAAAACTGTAAAATTTTATGTTTAATTATAAAAATATAAATTAACTATACATGTTTCATTCTTCTGACAACATCTATTAAAATAATCTATATTCTATAACAAATATGTATGCATAAACATGAAGTATTCATGGATCATCACGAAGTGTTGCGTACGATCTTCGAAGTCAAGCAACTTCGACGGTGGTTAACAATTGGATGACCGTTTTCTCGGGCGTATAAATTAAACATGTTCTAACAGATACGACTAGCTAGGCTAAAACATGCATGGTCTACTCTCCTAAATTATCGTAGAAATTAAGCAATGCTAAACTGGTGAGGTTGAATTTATGAAAATAATTGAATAATGCAACCAATTTTTTGCTCTTAAAACCTTAAGCAAATGTTTAGTAAATATTAAAAAAAAATTTGTTTAAACGTTAAATAAATGTTTATTAAATAATAAAAGAATATTTTTTAAATGTAAAATAAACATTTTTTTCATGAGAAAAAGGGGACTTATCCTATTGTTTAAATGTTTTTTAAAATGTTTTAAAAATGTTTCTCAATTAAAAAAATTATTTTTCAAACATCATTGTGCTCATTGGACTTTTATGTTTATCTCGATCACTTCTATCTTTTTACGAGTGTTAACCCACATGTTTTGGAACACCTTGTATATCTACATTTATTTTAATTTTTGGTACATTATATTATTATAATATTATGTTATTATAATATTCCAATATTTAACATAATATTAATTAAACTTTTTAAAAATTTTAAAAGATCTTTACATTAAAGTGTACTATAGATCAATTATAGACTGTTAATGCCGGCATTAATATTTTATATAGTAATAAGTATAATTATTTATCATCAAGTAATTTTTCTATATTAATTACCTATAAATAAGAAGCTCACCCATTCGGTGAACTGCTTTTCGATATTGTTGCTGGAGTGAACCCATTCCTCGAAGAGAAGTCCCCATGGCTGTTTCTAAAAAAATTATATTGTTATAATGTATTCATATACTTTAAAAATATCTTCGTATAAATTTGATAATTTTAATATATAGTATTCATATTTTGCATACAAAATTTATATTGTTTTTTACTATTTTTTTTGTACTATTCAAGATAAAATTTTTGTATAAATATACTAGAATATAGTACCACATATTATATTTAATGTATGTTCACTAATAAATGGTATTAATTCTTTTGTAATGACACCTCCTGCACTCTCCAAAGACTTTGTCATGTTTTCGCTCTCTTTAATTAAAATCTCAGTAAATTGCTTTAATATTTTAAAATGAAATGTGGGTGTTAATAGCTTTCGTCGTGATTGCCATTTGGAGCCTAAAACAAAAGTATATAATAAGAGATAGTGTATAATACTATCAAACTTAAACATAATATTGTTATTATAATTTAAAAATTTGTTTTTTCACAAGCATATAATAAAAATATGCAATCAAATACAGACACAAATAATGTATTATATCAAAACATAAAGATAATACATACTCTTTTGTATTTAATGTAATCTATAAAAATCGAAAGTAATTCTACACACAATCACTTAAGCTTGAATATACATATATTTTTCTTGTCTTAAGTGTAAAAATTTTAAGGGATTGTAACGCGAACAGACCTATAGAGAGTTGTACAATTGTTGTACCCTTTTACGCTCAACAATGATTCTGCAAAGAAAACATAAAAGAGAAAAACACTTTACAAAAATGAATTTTATAATTATAAATGATTTAAAACAAAATAATTGAGCGTAAAACAGTATAGTAATCGTAACTCCTATAAATCTGTTTGTGTTGCAATCCCCTAAAATTTTTATACTTAAGACGAGAGAAATATATATTCAAGCATTCGAAAAATATTATCTAAAATTGATGTTATGTCAAATGATAACTTTTATCTATATATATGTATCTATGTATATATTACCTGTACTGAGAAGAAGACCCGTACCAAACCAAGGACTTAATTTGTCATAAATCATACCCTTGTCAATGTGTTTTGTATTATTGAGTATTATCTAAAAAATTGTAAAAAATATTAAGTTAAACTGTTTTTAACTTAATCTCATTAATATAGATAATTAATCAATGAAAGTATCTTAAATGATTTACTGGTTAATATATAACTATTATAGATATATGTATATACAGGGTATTTGAAAAAATTTATGCAATTTTTATAAACAGATAGAGCACATTAAACTGAACAGAAAAATCCTTTACCGTTTTTCCATGTTCGCAATAGTTAACGAATTATTGATTACACAGGTACAGAAAAAAGTGGTATTTCTTATTGCAATTAGGAAAAAATAAACTAATTCAACAATTCTGACCTTGGATTTAAATTTAGCGAGTCAAAATATATAAGGATTAATTAGTTTGGTCCGCCGAACCAACCACTTTTTTGTGTAATCAACAACTTTTTAACTATTGCGAAAATTGCAAAATGGTAAAGGACTTTTCTGTTCAGTTTAATGCGCTCTACCTGTTTCTAAAGATTGCATAAATCTTTACCAAACACCTTGTATATATAATGTATACAAAGCTTATTTTTTAAATTTTATTACCTCCAGATCATTGGGGTGACGAATAGATACCATAGTTATAAAAATAGTCCATACTTTAAAAATAGGATAATACTGGTCACTTAAATTAAATAAAATTTTCCAGATATCCTCTGAAAGAAATGCAAGTACGTAAATAACAAAATTAACGTATCATTTATTTTACTTCTCGTAAACAGACAACAATGACCGGAGAAATTGTTTGTTTTGCAGCTTACGAATTTGAACTCAAATTGTGTACTAAGTAAACGTTTATAATGAGATATCAACTATAAACAATTTTCAAATTAAGTTATACGTACTTGAGATCGGGAAAATTACGTGATTTTCAAAAATTTTTTTACCGTTTTAATAAATATTTAATATAATTCACAAAACACTTGACAGTAGTACATATGTGATCTATGATTTTATCATAGATCACATAAGTACTCTAATATAAAAACGATGACATATCCATAAGTCCACAACATTTAGCACAACCCGCTTGTCCTAAGCCGAGCATTCTCATTGTAAAAATAAATTTTCTATTTACTTCGTACGAATGGTTGATATACTTGCACGAAGAAATGTTTTGCTGCTCACACTTATCACACATAATCCCAATTTTGAAGCCTAATCCTTGTGTATTTGTTAGTGCAAATTTAATATTGCCGCCACATGTTTTGCAGTTTACAAACTGTGAAAGAGCCGAAAAAATACTTGTATAAAATTCAAAATTCTGTATTCGACCAAATAATCAAGCGGCACGGTTACCTCCCTACTAAGCCTCATTTTCTTTCGAGACGCACTGAAACTATTCTCGTCAGTCTCTGCGGTTTTTGGATTAAAAAATTGTTTCCTTTTCTTTGGTCTTGATTTATGTGATTTTGTAGATGCTCTGTCCTCACGTGTAACTTTGTGATGATCCCCGGCCATAATTATAATAGTTAAAAAAGCGGCAAAAACTTAGTAAATGCAGAGAAATAAACTGATCGTAACGAACTTCCGATGTTGCACGTTTAAGTGTCTCGTACACAACTGGTCCAAAACACACTAATACAAATGTACTTGAATACATGCTCATGTATCTCAAGCGATACAATAGAACGTTACCTGGAGAGGGAAAGGCACCGTATCACCTATGTTACTAAGCGGCAGCTGCGCGCTGTGACTCGAGTAACGCTCTCTAAACGCTTATAACTTTTGAACGTGTGCTTTGATTCTTATGTAATTTTGAGAAATATTCTTAAGATGATGTACATTAAGAAAATGCAATAAAAAAATCAATTTTTTTTACCTACCTGAGTAAGTATAACCTCTTAAGCCCATGTTTTATTTTTGAGAAATAAGGAGTTAAAATTGAATTAAAATAAAATTTAAAAAAAAGTAAAATTGATTCTGATAGTTTTATCTGCTATAAGTTATAGATGTTGGTACACTGGGCATGTTATTGCTGAACATGTATGTATTTACATGTATGTTATAACTTTTGTATAAAACATTTTCAAAGATCTTGTATTCCTGGTGAGATATAACGTTGATTAAAATAAATCACCGTATATGTATATATATATATAATACATATACATTTACATATATTTATACACACACACACACATATTTTTTTATGTTTGTGTGTATATGTTTACATATAATTATATTTTTACTATTGATTCAAAGCAATCATGTGACAAGTCTGTTTACTTATTTTATGCCCGTTTTTCTTCAACTTTAAATCCTTATTTCTCGAAAATGGAAAATTTGAAAATTGTGGTTAGTATTTCTTTATAAAAGTTTACTTAGCACACAATTTGGGTTTAAATTCGTAAACTGCAAAACGGCCAAATTTTGGATTGTTTTTTCGTTCATTCTTTTAAAAAGAGTATAACTTTGTCAAAAATAATAATTAAAAAATTTTCCAACGTATTTTGTATCCCAAAGTCTCTATTTTTTCGATCAAAATTTTAGTAAACGACTGATTATTAATTTTTTACAAAACTACACAAATACAAATATAGAAACGTCAAATCTAATTTTTTTAAATAAACTTTACGTATTTTGTAAATTAAAAATTGCACGCAAATGTGGTTTACAGTTTCCAGAAGCATAAATCATTACCTTTAATTTGCATATCTTTTAAACGTTCCTGAGTCAATGTTTTAATCCTACTTTTTGTCACAATTAGATCTTTTGGGCTCTTAGTCAATAAAATCGGCGTAATATGTTAGAAAGTTGACAACAGATTTAACTTACCTCGTGAACGTAGACCTAGCAATAAATTACCAATAATTGGATAACCTGGTGGTCCTGGTATTTTATTGATTAAATCTTTATTTGATCCATATTGCACGTAATACACAAAATACATTATGAAAACAACTAACAATATAATAATAAACATTTTCGTCAACTATTCTAACAACTATTTCAATCAGTACAGTTTTTTATTTGTGTAGGAGCCGAGTTCTTTTTTTTTCAAATTTAGCCGTTCAATTTTCAAAGCCGTCAAATTTTTCATAAGCATACGGAAATAATTCGCGATCACAAGATAAAAAATAAAAAAAAAATATAAAGGATATATGAAATAAAAATGGATTTGGAATACAAAGATGGTTGATTACTTTAACAACTTTCAAAAATAATTTTAGTATGAAGTGCACCTATACGTATTCGCGCCTAACGAAAACTTCAAGAGCTCTGATAGTAAGGGCAA
Source organism: Monomorium pharaonis (assembly GCF_013373865.1). Classification (NCBI taxonomy): domain Eukaryota; kingdom Metazoa; phylum Arthropoda; class Insecta; order Hymenoptera; family Formicidae; genus Monomorium; species Monomorium pharaonis. The sequence goes on along the minus strand of NC_050472.1, from coordinate 10,418,264 downwards.
TGTCAAGAAGTCTATTTAAATCCTTTGCGTCCACAGAGACCAAGTAGTAGGGAGACAGTAAAGCATCTTAGCTACCTTTGGAAAGCATATTAGAATACCTTCTCTCCTTCATTCACACGATGTATAGAGGTGGAGATTCGCAATACTTGTTTTTCAAAGAGTTTTGGAATGTAGCCTTCAACATCCGGTTCAATAAACTTCGGTGAGCAGATTATATTTAGAAACTTATCTAAAAAATGTAATCTTATATAAAAAGGTTTGTTCTTGGTAGCTGCACTGCTGTACTGGTGCAATAAGTTAGAATGAGAAAAAATATATTTGTCTTATTCTAACTTGTTGCATCAGTTCAGTAGTGCAGCGACAAAGAACAGGCCTAAAGTGTCTTTCGGATGGATGCTGTGTACATAACACGTACGGCGCTTTGTATGTGTGGGTGATCGCCACGCGCCGGACGCCGAAGGACACCATTTCTGTCGGTGCGTGTATACCAGTGTCGTGCCCAATATTGTTTCTGATCCACCTTGGCCAGGTTGTTGACCCAGATTGGCCCGAGTCCAAAAACGATATATAGCAGTATAGTTAGTAATAGGCCGTTTCTAACTACGGGGCTCCGAGTGGTGAGCAGGTGTGCAGGGGGGACTTATAGGCGGGGGATATGACGACGCGGATCAGGGCGGTGCAGGAATTGCTGACGCAGGATTTTTGGGTCTGCGAACTGGGAGCGCGAGAGGGGGAATCGGTTCGCGACCGCGATCGCGACCGCCGCCGTCGCCGCCGCCACCGCCGCGATGCTCGCGCTCTCCCTTTATTGCAAATTTTTCTCTCTCGCCCGTACGCGATATCCAATTGTACAGTTTTATCATTCCGGCTCTTTCTCTTTTATTCGTTGCGTTCTTTCTTACGCGGTCACCCATTTACATACATGCCGCTCGCCGCCGCCGCCACCGCCGCCACCGTCAGGTTCACGTTTCGTAGGCACGTTTCGTAACAGTCCCCGGGAACAGCTGAATGAAAGAGAGAGCGCAGATATAAGAATATGAGAGAAAGAGGGAAAGGATAGTACTGCGATGAGTGAGAGTTAGAGCAAGAGCATACAAAGTATGAGAGAGAACGATGATAACATTGTGGAGAACGCAAGCAAGAGAACGCGAGTATAAGACAGAATATGAAAGAGAAAATAAGGGTATGAAAGAGCGAGAGAGTGGGAGCGCACGGGAATACAAGAGAAAGAAGAAGAGGATAGTATGATGTGTGAGAGTTGGAGCGAGAGCGCGCAAAGTATGATAGAGAACGATGATTTTATAATAATCATTTAAAGAGCGCAATAACGGAATGAAGAACAATACGCGTACATGCAAACAGTCTAAACTATTTATCGAGGAATGAAGTATTCACTCACCGGGAAAGCAGCCCCATGTCTCAGTCCAGGAACTAGTCCATAACAGAACAAAAACTACACTAAGCTACCACTACATTAAAACTGCTAACTACACTGAACTGCTAAAAAACTACTATAACACTAAAACTACTAAAATTACTATCATAATTGTAAAATTAATGTTAGAGAAAGTCATTCCTCCCCCTCCTCGGGGAATTATCTCCCTGATTATCCTCCTCGGCGTCTGAGGATACACCCATGCACTCCAGCAGATTAAGGACCGCTGGAGTTTGGAAAACCTCGTGGGGATCAAACCCCAAAAAATCCGACTTATCTTCCTCCCCGCTGGAATCTTCACTGTATTCTTCTTCATTCTCAATATTCTCGCGGAGATTGGAAAACTCATGCATCACGTCCCCCGCATTTTCTACAGCGTCCACAACTGCTACATGGCCCGGAATGGGCGACGCAGGGGGTGACAGAATATGGTCCCGCATAATTGCCAAGTTTTTTTTTTGCACGACGCACACCGTAAAAAAACAGCGGACGACTAACATAGAGAATCAGCCCGACAGTCGTAAGAGAGCTTAAAAAAGCTGACATATCAAAGTAATAGACCTCAGAGAAAGCGGAATCACATATCTCAATCACGAAACGAAAGTCCACCTTAATCACCACTTATACCTCAAGGACTACAAAGCAACTCACAATATCGAGTAGAAAATTAATAGTTTTCGCAACCCTTTCTTTAAAGTTTTCTTATTTATTTAAATAATAAATATATAGGAATATATAGGAATGAGTATAATAATAAACATAATATAATATATGAATATAATATAATATAACATAATATAATATATGAATATAATACATAGGCATATACATCCATGACCCGTCGTCATCGCCACCCACTGACCACCGCGTTGTTCGTTCTCACTCTCACCCTCATGCAATCTCTATTTTACATACGGTTAGATAGAAGTATGAGATGAAGCATGATAGAGAACGCGAACAAGAGAAGAGTGAGTAAGAGAGAACATGAATAAATACGGTTTTATTTTATAATATTTATTTTATTTCCGTTGGTGCGAGGGCGTGACATCATGCAGATCGGAGAGGTCTTGTGGCACATCATTCTTATTTTCAAATTATATTATATTTATATTTTTGAAATGTTTAATTGTAAAATAAAATTAATCTAGTCAAATTCGGTCGACCGACCGCAAACGCGCATCGAAATGAGATCGCCGCCCATATGAGAACTATAACAAAAACATTTACAAGGATTAAATTATAAATACTTACAATTTACTGCGTATTTCTTAGTAGTTGGAACAATCCTATAGGTCTCCTAAATCATTATCCTCATAAATTAGTAGTAAGAACAATCCCATAGGCCTCCTAAATCATATCATATGATGACGTCGGCCACCAATTTCTTTGTGAAAACTCGTGGTACAATTCAGACCGCATGTCTGAAGAGATGAAATTGTAAACGGATTACCATTTATATCAATGCAATTATTATTGCAGCGTATATGTCGTTGGCGCGAATTCCGTAAGCAATTAGTTTGCATGGTACGGCGAATATTTGTGTTTTAAACGTTTTTATGAAGAATATCATTATTGTACAAATTATAATCCGTAATTTACAAAATAGTTAAATATATCCGCATTATGTAAATCAGAAAGTTAGACAAGGTTATCAGTGCATTATATAGATTTACGTCATTTAATATTAAAGTAGAGTTTTAATATCTTGTTTATTGATTTGCCAAATTATCCACTGAAGTAATAAATGTATGAATGTTATTATTATAATAAAATAATAAATAACGTTTATTGTTATTATGATTTATACACTCTAAAAAATATTAGTGTGAAATTTCACCATACCCATGTAATTAAATAATTCGGTGTGAATTTTAACACCGAAATTGTAGAGAATTTTTCACACCGACATGATGTGAAAACAAAGCAATAGACGTCAACGTTTCACACTGCGGTGTGAAACGTTGACGCCTATTGCTTTGTTTTCACATCATGCGGTGTGAAAACGCGACACGCAACTGCCAGCAACCAATCGCTACAGCGTTTAGGTTATCGTACCAGTTATTAATCCGTGTTTACGCCATCCGTCATAATTACTAATATAAATAGGAAATCCGGGAAAAGTATAAAAGACTTCACAGTCTTTTGTTGTTTTAAGTTATAATAGTGTTTGTGACAAAATTGTGTATTATTGAAAAAGATAACTCACGCAGCTCGACAATATGCTCGTCAAGGTAAAGTACCATAACCTGAAGAAATTCGTCCACTTAGATACAAGTGATTCAGCGGAAGAATTCATTGTTAGAGATAAAGTTATGTGTTTTAAGCAACAAATATATCAGAAACGTAGCAAGCAGAATCTTCTCGTGATATGCATCAGTTTGCATTCAACGTACAGCAGAAATGTCTCTCGGCGTAAAAATTGGGGATCGCGCCGGTGTTGCATCTTTCGCTAACACGGCATGCTAAAAAAAAAATAGAATTATAATGAGTGAGAAGACGTCATACCGATTCGCCGGTGTCCGTTTTACTCGTACTTAAGTGAGAGACGTCATTAGTATCGAGTGCGAGTGAACCAGATATTGAACACCGGCAAATCGTTATCATGTTTTCTCACTCATCATAACTCTATCTTTCTCGAGCGTGCAGCGTTGGTAAAGGATGCAATACCGACGCGATCCCCAATTTTTTTGTTTCTCCTCGTCTCCACTTTACCGCGCATCTAGTAACACCTAGTATGGCGCTTCGTGTGGTAGGTAATCTCCGTGCTGGATTCCGAAGGACGTTTCTGTCGGTGCGCGTATATACATACATGTTCATTGCAGTTATGTATCTATGTTTACTGGAAAAATATTTTATAATAAATTATTTTTCTCTTTACTTTTACTAGTACGCAACAAATTTATGACAGAAATAAAAGACGAAAAAATAAAATTTCAAGATTCAGATGAGACTGAAATAGACTCTGACGATCTGATAGAGTATATATTACAAAAGCAGTCTGACAGCTTTATTTTGAATATTGTTACAGAAACTTCAGCTGCTTCCGGTAAGTCCGTTATAAACCTGGTAATATATTATATATAATTGTGTACATTCAGAAAATATATTTTCAAAAATTTTGTGCTAATGCATTAGGATCTATGGTGCAGTATTCAACAACAGCAATAGATTCATTGTTTGCCAGTACATCATCTGCTTGTGACAACATTATATTACCTATTGAACAGTATCTGGAAAATACTAAAGAGAATGTTTCTGCCAGTACATTTGCTTATGACGACGTTAACATTTCTGTATTACCTATTGAACAATATCTAAAACCTGCTACAGAGAATGTTTCTGCCCGTACATCATCTGCTTGTAATAACATTTGTACATCACCTGATGAACAGAATCTCAAAACTGCTAAAGAGAACACTTTTCTGCTGAGATCCAAAAAGTACTTCAATAGACAACATATTAATTTGCAGTAATATAAGATTACTTTAGAAATAATTTAAATAAAAATAAAAATAAAAATTAATGCATATGTAGTTGTGTTTTGATGATACCATACAATATTTTTATACAGGTAGTTAACAAAACTTTGAATGAAACAGCAATTGGACGCAATCTGTTAAAAGAATATGAAGTAAGTGCTACTCTAAAACCTGAATCTCGTCGAGCTTTAGTTAGATTGATTATTGGACATATTCAAGAACAGCATGGGTAAATAATCTTTCTCGTGAATCTTTCGGGTACATTATATAATAATTTATACTTTATTTTTTCTCTTTTATGCAGAATAATCCCAAGTAAAAACGTTAAAATTTTTTATGCAAAAGGCATAGTGCAAACATTTCCAACATTACGGGATCCCAGCACTGCAGTAAGTATAAAAAGTTATGTATAAAATTTTGCTTGAAAGAATAAGGATTTTTTTTCTATACATGCACACATATATACATATACACACACACAGGAGCTATTCTACAATTCTAAAGACAGAAGCGGTTATTTGACCTGGCGCCTTCGTACAGTAGATCCTTACCATGTACCAAAAAAAGCCAAGAGAGAAATAACTATCTAATAGCAGCCCTGAAAATCCGAGAATTCCTGACAGTCAGATAAATGAAAATCAAGAAAAGCAAATTGTTAAGTGGCTAAAAAATGCATCTTCAACGACACAATTGGCTGACATTGAAATTAGAATGAGACAATCATTAAAATATCGACGTATTATAATACTAGATCCAAAAATCTCCAAAAGTATACTTACAAAATTTCCACGATTTTTAGATACGCCAGGTTTGGTAAACTTTTTTTTTAATTTTAGTTTAGAATTAAATAAAAGCAATATAAGTTGTTCACTTATTATTTTTTTAGATACAAAAAGATTTTGAAGCTCTAATGCCAGAACATGCGTCCAAATTAATTGAAAACTGGCAGGAATTTGAAACTAGAATAATTAAAGTATCTGAGACCACAATAAAAAATAAGAATAAAGATATTGCATGTAAGTATTTAATAATGCACAGAATTACGAACTTTTATTGTTTTTCATTGATGTTGTGAAGCGCAATGTATAATATATGTTTATTGGCAGTATGGGACAAAACTATACAAACACTATTTTTACTTCTGCATCTTCTACCACCAACAGCTAAAGGAAAAAAAACGTCGAATTGTGCAACTGTAGATGTGGCAATGTCACGTCTTATATCGTTTCATCAGGTAACAAAATAAATTAATAATTGTTTGCTTGTTATTGTTCAGAACTAATATCGTAACCTTGCAGATATGTATTTGTACATATATTCGACGTTGCATATATTTTATACTTTAGATTGGTCTTCCACTGCCATCCGAACAAGAACTTACAAAAATCAATTTACAACCATTTCTACTAGAAGTGGGTTCTAATCAACAAGCAATCAGCATTTTTTATGTGGTCTTTGATGGAAAGCTTTTGCCATGTCCTCCTCACACGTCAAGTATTAGCTCCTTTGACACTCTATTTAAAACTCATTATGTATTTGGCTGTAAATATGAAGAATCATTAGAAATATTCTGGAAATTTGTGCAGATGATATTCTATGATATTGATGTTCATAATCATAGTTTTACTCCAACAATGCGTGAAGTACGTACTCGTATTTTTAATATAATTATTGAATAATAAACATGGAAAGATATTTTTGTAGCATATGCAAGAAGAAAAACTTTAATATTCAAAAATTAGTGTGGCATTTACGCAACAGACATTCTATGCATCTATATGGGAAAAATAATCTTTCTTGTGGACAACCGGGTTGTACATTAAAATTTTTTACTTTTACTGGTTTAAAAAAACATTTGAAAATTGCTCACAGTAATTTTAATCTTCATACAGCAGATTGGGTTAAAAGTCAAAATAACATTAATCTAAATATACATGAAAATGAAAATAATAATATAAATATGCAATGTGAAAATGAAAATGCCTGTAACAATACTTTACAAGAAAACTGTGAAATTGATATAGCACTCGTTTCTCAAACTCCTAAAATTAATAAAGTTAATTGTACTACTGATTTAATTCTTACTAGTGTAAAATTGAAAAGTATTACTTGTAATTTCGTATCACAATTAATTGCATTGGGTATGACTGATAATTCTATGAACTCTGTAATCAATGCAAGTACAGAATTAATCATAGTGATTGCCAACAGTGTAAATGCTCTTCTTCAGTGTGGTCAAGTAGATCATGTGCAAAATCATCTAAAAGATGTATGCGGTGTATTCGAAAGCATTAATTCATCTTATAAAAAAAAAAAATTTTTTTCAAAAAGAAATGGGAGTAGTACCTGTAATTGAAATAAATGTTGGTACAAAAGCTGTTACAAGATTTGATAGAAATACAGGTGCGAGCAAAGTTGTTTTAATGCCAAGAACGTTTATTTATGTATCAATTATAGATTCTTTAAAATTTCTGCTAGAGAACGAAACTTTGAGAAGTTTCATAGTAAATCCACAATCTATAAATAAGAAATATTTTACAAATTACACTGATGGTTTACATTGTATGTCACACGATTTATTTTTTAAAGATAATCAGTCTTTAAAAATAATGATTTACTATGATGATTTTCATGTTGAAAATGCCCTAGGAAGTAAAAAGAATAAACATAAACTTGGAGCAATTTATTTTCAGCTAAAAAATATACCTCCTGTTTTTAATTCTCAACAACAACATATTCATTTAGTTAGTTTGTTTCATGCTAAAATTGTGAAGGAGTTTGGTTTTGATGTAATACTGCGCCCACTAATCCGTGATTTAAAAACATTGGAATCTTCTGGAATACATATTGAAGGAATAAATATACCTGTCAAAGGTACTATTATTGCCGTCAGTCACGACAATCTTGGTGCAAACTCTTTGTATGGTTATACCGAAAGTTTTAATTCTACATATTACTGCAGATTTTGTTACTGTACCAAGAATGAATGTAAAATTATTACCACAGAAACCGATAAGACAGTTCAACTTAGAACTCGTGCTTCGTATATAAGTGATATGCAAAAATTGGATAATGGAACGACGATTAGCAAAGGGTTAAAGCGTCGTTGTGCTTTGAATGATCTTACATATTTTCATGTAACAGAGTGTCCTAGTGTAGATTGCATGCATGATATTTTAGAAGGCTCTTTGTAACTAGTCATTAAACTTCTTGTCAGTACGTTAATTAAGGAATATAATATAAGTCTTGAAGAAGTAAATGCTCGTATCGATCCATATCCTTATGGATATTTAGAACAATGCAATAAACCGTGTGCTATAAAACTTGATATGAAAAGTATAAATATTGGACAAAAAGCGTCTCAGGCTTGGTGTCTTGGACGCTTTTTACCATTAATTTTGTGCAATGACACTTATATTGATGAAAGAAGCAAAGATTTGTGGCATGTACTTACATCCTTTCTAGAAATAATGAGTATAATTTTTTCTCCAAAAATCACTGTCTCTTTGACGTATTATTTGCAAGAATTAATATCTCAGCATTGGGAATTATTTAACAAAATATTTCCAGGGAATATTATACGAAAACAACACTTTTTATTGCACTATCCAAGAATAATGCGTTTAATGGGTTCCGTTGTTCATATGTGGTCAATGAGATTCGAGAGTAAACATGGCTTTTTTAAGAGAGTTTCTAGTAATGTTTTTAATTTTAAAAATATTTGTAAAACATTGTCAACAAAACATCAACGGCATTTCTGTAACTTGTGGAGAACAACTGATGTTTTTAATAAAGTAGAAGTTGGACCAAATAAATTACACAAAGTATCAGAATTGCCGTTGCTAGAACATTTAAACATTACTGAGGACGTGCATTTCCTAAACTGGGTGGTATATTGCGGAATAATGTATCGCCAAAAGTTTTTTGTTTGTTTTGGAATTGTTGATGATTTACCAATATTTTGGCAAATCAAATTTGTAGTTCAAATAGAAAATGACATATTTCTCATACTATCTGAATGGCAAACATTATCATTCTCAGAACAATTTCAGGCTTATAATGTTTGTATCCTTACAGAAGAACACGATATAATGTGTAATGTGAAAGAACTAACTTACCCTCAGTCTTATGAACTGCATAGTCCTTTTGGATTGATTAACAAAATGTATATTGTTCCTCGATATCATATTTTTTAAATGTTCCCAGCAAACACAGAACATAGCAGCAACATTGCGGCAATGTTATAACATTGTAGCAACATCACAGCAATATTACAACATGTTCTGTGTTTGCTGGGTTGTTACATTAAGCTCTCACACTAAGGGCCGGTTTTATAATCTTCAGTTACCTTATTTTCTTAAATAAGTAAATAACTTGTACCTGAGCTATTGTAATAAACCATTAATTTAAAAGAATATTTCTGTTTAATGCAAATTATTACCCTTATATGACATAATGGCTGCAATAGTATTGCTCTGTATCTCATAATGTGTATAATACGCATTGTTAATATTAAAATTGCATATATATATATATATATATATATATATGTGTGTGTGATATTAATATCAATAATGTGTGCATGCACATTATGGGATACAGAACTATTGCAGTGTTTCTGATAACACCATCCTTGATGTAAACATCACACCGCCAGTAGTGTTAAGATTCACACCGTTTTCGATAAGAAAATTCACACCGCAACAATGTCAATTTTCCACACCAAACACAGAGTGTTAATTTCACACCAACATGGTGAGAATTATATAAACACCCATATGGGTGTACAATCAACACCATTGGTGTTAAATTCGCACCCATATTTTTTAGAGTGTACATGTCACTGATCAGTATTAATTTGTTTTAAATTTCATATATAATTGTAAGTACATACTGATCGGCTTAAAAGCTATCTGAAACGTATGTTAATAATAATATAAATAATTTAAATATTGCTTTACAAAACCATTTTGATAATTAAAACCGCTAACAATTTTTTAAAAATTACTTTAGATACAATTTTTCGATATTTTACTTATGGGTGGTTACTCTGCAAAAACAAAGTCTATATTTTTTGCAAGGTAATTTTTCTTAAATTGTAGTATCGTCGTCGTTATCGTAAAGAATTGAGTGCTTACACGAATAGTATACAAATAGTCTATATACGGATAATTATGCGGAAACGTTTATAATTATTTTTTGAAAATGATTTATTGAAACATAAATTAATCATATACCCAGGTAGCAAGGTGACGTTAATACGACGTCAATAATTCGTCATTTAAGGTCGCAGACGTCATGTTACCAAATTAAGACGTAATAGTAACGTCATTTTTTGACTTATTAATTACATCAGTCATTTATCCATCCTACAACGTATTTCCGACGTCATATTCTTGACTAATTAATAACGTCAGTTAATTGATCATTTTACGACGTATTAATAAGATTTTATTAGTGACTAATTACTGACGTTAACTATAATTCTTTGTAATAATTGACGATTTGACCTCAAATGACAAATTATTGAGGTCTAGTAGACGACACCTTACTACCTATAACTATTAATCATTATTTAAAGATTGGTTAATAAACAACATTATTAAAATTAATATAATATTTTATATAATTAATACTATCAATATTTCAGAATCATTCCAGGCAGCACATAATATTTATGATAAATATTTATTAATATTTATTAATACTTATTTTTTCAAAATATTATATAAATATTTTACACATATTTTATATATACGAAGAAAAAAATCTTTATTCAACATATTAAAATATAGATTAAATATTTTATATAATATTTATGGTAAATAAAAGATAAAGATTTGTATAAGTAATATTTTGTAAATATTTATAAATATTTCATAAATATTTTTATAATATTTATGATAAATCTTTATGATTTGTCAAATCTAAGACCACAAAAATATTTATAAAATATTTGGATAAATATTTATAAAATATTGCGTTTTGTCTGAGGTATAATTTAGCTTTATCAAAAGAACAGAGCAAAAACATATTTCTATAAGTTATTCCACATGTTATTTTGCATATGTAAAAATCATAAAAAAAAACTGTAAATTTATATTTATTTATAAAAATATTAGTTAACTACAAGTTTCATGTTTCTCGCATCTATTGAACTAATCTATAACAAATATGTATTTATGATCATCAAGTGTTCATGGATCATCACAAAGGGCTAGGTAGCGTACGATCTTCGAAGTCAAGCAACGTCGACGGCGGTTCAGAGTTGGATGGGTGACCGCGGAAGTTAGGCAATTCCAAATGTGACTATGGCGTGGTGGGTCGTGATGCTTGTTGAGAAACAACGTAGATTTTTTTTTTACATTATAATTATGTTATTTCGATATTTTCATAATGCAAGTACTGCATATATAGGACATGTACCCGAAATATTTTCTAAAACGTCAAAATAACGGCTTTTACTACCTGGGATAGTCATAAAAATGACGTTAAAATGTCGTCTTTATTAAATGTAATCTAAAAACCTATGTTTTGTCATAAAAATAACAATAAAATACCGTCAAATGTACGATACTAGCTTCTTGAAAATGACGTCAATAATATGAAAATAATGACGTATTTTTGACGTCAATATATGACGTCGTTAAGATGAGACAAATGTACGTCAGTTTTACGACATTTAGACGTCATTTTATCTCGACATTATGACGTCTGGTTCGTCATAAAATGACCAAAAAATGCCGTCAATTAGACGTCACCTTGCTACCTGGGTATGGTTGAATTTGGAAAAAAATAACCTTTAATTTAGTGTAAACAAAAATTAAAAAATATTTAAAAATGGAGGGAAGAGGGAGGGGTATTTTGTTAAACAAAAGCAAATAAACTTTTTTTTTAACTTTACAGAACTCTTAAACCGTTTGACTTTTGTTCAAAAAATTTTTTTCTATCTTTTATAGTTTCAAAGATATTTACATAAAAAGAAAAAAACTGATTTTTTTCAAAGGGATGTTTCATCCCTTCAAAGTAAAAGTTAGCAGAAATGAAAAATAGTTCCTTATTAGAAATAAACTGCTCTACTTGCATATAATTTTTCAGAAGTTTCTGAATTTTCGGGTTCGATAACTTCCCTTGTCAGACAGGTGCGGTAAATACGAACTATATTGAACCGCGAACGTTTCTCAAAGACGCAGGCGGCATAGTGCTCGAGCGTGTGCGAGACGCTCTAGTCTAGAAAAACACAACAGTGTAAAAGTGAACAACGCATTCAACGGCGTGTTTGTAACGGATGATAAACGTGCTAACAAAGTATAAACACAAAAAACAGTGAACTATCTCGAACGTTGGACTTGGACGAATGGTATGAGCGACGCGTTATCAAGCCCACATTAGCGTCGCTCGAAGAGTTTCATGAACGCGATAGCGGGTGGGCACTGTCACGAATTCTCAATTTGACTCTAAATATAAATAAGTACAATCCTTTACGCGGAATGTCACGTGACTTTGCCGCGAAAAATAATGATGAAACGTGCGGTAGTGAACGTTCCCAATCAGTAAAACGATATTAAAAAAATGTTTTCAATAATATTTAAAAAACATTTTAAAAAACATTTCTAAAAACGTTAAAATTAATGAAATAAGTTCTCTTTTCTTAAATTAAAAAAACGTTTTTTTAAATATTTGAACAAATATTTTTTTAACATTTAATAAATATTTGCTTTAAAATTTAAGAAAATGTTTTTTTGACATTTGGTAAATGTTTTTTTAAATATTTACTAAACATTTGCTTAATGTTTAAGAAATGTTTTTTAATGCTTTATTTAAAAAATATTGTGTGCTAGTTTAAACGTGTCTTGATAATTTTATGCCGTGCCGCGACATTCGCGTATAGAGGTTTCCCCTCACTTCGACTTATCCGAATATTCTTATCAGGTTTATATTGAGTTTGTTGTTAATTTATTGTTATTACAAAAAAAAATTGATTGCATTATTAAATAACTTTGATAAATTCAACGTAACCTCACCAATCTAGCATCATAAATTTCTACGATAATTTTGTAAAGGAAAGAATACATGTTTCAGCCAAGCCACAGTATCTGTTAGAACATATTTAATTTCTGTACCTGAAAAAACACCTATCCAAATGTCAACCACTCCCGACGTTGCTTGACTTCGAAGATTGTACGCATTCTAATGCTTCGTGATGATTCATGAATATTTTATGTTAATGCATACATATTTGTTATAGACTATTTCAATAGATGTTGTCAGAAGGATGAAACATGTGTGAGTTAATAGTTAACTTATATTTTTATAAATAAATATAAAGTATTATAATTTTTATTGATTTTCACATATGCAAAATATTATGTAAAACATGAAAAAATATATTTTTGCTCTGTTCGTAAAAAAATAAAAAATAGATGTCATTTTTTATAATTTTTGAGTATTGTTAATATGCCATATTGTTTCAATAAGTGCAATGTTGTCTTAATCTCCACTTTCTTTATGTTCCGATGTTTCAATCTGTGCCTCAGAGATTTTACTTATACGCTTTTGTGACTCTTTCATTACATAGATTCATTTCCTCTTTACACTTGATTTACGCTACATAATTTGTGAAACTTCCCAACCATAATTCAAATATTTTTTTAAATATTATTCTAAACAACTTTTTAAATGTGAAATAATTATTAAAGAAATATAAAATAAGTGTTACATAAATATTATTTTAAACAATTTATTGAAATCTTAAATTAATATTAAAAAATATTAATTAAATATTATATAAATATGTCCTAGATTATTATTTCATATAATTAATTATTGTAACATTTATAAAATATTTTTTTAAATATTTTTTTAAAGATTTAAATAAATATTACATAAATATTAAATAAATGTTATGAAAATATTATTTTAAACGTTTCATAAAAATGTTAAATTAATATTAGATAAATATTAATTAAATATTATATAAATATTTGCCCTAAATTATTATTTTAAATAATTAATTATTAAAATATAAACATTAAACTAATATTAAATAAACATTTTTTAAATATTATTTTAAATATTTTTAAAAACAATTTTAACGGTCAATGACAAGCAATAATGTTTCCTAATAAACTTTAATTATAAACTATCTACACAGTTCGGCTAATAAATTTTAATTATACAGTATCTATACGTATTTCGACAGTATTTCGACTGTACTTAGCCTTCTTCAGCAAATTTTCAACGCGACAATGATTTACGGAAACGCAAAATCGAGTAAACATGTTCTTATTATACAAATTATACGCAACACTAGTTGTGGATCGTGATCGATAACTGATTCCAAGGTTTTCAAAAACCGATCAAAAAACCAAAGTGTAACAGGCTAGGGCAAGCATGGAAGTACATTGTAATGACTGTGTCATGATGCACCCGGTAGAACTCCTCTCAACACATTAATAATAAGTGAAAGTCTGCACGAGACCTTCACATTGTTGACTCATTAATAATATTAGAAATAAATTATCCATATATAAAATAAAGTAGAAAAATAAAATAAAAATAAACAATATAAATATAAAGAATAAAATAAAGAAAGGAAATAAGTTAAAATGAAGTTTGTTTTCTCACGAAGCTGTCAAATTTTTCTTAAAATTACCTTAGTTACTAATAATAAGTAAGAATAAACTTACATTAATAATCAATATAATTGAAGATGTCGAAGACGTAATTAAGATGTCAAAACGTGTAGGCTGAAACGAGACGTCCGCGGACGCAACGCGAGTTCTAACACAGCGCATTGTACCAGGAAGGAATGATCTCGACAATTCATCCAAGACGGTAGGAATAATTGAAAAATCGCGTACTGTTTTCAGACCACCAATGGTACTAAACAATGTCAGAAGCACTCCCCTTTAAATTTTCCGAAGGTTCACGAATATAAAAAATGTAGTTAAGACCTTACGTTAGTGGTCGGGAAGAAGCAAGGATGTCAGGATATCACTATCGAGATCCTTCTCCGTTGGTGTTTTAAATGATCGACCGAAGTCAGAGCGCCGTACACATCTCTCTCTCTCTCTCTCTCTCTCTCTCTCTCTCTCTCTCTCTCTCTCTCTCACGCGCGCGCGGGAAATATGTTGTTATAACCGACTATTCCTTAACTCTTTCAAAACAGCGAAGTAAGATTTGTCCAACAACTCGGTGTTCTTGTTTAGATTAATTTCATATTATTCTGTTCTTTTATGTAGGTCATTTCAGCCACCATTCTTTTATGATAATTGTGTTCTGTTTCTAAGATTTTAACATGATCTCAATCAAACGTGTGATTCTTCAATAAGATACGTTCAGTGACCACCGAATGTTTGGACATCTCTAATTTAAAATTGTTTCGATGCTCTCTGACTCTCGTCCCAAGCTGTCTCTTTGATTGCCCCACATACGTCGCAATCCCTGCAACTGATTTTATAGATGACATTATTATTGCATAACAAGATGTTTTCATCTTTATGGACTTTGATAAATTTATTTAATTTGATCATCAGAAAACCTGTGTTTTTTAAGCTTGATAAGAAGTAGAAGATGCGGAACAGTGTTAAATGCCTTCCTAAAATCAAATGGTACCATAATGGTGACAAGTCCAGCATCTATTCCCACCTTAATGTCGTTACAAACACGCAATAAAGCAGACTGTGTATTATAGCTGGAGCGATATGCAGATTGCCTAGAATCAAAAAGATTATGTTCATTTAAATAATCCACCATTTGATCAGCTACAATTCTTTCAAGAAGTTTAGACATCGCTGGCAGATTAGCAATCGGTCGAGTGTCGGATGGGGAATCAGTTTGCTAATTTTAGATAGCAGACGAATGAGAGCACGTTTCCAAGCAGATGGAAAAAAAGAGAATTTCAGCGATTTATTGAAAAGCTCAGTAAGCCAGGACGAGATGCAAAGCTAGACAATGCGCAGAACAAAAAGAGAAATGCCGTCTACACCAGAAGCATAAGAATGAAGGAGGCTGGCAACAATGAGCTTATAAATCATACTAGAAATAATAGGAGAAAACGAAAACTCTGGGCGATTGGATGGATAGGTAAGAGATGAAATGGGAGCGTCCCAGATGCACACAGTAATAAACGGACACAGCAAGCTGAGTGAAACGGACACAGTAACAAACGGACACAGACCAAATGCGCACAGAGCGAAACGGACACAGTGCGAAACGGACACAGACCAAATGCGCACGGACCAAATGCACACGGACCAAATGCGCACACTGCACATGCGCACACTGCACGTGCGCACGGACCAAATGCAATCCATGTACATTGCAAGCAGAGTAAAGTCCACATAGGTTAGCGACTTGGACGAGGTGGGTGCGGGAGGGGGGGCCGAAGGCCCCCCTTGCATTCTACGTGTGTATATGTGTGTGTGTGTGTATGTGTGCGTGCAAAGCATTCACTGCATCACATTGGTTTGCGACTTTCTGTGTGTGCATTTGGTCCGTGCGCATGTGCAGTGTGCGCATTTGGTCTGTGTCCGTTTGTTACTGTGTCCGTTTTGCACTGTGTCCGTTTGTTACTGTGTCCGTTTCGCACTGTGTCCGTTTATTACTGTGTCTGTTTGGTCTGTGTCCGTTTGTTACTGTGTCCGTTTTACTCAGCTTGCTGTGTCCGTTTATTACTGTGCGCATCTGGGACTCACTCGATGAAATAGTTGAGCTGAAGCTAGAATAATTCAACAGCAAGGCAAAAAAGACAGAGACATAGTACAAGTTTAATTGAGATGAGGTAAAGAAGTGAAGAGGAGAAACCAAAGTGGACTTGACGAGACCAAGACGGGCAAGCTCTCTCCATAACTTAGCCGGATCATCAATATTGTCCAGAGAGCCAACAAGAAACTCACTTTTTGCACGTTTAATATCAGAGTTTAGCTGAAATATGATCATGTCGCGCCAAATTTCGGATATGATTATATATAAGCATATAAAATTGCATATGTTATCAAATCTTTTGATATGTATATAATTATGCATTATTTTATCTGATTATATTATACCCGTTTTTTCTCGGGTTATTTAAAGCAAGAGCATTAGAAAATATTTTTTCTATTAATACGTCAGACGTGGAGTGTAAAAACGGAAGAACTTTATAATTGTGCAACTTTCATGATTTTTCGCAAAAAAAAACAAATAATTTTTGTACCTACTTCCATGTTTTCCGATTGATCAGCTTCATCATCTACAAGCAAGTACTTCCGTTAAAAAGTAAAAAATAAATCTTTTCTTTAAAAAGCCATGCAAGTGATTTTATTGTTACAATCTTTCGCGAGAAAAACGAAATTAAAAATAATTAGGAAGAAACATAAAGAAAAAGAAGAAGAGTAAAATAAAATTAATCATTTATACATGTAAATAAATTATAATTAATGCGTAAATAAATAATTAAATATCTCAGAAAATGGTAGAAAGATTGTTATTGTTTAATTGTTATATAAATTTTGGAAATTTATATCTGACAGCATGAATATTATAGAATATAATATTTATCTTTTATATAAAAAAAAAACGAAGAATATCATAAAAATAATTGAACTAGAGATAGCAAGAGAGAAAAAAAGAGAAAAATACAAAAAAAATTTCGACTTCGTCAAAAATATATGTAATAATTTTATCATGTTTTTACTTTTGACTCTCGGCAAATTTCTTTGTGTTTATTAAAAACTGCCAACGTTAAATAAATTATATTTAATTTGTTACAATTAACGTTAAACACATTGAATTTTGACAGCTGTTAAATTTTTATAGACTAGAACACAACATTGCGCGCGCTTCGCGCGCGCCACTTAGCATTTTTATATTGAACATTGCACTTATTCTTCTTCTGTAATATTACTCTCACATACTTTATCATATTTAATGCCCTTCTCTATCTCACGCTCCCTCATTCTCCCTTTCCCCCTCTCTAAATTATTAATTATATTATTAATTATATTAATTATATTATTTTCATATTGTTCAATATTACTCTTACACACTTTACTTTCTTATTTAATCCTCTTCTATATCTCTCACGCTCTCTCATTCTCCCCCCTCCTCTCCACCTCTCTCTCTCTCTCTCTCTCTCTCTCTCTCTCTTTCTCTTCTTCTTCTACCTATCACTTAATTCTTGCAATTTTTTTAAACTTTTTATTTTTTATAAATATCTATATAAACACTGGCGCAAAAGAAAACGAGACAAAAGTTTTGACCGATTTTTAGGCAATCTTCAAAGTGATGCAACTTTGCGAAAAATCATCTAAATTACATGTACTTTTTTTAAATTAAAGGGCAAAGACTCTACTTTGAGAATCCCTAGGTGAAAGTTTGATTTGTTAAGTGCTAATATAACATATAGTATTGCATTGAGTAGGCAGTCCTCAACTACATATCTCATTGGATACATTACATTTTTTTGCAGTGTATATATGGTTTTACGTCCATATCAGCTATATTAATTGATTTTGAAACAGCTATAAGAAAATCAATATATCTACCAGTTTGGAGTCAATGTTAATTACAACCAAATAATATATTGATTTTCTACCCCTGACATTCATTAATATTATGTAAATTTTTATTTTTATTTTCTGTATATACCTCTTTAATATTTCTTTTTTTCTTTTCTTACTCTCTGCTTCCTCTATTTCTTTTTTTCTTTTTTTAATATAATGTTTATTTTCTTTAACCTTAAATAAAAACATTTATATATGTTAAAAATAAAAACGCAATTAAGTCATTAAAAATTCAAAATTTTGACAAAACAAGCTTTACAGCTTTTTAAACAATTATTAAATACCTATCTCGTCTTTCTTCCTTTTTTCTCTCCGCTTTTTTATGAAATGTCTTAATGTTTATTAATTTAAAAGAATTATGCGTTTTGAATCTTTTCTCTCTTTTCTTTTTTTCTCTCCTTTCTTTATCTTTTTCTCTTTCTTTAATCCTCTATCCTTTATCTTCTGCAATTTTGAATAAAAAACGTGTAAGTATAATTTTATAAATAATTACATAATATTATATAAAAACATTTTTATAAAAAATTATTATTTACTTAATTATTTTAAATTTTATTTTTTATTTTTTTTTATCTTACGCTCTCTCACTCTCCTTTTCTCCCTCTCTCTCTTTCTCTCTTTCTCTCTCAACACAAATTATTAATCATATTTTTATGTTGTCTATATCTATCCTCTATCTTCTGCAATTTTGAATAAAAAACGT
This sequence comes from Monomorium pharaonis, assembly GCF_013373865.1. Classification (NCBI taxonomy): domain Eukaryota; kingdom Metazoa; phylum Arthropoda; class Insecta; order Hymenoptera; family Formicidae; genus Monomorium; species Monomorium pharaonis. Next base: position 10,399,100 of record NC_050472.1, on the reverse strand, counting down.
GTAAGTGTAAGTTTATAAATAATTACATAATATTATATAAAAACATATTTTAATAAAAATTATTTACATATTTTTTTTAAACTTTTTTTTATAAATACACACACACACACATATATGTATGTATTTATTTAAAAAAAAGTTAAAAAAATTAAGTAAATAATAATTTTTAATAAAATATATTTTTATATAATATTATGTAATTATTTATAAATTTACATAATTTTACACACACACACACACGCGCGCGCACGCACAAATATACACACACAGAAAAAAATATAGTCAATAATATATGTAATTGCGAGCTGCTAACTTACAATAATATTTACTGTTAATGCTCTAACACTCTTCTTTTTCTTCTTTCTTACACTCTCTTTCTCTCTCTCTCTCTTTCTGCTCCTTCTTTCTATAGAAGTCGCTGTTTCTCCTTCTGTTTTCTTTTCTGCTTCTTTTTTCAACAAAAGTCGAAACTCTCTTTCTCCTACCAATCTATTTCCTTTCCTTCTTTTTTTCTAAAAGATTATAAAATTTTAAAGATATTATTGTTATTTCCTATATATATTACATTATTACTTAATATATCTTAATATTATATAAAAACATATTTTAATAAAAATTATTTACTTATTTTTTTTAAATTTTTTTTTATAAATACACACACACACACATATGTATGTATTTATTTAAAAAAAGTTAAAAGAATTAAGTAAATAATAATTTTTAATAAAATATATTTTTATATAATATTATGTAATTATTTATAAATTTACATAATTTTACACACACACACACGCGCGCGCATACACAAATATACACACACAAAAAAAAAATTAGCCAATAATATATGTAATTGCGAGCTGCTAACTACATAAAATACTCAATACAATAATATTTACTGTTAATGCTCTAACACTTTTCTTTTTCTTCTTTCTTACACTCTCTTTCTCTCTCTCTCTTTTTCCGCTCCTTCTTTCTATAGAAGTCGCTGTTTCACCTTCTGTTTTCTTTTCTGCTTCTTCTTTCTACAAAAGTCGAAACTCTCTCTTTCTCCTACCAATCTATTTCCTTTCCTTCTTTCTTTCTAAAAGATTATAAAATTTTAAAGATATTATTGTTATTTCCGAGAGAGAGAGATTATATTATTACTTAATATATCTCTTTATTACTTACCTTATTACTTACACACTTTTGATATAACCAATTTTGATTTGAAAACACAACTGTCAAACACAACTGTCAAACACAACTGTCAAACACTACGAAGCATGCGGCTCAATGATCAGCGAAAGAACCAATCAGCATCGCGGATTAAAGGCAACAATTCTTCGAGACTTTCGAGATGACTTCGATACATTCGATAAATAAATAACATATCTTTTTTTAGAAAAGGATGATTATCTATACAATCATCGTTGCAATTTATTTTTAAAAAACAAAAATGAAAAGTCAAACAGCGCGCGCGAAACGCGCGTCTATAGTATATTGTTATAAGTTCATCTCACACATCCAGGTTTAGAAAGTGATTTTAAAAATAGATATTCGGTGTAAAGAGAATGATAAAATCATGAGATCACGTATTATTACGAGCATTCACTACATTCATTTAACTCTACGAATATACTAACATCCGAATTTTGATCTGCTTCGGTTTATTAAACTTATTTTAAAATTATAAAGAAGGTGGCGCAAGTCTTTGGCTTAAATTTTATCATTCTCTGCTATTATGTTATTATTTTTATCTAAGCATAGCGAGCGCATCTGAACTGCGGTCATCCGAACTACGATTCGCACTCTTTATTGCAGTCTGTCTCGATGTTATCTTTCACTCTTCAATCTGCCTTTTCGCACATCGTTTTCTAAACGTATAAACAATTATTACAATAATTTTTATTCTTGAATCTTATGATTTTTATTACTGCTAATTTTTCGCCACTTTAAAGCGATCTGTCAATACTTTCTCTTCCAGGAAACAGTCTGTCAATAATTGTGACCTCTTGTTTTAATAAACACTAAACATTTCCGCAGATTTTATCCTTGAATCTTATTTTCTTTTGTCGTGAAACTTACTGTCTTTAGTCGCCCGGCCACCGCCTTAATCTTCCTGACCACTCAGGCAGATTGGCGATTTAGTGTTCGGCAATACCAAAGGACCCTTTTTAGATAGAGACAATCCACGATGCTTATTGATGCTGTTTTTATGTAGCTAGCTCTCAGTCTATTACTTTACACGTCATTTATAGGTTTAAAACAAAAATAAAAGCAAAAAAACAAAATAATAAAACCAAAAATCAAAAAAATAAAAAAACAAAAAGTAAAAATGTAAAAAAAGCAAAGAAGCTAGTATATCCTCACGTCCACATCGTTAGATCTGGATAACGCTAAGAGGAAATTATTACGAGTTTTTAAAAATGCAGCATATGTTTTTGGAATATTATTACTTGTATTTATTCGTATTTGTATATATATTTCAATAAATTTCCTTTCTTTCGGAAGGATCTGTATTGGAATAACTTTTTGAAATTTTTCGAATTGACAGATTTCTAATAACTTACTAAAATATCTTTTTTTACATATTTGTACATATTTTTATAATTTTACTTCTATCTAACGGTCATATTGAATCCGTCGTTTTGAATTTTGTAAATTTAATATGAAATTTGTAATTAGCGAAAACGTGTATGTATATATATATATATATATGTATATTTATATACACACGCGTGCGCGTGCGTGCGTGCGTGCGTGCGTGCGTGCGTGCGTGCGTGCGTGCGTGCGTGTGTGTGTGTGTGTATTGTATATCTAATTCTCATTCAGATTTGCACTAATTATACATGACTACCATTGTATCCGTCATTTATTATATTTAACTTCAGATTTGTAATCAGTAAACCGAAAAACATAAAAATATAAAACTGCAAAATATCACAGAAATCCGTTAAGTAAAAAAAATTGCGCCAGTCAGCAAATTTAAAATGACAAAATAGCATTGCAACTTGTATTACTTGAAGTAATATATCACTACTCGATATAATATTTGATGTATTCGTTTTTCGTTTCTGTTTATGCCTAAATAAGATCATATTAATTTTTGTCTTTTAATAGTTGAATAGTAAAATGAAGAATATTTTCAAGATAAATTTGACTAAAGATAACAAAAAAAACAAAAAAAAAGAATTGGTAGTATAAATAGAAAAAGAAGAATAGGAAGAGAGGAAGAGAGAGAAAGAGAAAAAGAAAAGGAAAAAATAAGAGAAATATCAGGTAGTATATTACATAAAATTGTAATTTTTTTAGATGAAAAAAATAATTATTTTGAGATAAGTCAATACTTTGTGTCATGTTTTATTTTAGTTCTTTATTTATAGTTATATAAAAGAAAGAGAAAGAAACACTTTTTATTGTATTTGAAGTTAAGGATATCGGACATACAATTTTAGACAAAAGTGCATGAAATTTGAAATACTTAAATATTAAATATCTGTCTAACGACTCTAACGCATAGTAAATCTTGATGTAAGAAACTTGAACGAGTTAGTTGGAGTCTTATTTTTACTTTTACAAAGGTATCTTTCACGCATTTGCGATTTTTTTCACTTATGAATTTAAACTTTTGACAGTAAAAACGCGCAATTATCTCAAATTATATTTTATTTCTTTAAAACGGTGTAGTGAAAACAATTGAAACCTGGCAGATATTTTCATCCATTTATATACTAAATGTACAAAAAAGTTCAAAACCCAGGTACAATTTCTTCTTTATTTTTTAACTGTTTTATTATGATTTTACATAGTATCCTTTTCCATCTTATGGAAAAAGACGATCTTGACGGATAAAACAGCTCAAAAAATATAGAAGGAATAGTATTAGTGTTTTGAACTTTTTTGTACATTTGGTATATAAATAGATCAAAATATCTGCCAGGTTTTAATTGCTTTCACTACACCGTATATAATATATAATATTTATATATGTACGTATGTATTCTTATGTATATGTATGTACGTATATAAATGTAAGTATATACACACATGCACACACACATCATATATGCATGTGTGTGTATTTTATCCCTTATTCTGTTTTTTTGTGTTTCTTTGAATATTATATAATATAATTTCCGTCCTTTCATAGTAAAAACAAAGAATATTTTAAAGATAAATTTGACTAGATAACAAAAAAAGAGAAAGAAATACAAAAAGAAAACTGATACACTAAAGAAAAAGAAAAACCGAAAAAGGAGAGAGAGAGAAAGAGAGAGGGAGAGAGATATTTGAACGCACGCATAAGAGCCTGAGATATTAAAAATCGTTCTTTTATAAGCTAAGTTATATATTGAACACACACACACACACACACACACACACACACACATTCAGATGCACACACAAAATAAAAAGAAAGAGCTGGCAAATTATTCGGCTTAGCAGCGCCAAGTTTTTGTAGTAAAATATTTATTTGTATTAAAATACTTATTTGTAATATTTGTAATTTATTTGTATTAAAACTTATTTGTCAGCTCAATATTATCTCTTTTATTTCTTGCCAATATACTTCCTGACAATTGTTTTTTGTAGGCGTACAGCAGTCAATAATTTAATACGAAAGGCTAATATTTTTAATTTAATCTTGTATATAAGATTTTTTAAAATTATCTTTAAATAACCTTTGTACTAAACGAAATGTATTTGAAGATATATTTAAGACAACCTTAAAGCCATACCAGATTTGAGATTGAGATTGAATTGAAATTTGACCATTCAAAGCAAAGTTAAAGAATATTGGTTTTGTTCCTAATTTGTTACATTTCGATTTAATCCCAATATCAATCTTTAGTTAGTCTGATACGGACTTAATGAAAAATCAAACTATGAATGCCAGTTAAAAAATAAACATTTATTTTTATAGATTGGCGCATTTTTGTTCATATCATTATTTTTGTAGAGAAAAACTTAACACTCTCATTTTGTAGCGTTTATTCTTATAATTAAAGTTATACCATTTCAGGAATGTATATTACTTATATGTTATACACACGCGCACATTTAGCTATTTTTTTTTACTTTTTTTTGAAAAAGGTAATTCTGTTCGGATATCACTTATTTTGTTGTGGTTAGGCATTTTATTTAATCTACGAAGCTTTAACGTAACTTTTATAAAGCAAAACTTTTTCCCACTTTAAACAAGTGTGAAATTAAAGCGGAATTATGTAATATATAGGAAACTGTCTTATGATTACATTTTTTTATAAATAGAACGGACATTTAGTAAATTTGTATTAAATGCTTCCTATTTAATGGCATAACTCGGAATGAACATTATTTTATCTCTGTTAACGTGAAGTAACAGACATTTGTCGACTTATGTCACTAAATATATAGAAAACACTTATTCTCTACTTAAAATATAAAAGAATATATCACCTCGAAAACATTATTTATTGCCCTTAGGCAGTTAAATACACAAATATAAATTATTATATATTATAAAACATATAAACATAACTATACAATTTATAAAGCACAGTTTTATTACATAGAAAGAATTTGTGAGCTGTGGTATCGTTGTAACAAACTTTGGTCCAGCAGAAGGTGTAATATGTAATTAGTTCTCTAAATGATGGATTATTCTGGATAAGTCATATGAAATCAGAATTAAAGATAAAAACAATGTATTATGACATATAATATAGCAATAAGTTTTGTTAAAAAGTATAGACCGATATGTAAAAACGTTTCAAAATGCATATTACCTGTAGTTTTTTATAAGCTCTTCTTTTGGGGTTATATATAATAAAACCATTCAATTTTTCTTTTGTGATATTAAATCATGAATGTTTTTAATGTTTCCTGCAACGTTTCATGTTAACGATTTGATTAATGCATAAAATGTTTATTTCACATACAAAATTGCAATTTATCTTATTGATATTATAATGAAATTTTTGCCCCACTTATATATTTTGTTTTAAATTTAATTGATCTAAATAAATTAAAGGAAATTTTGTTATAAGCGGTTCTTCTACATCACGATACTTTCAACGTTTTTTCATGTAGTTCATAGTTGGTGTGACCAAGAATAAAATTGTGCCTACTAATTATACCTAAGGTTTATAATTGATATACAGGATTTTATATATTTATTATTTCTTCTTAATTAATGTAAACACATAAAATAGTCTTACAAACGATCTATTAGTTCATCCTTTACTTGAGTGCATAATTTTGGGGGATTTTTTGCTATATAATTTGTTCTTTCAAAAAAGACATTACATACAAGATATCCATATAATACATCCATCTTAATATTATATATTTCATTATGAAATATGTACACTGATAAAATATTGAATACAATATAAAAACCAATTAAATATGCAGAATTGGTATCATTTTATATCTTTATCACTTTGTTTGTAAAATAAAAATAGGCAAGTCTTTAATTCATTGAGTATTGAATCGCATTTGATGCAATATTGCATTAAGGTAGCATTTGCACATAATGCAATTAATTAATCGATAACTTTTTTATGAAAGTTACTTGTAAATCTCATAAGTTATGATTACGTTCTGCTAAATTTTTATAACGATTGACATCTATATCAAAATAATAATATGTGAATTGCTAAATATATATTATTTATCACCAACTTTTTCTAAAAATAATATATAAATATGTTTTGCACCTCTAGGCCATTGCTTTTTTGGTAACTTGCACGTTATCAATTTCAATTCAAATATTAGATGATCCTTCTCCACACATATTTGTAAAATGATCGTTTTCAATACATAAACCGTGATGAAATATAACATTTCTAATTTTATATATCTGTCCAACTATTAATATTTTACTTGTCGGAACAGCGCATAAATTAAACTTCTGTGATACTTCTGCTAATATACCATTTTGTAACAAAAATAAATTTTAATGTATAATAACTATCTGTTTCGTAAAATTTATTTCATTCTTACATAATAACTCATTTCCTCCACAACGTTTACTTATCATATAATTCAGACCTTTGAAAAAATATTTAATAAATCGTCAAAGTATTTAATAAATCGTTAAGATTAAAACTTTTCTTCTTTATATTGTTAATAGAAATTGAAACAATAACATTATTATTAGTAATAGTAACTTTTGTATTACCACATAACTTGCATCAACTAGTAGAAATAATTTGATGCTCTACCAAATTTTTTATAAAATTATATTTTATACAAAGAGATTTAAGAAAATCAAATGCATTTTGTTTAATACCAATTGAAAAACATTCCCCTAAATATTCCCGTATTGTATAAGTACTCAAATTATGTATTTCATTTTTATATCGGTGCGCTAATATACTTAAAACATCTAATCTATCAGAATTCAATAATTGTTGTCTAATAATGTTTAAATGAAATAAACATTGCAATACAGCATTTGCATAGCATGAAACTTTATCAGTATTTTGGAAACCACGTAATATCCAACAAGCAGTACGTTGTCAAATTTTTTGAGCTGACTGTTGAACGGAAATAATTGACTTCGATACTCTCCATGGCACATCTTCAATTTTACAATACTGCTCTTTTGAAATTGCAACAACTTGTTCTTCTAGTTTATGTACTCGTTTCAGCCGATTATATTCAATAATTGCCTCTTTACTAGCTACTACAGATAAAGGGTCAAAATTAATCAAATACAATCCATCCAGAGACGTTATTCGAGATAATGCAACATAAATCTGACCACAACTAAACACAGAATTACCTATATCTGCAACAACATTAATCCTTGCAAATTAATCCTTGGGCTTTATAAATGGTAATGCCATAACTCGAAAATATTGGAAATTGTTTTCTAATAACAAATGCTTTTTCCATGATTTGAAATTTAACACTTACTCTTTCAATAAAATATTCAAAACCCGGTGATAAGAGAAGTTTGATCTTTTCTACATAATCAGTAGATGAAGCTTGCACAACTGAAATAACTGTAGCTATTGTGCCATTTACAAGGCCTAAACTGGCATCAATATTACGTCTCATCATAACTTTCGCTCCAATTTTAATTGCAATTTGTTTTGAAAGCCCAGCTGTTCTACTATTATTATCATCATCGTTATCCGTCAAAACCTTTGTCACTTTTTTCTTGATATATGGAATACATTCAATCTCATCTTCAGCAATTAATAATATTTCCTTTTGCAGTGTTAAGAACATTACACATATGACAAGTAGGCAATAAACAAACGGTATCAAAAGGTAAATTATTAATAAAATTATATAACTTATCTAATCTTGTTTCGAAAGATTTACTTTTAAAAAATATTTTTAAAACATTGTCTGCTGATTGGGGTCTCGCGCTGCGCTCTCACTTGGCGCGAGCCACTACCGTGTCTCTTGATTTTCTATGGTAATATCATAAGAGAATTCCTATTCATCGTATCGAGACATTGACCACGATTGCCTAACCAATAATTATTTCCATAAAAAAAACCTGTTCTAAGTCGGACTCTTGCCGTGGAGAACGCTTATGCCTTAGTTACATAATGTATTATTAGTTGTTTACAATAAATGCTTGTGTCTTTTAAGACGTGTCGTACATGTTTACTTGCTCTTATTCTCGAGAAAAAATTAAAAATTTTACACCTTAAATATATATCCATAGTAAATTGAGATTGCCTAACATTTTGATCAAAGTCGCGAATTCAATCAATAAATAATATTCTCAAATTTAATTTATTGGCGTTTATTATTACCATCTATAACTTATTTTTACATGGTAGATTAATATAAATAATTATTATAAAAATGGTAAAATATATTTTCATAATATATTAGCATATAAAAACAATTATTCTTAAAACAATATTAACAAACGTTTAGCAATTTTTATATAACAAGGTACTATAGAAAAATAATTTCTCATATTTTTCCACGTAATAAATGGAAGTTACATTATAAAAATAAGATCAAGAAGCAAGCTACACATAAAATGTATATTGATAAAGTAAAATTTAATGAAATGCAAGCATTTAAGAATTGCGAATATGTGCAATTCTATTTTTGTAATAGTCTTTGATCTTATTTATATAATTTAGCTGTTTAGCATAACTGACGCGTTAGGCCGGATCTACAATAGGTGTAGTAAGCCTTATGGCATAAGAAATTGACCAATTATAATCGAATATGAGAAGAATAATCGAATATAATTGATTAATTTTTTATGGCTTAAGGCTTACTACACCTATTAGTAGATCTGGTTTTACGCTTTGATATTGTTACGTCACGACGCTCTCCGTCGCTCACACACACGCACTCACTCGCGAAAAGAAAGCTAAGCAAGATCTCGTTAGAATACCACTTTATTTTCGAGAACGAAAACAGATTAATAAAACGTCTTTCACGGCAAGAGTCCGACTTAGAACAGGTTTTTTTTTATGGAAATAATTATTGGTTAGGCAGTCGTAGTCAATGTCTCGATACGATGAATAGGAATTCTCTTATGATATTACCATAGAAAATCAAGAGACACGGTAGTGGCTCGCGCCAAGTGAGAGCGCAGCGCGAGACCCCAATCAGCAGACAATGTTTTAAAAATATTTTTTAAAAGTAAATCTTTCGAAACAAGATTAGATAAGTTATATAATTTTATTAATAATTTACCTTTTGATACCGTTTGTTTATTGCCTACTTGTCATATGTGTAATGTTCTTAACACTGCAAAAGGAAATATTATTAATTGCTGAAGATGAGATTGAATGTATTCCATATATCAAGAAAAAAGTGACAAAGGTTTTGACGGATAACGATGATGATAATAATAGTAGAACAGCTGGGCTTTCAAAACAAATTGCAATTAAAATTGGAGCGAAAGTTATGATGAGACGTAATATTGATGCCAGTTTAGGCCTTGTAAATGGCACAATAGCTACAGTTATTTCAGTTGTGCAAGCTTCATCTACTGATTATGTAGAAAAGATCAAACTTCTCTTATCACCGGGTTTTGAATATTTTATTGAAAGAGTAAGTGTTAAATTTCAAATCATGGAAAAAGCATTTGTTATTAGAAAACAATTTCCAATATTTTCGAGTTATGGCATTACCATTTATAAAGCCCAAGGATTAATTTGCAAGGATTAATGTTGTTGCAGATATAGGTAATTCTGTGTTTAGTTGTGGTCAGATTTATGTTGCATTATCTCGAATAACGTCTCTGGATGGATTGTATTTGATTAATTTTGACCCTTTATCTGTAGTAGCTAGTAAAGAGGCAATTATTGAATATAATCGGCTGAAACGAGTACATAAACTAGAAGAACAAGTTGTTGCAATTTCAAAAGAGCAGTATTGTAAAATTGAAGATGTGCCATGGAGAGTATCGAAGTCAATTATTTCCGTTCAACAGTCAGCTCAAAAAATTTGACAACGTACTGCTTGTTGGATATTACGTGGTTTCCAAAATACTGATAAAGTTTCATGCTATGCAAATGCTGTATTGCAATGTTTATTTCATTTAAACATTATTAGACAACAATTATTGAATTCTGATAGATTAGATGTTTTAAGTATATTAGCGCACCGATATAAAAATGAAATACATAATTTGAGTACTTATACAATACGGGAATATTTAGGGGAATGTTTTTCAATTGGTATTAAACAAAATGCATTTGATTTTCTTAAATCTCTTTGTATAAAATATAATTTTATAAAAAATTTGGTAGAGCATCAAATTATTTCTACTAGTTGATGCAAGTTATGTGGTAATACAAAAGTTACTATTACTAATAATAATGTTATTGTTTCAATTTCTATTAACAATATAAAGAAGAAAAGTTTTAATCTTAACGATTTATTAAATACTTTGACGATTTATTAAATATTTTTTCAAAGGTCTGAATTATATGATAAGTAAACGTTGTGGAGGAAATGAGTTATTATGTAAGAATGAAATAAATTTTACGAAACAGATAGTTATTATACATTAAAATTTATTTTTGTTACAAAATGGTATATTAGCAGAAGTATCACAGAAGTTTAATTTATGCGCTGTTCCGACAAGTAAAATATTAATAGTTGGACAGATATATAAAATTAGAAATGTTATATTTCATCACGGTTTATGTATTGAAAACGATCATTTTACAAATATGTGTGGAGAAGGATCATCTAATATTTGAATTGAAATTGATAACGTGCAAGTTACCAAAAAAGCAATGGCCTAGAGGTGCAAAACATATTTATATATTATTTTTAGAAAAAGTTGGTGATAAATAATATATATTTAGCAATTCACATATTATTATTTTGATATAGATGTCAATCGTTATAAAAATTTAGCAGAACGTAATCATAACTTATGAGATTTACAAGTAACTTTCATAAAAAAGTTATCGATTAATTAATTGCATTATGTGCAAATGCTACCTTAATGCAATATTGCATCAAATGCGATTCAATACTCAATGAATTAAAGACTTGCCTATTTTTATTTTACAAACAAAGTGATAAAGATATAAAATGATACCAATTCTGCATATTTAATTGGTTTTTATATTGTATTCAATATTTTATCAGTGTACATATTTCATAATGAAATATATAATATTAAGATGGATGTATTATATGGATATCTTGTATGTAATGTCTTTTTTGAAAGAACAAATTATATAGCAAAAAATCCCCCAAAATTATGCACTCAAGTAAAGGATGAACTAATAGATCGTTTGTAAGACTATTTTATGTGTTTACATTAATTAAGAAGAAATAATAAATATATAAAATCCTGTATATCAATTATAAACCTTAGGTATAATTAGTAGGCACAATTTTATTCTTGGTCACACCAACTATGAACTACATGAAAAAACGTTGAAAGTATCGTGATGTAGAAGAACCGCTTATAACAAAATTTCCTTTAATTTATTTAGATCAATTAAATTTAAAACAAAATATATAAGTGGGGCAAAAATTTCATTATAATATCAATAAGATAAATTGCAATTTTGTATGTGAAATAAACATTTTATGCATTAATCAAATCGTTAACATGAAACGTTGCAGGAAACATTAAAAACATTCATGATTTAATATCACAAAAGAAAAATTGAATGGTTTTATTATATATAACCCCAAAAGAAGAGCTTATAAAAAACTACAGGTAATATGCATTTTGAAACGTTTTTACATATCGGTCTATACTTTTTAACAAAACTTATTGCTATATTATATGTCATAATACATTGTTTTTATCTTTAATTCTGATTTCATATGACTTATCCAGAATAATCCATCATTTAGAGAACTAATTACATATTACACCTTCTGCTGGACCAAAGTTTGTTACAACGATACCACAGCTCACAAATTCTTTCTATGTAATAAAACTGTGCTTTATAAATTGTATAGTTATGTTTATATGTTTTATAATATATAATAATTTATATTTGTGTATTTAACTGCCTAAGGGCAATAAATAATGTTTTCGAGGTGATATATTCTTTTATATTTTAAGTAGAGAATAAGTGTTTTCTATATATTTAGTGACATAAGTCGACAAATGTCTGTTACTTCACGTTAACAGAGATAAAATAATGTTCATTCCGAGTTATGCCATTAAATAGGAAGCATTTAATACAAATTTACTAAATGTCCGTTCTATTTATAAAAAAATGTAATCATAAGACAGTTTCCTATATATTACATAATTCCGCTTTAATTTCACACTTGTTTAAAGTGGGAAAAAGTTTTGCTTTATAAAAGTTACGTTAAAGCTTCGTAGATTAAATAAAATGCCTAACCACAACAAAATAAGTGATATCCGAACAGAATTACCTTTTTCAAAAAAAAGTAAAAAAAAATAGCTAAATGTGCGCGTGTGTATAACATATAAGTAATATACATTCCTGAAATGGTATAACTTTAATTATAAGAATAAACGCTACAAAATGAGAGTGTTAAGTTTTTCTCTACAAAAATAATGATATGAACAAAAATGCGCCAATCTATAAAAATAAATGTTTATTTTTTAACTGGCATTCATAGTTTGATTTTTCATTAAGTCCGTATCAGACTAACTAAAGATTGATATTGGGATTAAATCGAAATGTAACAAATTAGGAACAAAACCAATATTCTTTAACTTTGCTTTGAATGGTCAAATTTCAATTCAATCTCAATCTCAAATCTGGTATGGCTTTAAGGTTGTCTTAAATATATCTTCAAATACATTTCGTTTAGTACAAAGGTTATTTAAAGATAATTTTAAAAAATCTTATATACAAGATTAAATTAAAAATATTAGCCTTTCGTATTAAATTATTGACTGCTGTACGCCTACAAAAAACAATTGTCAGGAAGTATATTGGCAAGAAATAAAGAGATAATATTGAGCTGACAAATAAGTTTTAATACAAATAAATTACAAATATTACAAATAAGTATTTTAATACAAATAAATATTTTACTACAAAAACTTGGCGCTGCTAAGCCGAATAATTTGCCAGCTCTTTCTTTTTATTTTGTGTGTGCATCTGAATGTGTGTGTGTGTGTGTGTGTGTGTGTGTGTGTGTTCAATATATAACTTAGCTTATAAAAGAACGATTTTTAATATCTCAGGCTCTTATGCGTGCGTTCAAATATCTCTCTCCCTCTCTCTTTCTCTCTCTCTCCTTTTTCGGTTTTTCTTTTTCTTTAGTGTATAATGTCATCCATATATGTCAATACTTTACCGCTGGCTATGTGCTCTCGAAACACGGCGTTAATAAATTTTTGAAATATCGCCGGTGCGTTACAAAGGCCAAAAGGAGTTTTTAGGAATTCAAAGTGCCCATCGGACACTATGAACGCGGTATACTTCTGACTGTTTTCGCTCACAGGCACGTGAAAAAAACCGTTCTTTAGATCTAGCACGCTGAAAAGATTTGATCCTTGTAATCGGTCTAGGTGATCGTCAATCAGCGGCAGGGGGTATCGATCTTTTACTACTTTTCAGTTCAGCCTTCGATAATCTACACAGAGTCGCGTTTTGTTGTTCCCTTTCTTTACCAAAACCACTAGGCTAGAGTATTCGAACGTATTTGGTTTTATTACGCCTTGTTGCAGCCACTCTTGAATATGCTCATTCACTCTCTCTTTGTCTCTAGGCGCTAATCTTCGCGGTCGCTCATATACTGGTATGCCGTCTTTTAAAATTAGATCTAATTTAATTCCTACTTGCTTTGTCGCGCATGGTTTGTAATTATTTATGGCCTCTTTAACTCGCAATTTTAACTCGTCGTTGCTTACATTAATTTCTGAAATTTTCGTTACGTAGATCGGCACCGCTCGTCAATTTCGCACTTAGAATCTTTCATTACTTCAATACGGAAAATTTCTGGAACATGCTCTGGAAAGCTTATCGCGTCGTTCTTATCTATACGCTTCGTGATTACAATATTCGTTCCGTTTAACTGTGCATTCGCGCGTTTTAATAAATCAGAGCCGAGTATTAAATCATCGCTCAAATATGCATCGGGAATTATTTAAATTCTAAGCTTATAATTTTCATCGTCTATTGTTACATCGGCCGTGAAACTTCCTAATGTTGTTACACTACTTAATGTTGTTATACTACCTATGCCTCTACACGCGGTTTCCGGACCGTCGAGCGCAGACAAACCCAACTTTACATACTATTTCGCCGTCATCAAGTGCAAGTCGCTTTCGGTGTCGAATAGAGCTATAACTTTTTTACCGTTAATCATCACCGTTTTATGGACGCGGCTGTCTTGTTGTACGTCTGCACTGCATTTGTTCACCTGGCTGGATTCGCTCTTCTTCGGGCACTTTGCTGCCACATGTCCAAATAGGCCGTACTGAAAGCACTTTATTCCCTTTTCTTTGTGGGGACAGCTTGTGCCTAGGTAATTCTTGTCAGTACAGTTGTAACACCGCCTCTCCTGGTTCTTCGATCTTTGGTCTTCTGTTCCTGGCTTTTCCGATTTCGGACTCGACTTCTTCTCGACTCGTTGAAGCTTCGATTTTTGAGACACTCTCATATTCTCGTACTGCGATAATTTTTTACGCAAAGATTTTATATCTGATGCACCGTATAGAACACTCTTATTAAAGACATCGTCCTGTATACCGTCAATAATGTATTGGATTTTTGCCTCTGTTTCGATATCGGCGTGACTCCCAACATCCGATACATGTATTCCTGGTACGATTCGTTATCTTTTTTCTTCGTACGGGCTAATTCCTGGTGGACTTTTTTGCTATTCACCGTTTTTCCAAATTCTAAAGTCAAGGATTTCTTCAGTTTTGCCCATGTCGTCAGTCGCTTTTCGTAGGACACAAACACCTTTGCTGATCCTCGCAGCAGTTTCTTTGCATAAATTATCTTATACGGTTCTGGCTATCCACATATCTTGGAGGTCTCCTCGAATTCTTCCAACCACTTACGGATGTTTTGACCACCATCGCCGCTAAACGGTTGCATCGAGTCTTCAACATCCTTGAACAATAACGCCTGTCTCACAATCTCTCTTCTTAGCAGTTTTGTCTCCTGCTCGTCATTTTCTTTCTTGTCATCTTCGTCGTCAGTATCACTCTCCGTTTCTTCATCTTCGTTATCTTCTTTACATCAAAGGACAGCTCTCAAGCGCTTGCGCAGCTCACTCTTGTTGCCGCTACATTTTAGTTTCAGTTTTCCTAATTTCACCTTAAGTTCTTCAATTCGCAGCGCGTCTACGTCAATCACAGTCTCGTCGTCAGCCATACTCAATGGTTTTCCGTGTTTTGGCGTCACTCAGAAAAATGCTCTAAATCCACTCGAGAATTAATAGTCACTCAGACAATGTAATTGTTGCTCACTCAGTTCGACAATGTCTCACAAAAATTAACTCGCGGCACGTTTTATCCAGATCCCGGACGAACCTCCAGATTGTGGGATCTAAAGGATAAAAACGAGTCAGGACGTGTATAAGAATATATGTATTTGCGATAACAGGAGGTTGACTAGGCGCGGCTGCTCGCTAGGACTCACTGTCGTCGACTGACTCTCCCCGCACGCTCGTCCTGCACGTCCGCGCTCGCGCTGGCTTTTTGATAAAAGACGATCAAAAAAAGATTGCGCATCTTTTCCCTCGCAGTTTCGCCTCGCTTCGCTTAGCAACACCGCATCGGCGATCGCGGCACACTCCGAAAGAACACACAGCTCTCACACACGCACACGCGCGCATACGCTCTCTGTTCCTACATTAGTGAAGCTTCCCAACCATAATTTAAATATTTTTTTAAATATTTTTCTAAACAACTTTTTAAATACAAAATAATTATTACATAAACATTAAATAAATGTTACGTAAATATTATTTTAAACAATTTATGAAAATATTAATTAATAATAAATAAACATTAATTAAATATTACATAAAAATTTGTCCTAAATTATTATAATTATTGTAACTTAAATATTAAATCAATATTAGATAAATAAATATAAAATATTATTTTAAATATTTTCTTTTAAATAAAGTAAATATATAAACATAAACATTAAATAAATGATATATAAATATTATTATATTATATAAACGATTTATTAAATTGTTAAACTAATATTAAATAAATATAAATTAAACATTATATAAATATTTGTCCTAAATTATTATTTCAAATAATTAATCATTGTAACATAAATATTATATTAATATTTAAAATATATTTTTAAAGTATTATATATATATACTTTAAATATTATTTTAAAGATGAAATAAATATTACATAAACATTAAATAAATAATGTTACGTAAATATTATTCTAAACGATTTATTAAAATGTAAAGTCAATATATTAAATAAATATTAATTAAATATTATATAAATATTTGTCCTAAATCATTATTTTAAACAATTAATGATTGAAATATAAATATTAAATTAATATTAAATAAATATTTTTTTAAGTTTTATTTTAGATATTTTTTAAATATAAAATAAATATTAAATAAACATTAAATAAATATTGCGTAAATAATTTTCTTAAACTATTATTTTTAATAAAAAATTAATTATTTTTAAATATTAAATGAACGTTAAATAAACATTTTATAAATATTTTTTCTAAATCGTTATTAAAAATGAATAATTTATATAAAATAAATATTAAATAAATATTAAATAAATATTAAATAAATATTATTTGTAAAATAAACATTAATAATGTAAAAATAATTAAAAATAAATATTTGAAAAACATTTAAAAAATATTGCTTGCTGATTGGTATAGAAAAAATCCGAAAGAGGAGAGAGAGAGAGAGAGAGAGAGAGAGAGAGAGAGAGAGAGAGAGAGAGAGAGAGAGAGAGAGAGAGAGAATACACAACATATATGTATATGTAGATACATATATTCTTATATGTACATAAGTACTTATAAGAATAAATACATACACATAAACACATTATCAGCAATGTTATTCTCTATTTTGTTGTTATCTGATATTCTTCCTGATATAAAAACATATATATTTTTATATGATCATATATGACAATGTCCAAAACTGAGCACAGATATGATCTTATCTTTATGTATGTAATCAGATTTGCCTATATCTGATTATCAAATTTACATATGTACATATGATTAGTTACGAGCATATGTTAAACTGTATGATCATATATGTAATAATATTCAAAATTTGGCGTGATACGATCTTATCTTTGCATGATCATATTTGATCAGATCTGTTTTTATATGTAATAAGATTTAATTGTATATGATCATATAAAGATATGATCGTGTCGCGCCAAATTTCGGATATGATTATATATAAGCATATAAAATTGCATGTCATCAAATCTTTTTATATGTATATAATTATGCATTATTTTATCTGATTATATTATACCCATTTTTTCTTGGGTCAATAAAGCAGGAGCATTAGAAAATATTTTTTCTATTAATACGTCAGACGTGAAATGTGAAAACGGAAGTACTTTATAATTGTGCAACTTTCATGATTTTTCGCAAAAAAAACAAATAATTTTTGTACCTACTTCTATGTTTTCCGATTGATCAGCTTCATCATCTATAAGCAAGTACTTCCGTTAAAAAGTAAAAAATAAATCCTTTCTTTAAAAAGCCATGCAAGTGATTTTATTGTTACAATCTTTCGCGAGAAAAACGAAATTAAAAATAATTAGGAAGAAACATAAAGAAAAAGAAGAAGAGTAAAATAAAATAAATCATTTATACATGTAAATAAATTATAATTAATGCGTAAATAAAGAATTAAATATCTCAGAAAATGGTAGAAAGATTGTTATCGTTTAATTGTTATATAAATTTTGGTTTATATCTGACAGCATGAATATTATAGAATATAATATTTGTTTCTTATATAGAGAAAACGAAGAATATTATAAAAAAACAATTTAACTAAAGATAGCAAAAGAGAGAAAGAAAGATAGAAACCAAAAAAATTTTCGACTTCGTGAAATATGTATAATAATTTTATCATGTTTTTACTTTTGACTCTCTGCAAATTTTTTTGTGTTTATTAAAAACTGCCAACGTTGAATAAATTACATTTAATTTGTCACAATTAACGTTAAATACATTAAATTTTGACAGCTGTCAAATTTTTATAAATGATTATCTATACAATCATCGTTGCAATTTATTTTTAAAAACTAAAAAATGAAAAGTCAAACAGCGCGCGCGAAGCGCGCGTCTATGGTGTATTGTTATAAGTTCATCTCACACATCCAGGTTTAGAAAGTGATTTTAAAAATAGATATTTGGTGTAAAGAGAATGGTAAAATCATGAGATCGCGTATTATTACGAGCACTCACTGCATTCATTTAACTCTACGAATATATTAGCATCCGAATTTTGATCTGTTTCGGTTTATTAAACTTATTTTAAAATTATAAAGAAAGTAGCGCAAGTTTTTAGCTTAAATTTTATTATTCTCTACTATTATTTTACCATTTTTATCTAAGCATAGCGAGCGCATACTGCGATCATCCGAACTACGATTCGCGCTCTTTATCGCAGTCTATCTCGATTTTATCTTACACTCTTCAGTCTGCCTTTTTGAACATCGTTTTCTAAACGTATAAACAATTATTACAATAATTTTTATTCTTGAATCTTATGATTTTTATTACTGCTAATTTTTCGCCACTTTAAAGCGATCTGCCGATACTTTCTCTTCCAGGAAACAGTCTGTCAATAATTGTGATCTCTTGTTTCAATAAACACTAAACATTTCCGCAGATTTTATCCTTAAATCTTATTTTCTTTTGTCGTAAAACTTACTGTCTTTAGCCGCCCGGCCCCCGCCTTAATCTTCCTGACCACTCAGGCAGATTGGCGATTTAGTGTTCGGCAATACCAAAGGACCCTTTTTAGATAGAGACAGTCCACGATGTTTATTGATGCTGTTTTTATGTAGCTCTCGGTCTATTACTTTACACGTCATTTATAAGTTTAAAACAAAAATAAAAGCAAAAAACAAAATAATAAAACCAAAAACAGAAAAAATAAAAAAACAAAAAATAAAAA
Source organism: Monomorium pharaonis (assembly GCF_013373865.1). Classification (NCBI taxonomy): domain Eukaryota; kingdom Metazoa; phylum Arthropoda; class Insecta; order Hymenoptera; family Formicidae; genus Monomorium; species Monomorium pharaonis. The sequence continues at coordinate 10,379,558 of NC_050472.1, read as the reverse complement.
CGTAAAAAAAGCAAAGAAGGAGCTAGTATATCCCCACGTCCACGTCGTTAGATCTGAATAACGCTAAGAAGGAATTATTACGAGTTTTCAAAAATGAAACATATGTTTTCGGAATATTATTACTTGTATTTTTCGTATCTGTATACATATTTCAATAAATTTTCTTTCTTTAGGAAGGATCTGTACTGGAATAACATTTTGAAATTTTTCGAATTGACAGATTTCTAATAACTTATTAAAATATCTTTTTTTGCATATTTATGCATATTTTTATGCATAATTTTACTTCTATCTAACGAGCATATTGAATCCGTCATTTTGAATTTTGTGAATTTAATATGAAATTGGTAATTAGCGAAAATGTGTGTATATGTGTGGTGTGTGTGTGTGTGTGTGGTGTGTGGTGTGGTGTGTGTGTGTGTGTGTGTGTGTGTGTGTGTGTGTGTGTGTGTGTGTGTGTGTGTGTGTGTGTGTGTGTGTGTGTGTGTGTGTGTGTGTGTGTGTGTGTGTGTGTGTGTGTGTGTGTGTGTGTGTGTGTGTGTGTGTGTGTGTGTGCGCGCTCGAAGGATTTTTATAATAGCAGATCGGCCGAAGTTTGTAAATAGTACAAAAAGCACATTGCTTTTGTTTTAGTTAAGTATTATCGTAATTAATATAATACAAACGTTGTACGTAACTGTCTATATCGTCTTCGCTGATTACATTTTTAATTATTAAGCAATTATTTAGAAATTTAATCAGCGTAAATGATATAGACAGTTATGTACAACGCTTGGATCAGGGTAATGAAAATGCAAATTAAAAATTAATGCATTACTTATTAATTTTTTAATAAGTAATTATTTCTTAACTCATTAATCATTAAAACAGTAATCCGAAATGGAAAAAATCGCATTGATTATTACAAAAGTTATGCGTAATAAAAAAAAATCGCATTAATTATTTCAAAAGTAATGCGTAATTGAGAATTTTCGTATTGGTTATTGAGAAAATATTCCGTAATGCATTTCAAAAAGTAGTGCATTATTTAGAACCTTGGCCCAGATGTTAATCGCGACAATATTTTATTAAAACGAAAGCGATGTGCACAAGAGAAGACGACCATAAAACAATGACTTATTGTTTAAAATGTCTACGTGCTATATGTACAAATCATGTTGCGAAAGTCTATTTATAGTACATCGTTCCGCTGATCTTCCTTAATATTTTCTTAAATTTTGATTAATTAATAAATGTATTTTTTATATATTTATGTGTATATACTGTTATTTTGTCTTCCATTTAATTATGTATTCGAAAAACAAGGTGCATAGCGAAGAAAATCTCTTTTGAAAATCGGTGATTTTCAATATGCAAAATAATTATATTTTTTGAAAGGACGCGTTACGACGTACTTTTTTTTAATTTGAACTTTTTTCTTTGAGAAACTGTACTTTAAAGTTGGCCAAAATTTATATTTTCATTTTTCTTTAATCATAAAAATAGCAAATTTTCTCCAATTTTGTCACAAACGCTCCCTCATATTTTTGTTTATAATTTTTTTTTAATTCTTTAAAACACTTTTTCATTTAGGTATTCTAAAATTAGAGATTCTGTCCAACAAAACTAGTAGACTTCGAACGTTTAAATCCGTTTAATTTCCAGGAAATCGTACCTGTTTGAGTGTTCATAAGGTCTCCAAAATCCCAGAGTGGGTTTACGAAAGTTTGTTTACGTGCGTTCTAGGGTACGTGTTCTAGGGTAAATTTTAACAGGTTTTAATCGTTGATTTTAAGAGGATGCTAAATTTTTCTTAATTTATCGATCAAATGTGAACTTTTCTTATCATTTAATTAAATTTACACAAGTAAAAGTCCTTTTCTACAATTAAAGTATAGATAAGTGCTGACAAAACGATTTTGTGCAAAGAATATAAAAAGGTTGTTAAATTGTCGGTTTCTGGTGCAGATTCGTAATAAAATTTATTTGATATAAAATAAATTTTGTATCTAGTACGTATAAATTAAACCAGATCCGCAGTCGAGTGAATTAAAATTATTAAGCAACAATACTGTGCTTTCAGATTAAGTGTAGGCGTCTTAAAAGTGTAAGTTAATAGGTTTTTTATTTTCTATAAGAAATTAAATCAAATACTGTTAAGAGTATGATTGTCATTAGATCGGCGTCATCGGAATTTAGAAGTGAAAGCGTCTATATTTGCTCACATGTTTGGTTTAACCGAAACTTTGTGGTCGACTACACGAGGCCAAATGATGACAGTCACGAAAATGATTCCTTTCTTAGTGAACGCTGTCTAACGCGATTTAACGGCAATACGCGTTCGAAACCGCGCATTCTTGTGACCGCTGCCGTGAGAATCAGATCGCAAATGTGTTCACTATTCGTGCGTGCAATCAGATTCTGTAAAACAATAGATACTGAATTCTGTGAATTGTGATTATTGAACTGGATCTTTTTTAACAAACAATATTGAATTATTCGCTCATCCCGAACAACTGGCATTATTTAGCATTGTAAACGAATAAAGGTAAAATACCAACGCGCTCTCTTTCTATCGATTCACACTTACTCTCCGCCTTCACATCATTATGACTGTCACGCTACTCCCCAATCAGCAGACAATGTTTTAAAAATATTTTTTAAATATTTTTCTTCATTAAATATTCATTTTTTAAACTTTTTTCGGAAAAAATGTTTATTCAATATTTATTTAATACTTTTTTTCATTAAATATTCATTAAAAATAATATTTTCTAAAAAACATTTTTAAACGTTTTTTAAATATTTTTAAAATATATGTTTTTTATTAATTATTAATTTGAAAAAATGATTTCAATAAACATTTTCTAAACGTTTTTTTAATATTTTTTAAATATCTATGTGCCATTATATATTCATTTGAGAAAATAATTTCACTAAATATTTTTTTAAACATTTCTTTAATATTTTATAAACATTTATTTTTTATTAATTATTTACTTGACAACATAATTTCAGTAAACGTTTTTTAAACGTTTATTTAATATTTTGTAAATATTTATTTTTTATTAGTTTTTCATTTGAGAAGATTGTTTCAGTAAACATTTATATAACGTTCATGTAATATTTTTTCAATATTTATTTTTCATTAATTATTTATTCAAGAAAATGATTTTCCTAAATATTTTTTTTAACGTTTCTTTAATGTTTTATAAATATTTATTTTTTATTAATTATTTACTTCAAAAAATAATTTCAGTAAACATTTTTTAAACGTTTATTTAATATTTTTTTAATATATGTTTTTTATTAATTATTAATTAAAAAAAATGATTTCAATAAACATTTTCTAAACGTTTTTTTAATATTTTTTAAATATCTATTTACTATTATATATTTATTTGAGAAAATGATTTCACTAAATATTTTTTAAACATTTTTTTAATATTTTATAAACATTTAATTTTTATTAATTATTTACTTGACAACATAAATTCAGTAAACGTTTTTAAACGTTTATTTAATATTTTGTAAATATGTATTTTTTATTAATATTTTATTTGAGAAGATTGTTTCAGTAAACATTTGTGTAATGTTTAAACAAAATTACCTTTTTAAAAAAGGTAAAAAAAGCGCGCCAAGTGTGTAATTTTTCTTTAAGAAAAAAATCACAAAATCCAAGATAAAACTTTTGATTAAATTCAACCTAAGTAATATACATTCCTAAAATGGTGTAACTTTGATTATTAAGTAACAATTATTTTAAATAAAAAATTATTGTATTTACACGCACAAATTAATTTTTCTACAAAAATAACGATATATAAATGTTTTGCGCCAATTAAGAGTGAATACTACAAAATGAGTGTTAAGTTTTTTCTGTACAAAAATAATATGAAGAAATATGCGCCAATCTATAAAAATAGATTGTTCTTTGATTGTTTTTTCTGAGCTGGCAAATTATTTGGTTTAGCGGCGCCAACTTTCTATAGTAAAATATTTATTGGAATTTGACCATTCAAAGCAAAGTTATAGAACATTGATTTTATTCCTAATTAATTACATTTCAATTCAATCCCAATATCAATCTCTAATCTGATACAAGCTTAATGAAAAATCAACAAAAAAAACCACACACTTGGCGCGCTTTTTTTACCTTTTTCAAAGGGGTAATTTTGTTTGAATATCATGCATTTTGTAGTATTTATAAATTATATATCACTTAGGTTGAAATTGATATGATCAAGAGTATTATCTTGGATTTTGTAATTTTTTTTATATATTACTAGTAAAGTAAAGAATAAAAATTAGTATTATTAAAAACATTTATTTAAAGTATTATTTAAGCTAATTAATAATTGTAAATATTAATTGACAAATTACAGCAATATTTAACTGATCCACAATTCTATATCACGCAACATCTCTTCTATCTCATGGACAACGGTGTAAAATCTGAGTTATGTTACTCTCTGATTAATTAATTTTACATTGATGTTGATGATTAAATAGATAAAGTATGACGTAGAGTTGTACGTTAGTCAAATATTGATAACATTGTAAAGATGAGAACCATCTTTTGTCACCAAAATACCGGCATTATATATATTACTAGTATACCAAATAATAAAAATTAGTATTATCAAAAACGTTTATTTAAAGTTTTATTCAACCTAATTAATAGTTGTGAATATTGATTGACATTTACAGCAATACTTAACTGACTCACAATTCTATATATCACATAACATCTTATCTATCTCATCGACACCAGTGTAAAATCTGAGTTATGTTGCTCTATGATTAATTAATTTTACATTGACGTTGATGATTAAATAAATGAAGTGTGGCGTAGAGTTGTGCATTGGTTAAATATTGATAACGTAAAGATAAAAACCATTTTTTATCACCAAGATACCAGCATTATATATGTACAAGTATACCAAAAAATAAAAATTAGTATTATCGAAAAAACGTTTATTAAAAGTTTTATTCAAGCTAATTAATAATTGTGAATATTGATTCACATTTACAGCAATATTTAATTGATTCACAATTGTATCCACTGGCGCAAAAAAACAAATGAGACAAAAATTTTGACCGATTTTTAGGCAATTTTTAAAGTGATGCAACTTTGCAAAAAATCATCCAAATTACATGTACTTTTATTTTAAATTAAAGGGCAAAGAGTCTACTTTAAGAATTTCTAGGCGAAGTTTGATTTGTTAAGTGCGAACCCTTTGTATCGTATGAAAACCAAACATGTTTTTTTTAATTGAAAAAAGTAAAAGTTTGTTATCATTTTTCACAAGTTTCTTGTTAAAATTTGGCTAATATTAATTAAGATTCTTAAAGTTTAACCTTTTATAAGCAATTTTAAAAAAAATACATGTCGATACGATGTTTTTTGTTGATTGCACACGAGTTTGAAATTTGCACTGCATTTTAGGGTATTTTAGCAAATAAATACAGTATTTTTTTAATATCACAAATTTTGAGTATCAATATAATATTGCACATTGATTTTATTCGTGTTAAACTCAATCATACCGCTGTCATCAAAGTCATCTGATCTGCACCACGTGGAGAATGACGATCGGATTTTGTACATCATGTGGCTCTGAAATTCATCGGTGGAAATTTGTACTTACTGATACTGAAACGTCCAAGAAGCACGCGAATGTGGCCGCTGCTTATGCCATCATGCCACAATATTTGAGTGAGTCCCAGATGCGCACAGTAATAAACTGACACAGCAGGCTGAGTGAAACGGACACAGTAACAAACGGACACAATGCGAAACGGACACAGACTAAATGCGCATAGACCAAACGAACACAGTAACAAACGGACACAGTAACAAACGGACACAGTAATAAACGGACAAAGTAACAAACGGACACAGTAACAAACGGACACTGTAACAAACGGACACTGTAACAAACAGACACAGTAATAAACGGACACAGTGACAAACGAATACAGTAACAAACGGACACAGACTAAATGCGCACAGACTAAACGGACACAGTAACAAACGGACACAATGCGAAACGGACACAAACTAAATGCGCACAGACCAAACGGACACAGTAACAAACGGACACAATAACAAACGGACACTGTAACAAACAGACACAGTAATAAACGGACACAGTAACAAATAAATACAGTAACAAACGGACACAGACCAAATGCGCACGGACCAACTGCGCACAGTACGAAACGGACACAGTAGCAAACCCATGTGGTGCAAAGAATGCTTTGCACGCACGCACGCACGCACGCACGCACGCACGCACGCACGCACGCACGCACGCACGCACGCACGCACGCACGCACGCACGCACGCACGCACACACACACGCACACACACACACACACGCGCGCGCGCGCGCACGCACACGGCGGGTGCAAGGGGGAACTTTGCCCTCCTCCCGCACCCACCCCGTCGATAGGGGTGCTCTGAAAAGTCGCAACTCATGTGGTAAGTTTATGCGCATTTGGTCCGTGTGCATTTGGTCCGTGCGCATTTGGTCTGTGCGCATTTGGTCTGTGTCCGTTTGTTACTGTGTCCGTTTGTTACTGTGTCCGTTTGTTACTATATCCGTTTATTACTGTGTCCGTTTCACTCAGCCTGCTGTGTCCGTTTATTACTGTGCGCATCTGGGACGCTCCCCTATATTTTGTCGGTATGACAGGTTTTCGTTGGCATGACAGGTTTCTGAATGCACGTTCAGTAAGGTATAGCACACAAACGCCTCTAGTATCAAAAGTGTGAAAGCGACATTTTCTGAAGTCGACGACGACATATCTTACATGAAAGTTTTGACATTTGGATATTGCGTCGTGATATCTCCTCTCATAGGATACATAGAGGAAAAATAAAAATAGTTTTCTTATACAAATCCCAAACTTTCGATTGAGCCTAGTTAGAACTTGATCCGTTTAGACGTTTCTGAGATCCGACAATCTTGGATGCTCGCAAGTCGCGTACTCGCGTAAAAAACACGGTCGGCTCGCGCTACGCTTTCACTTGGCGCAAGCCACTACCGTGTCTCTTGATATAATATTTTTTCAATATTTATTTTTCATTAATTATTTATTTAAGAAAATGATTTTCCTAAATATTTTTTTAAACATTGTTCTGTGGAAAACTGGTGGCGTTGCACACAAACACGCACACCGCGGTTTCGCGTAAAGGTCCTTAGTTAAAGGTTTATGGTTAATGAGATTAATACAATATATTTACACTATATCACAGTTTATTATCTATTTACAAACGCGAGTTACATATATCGCGCTATTATGCACGCCGGTGTACAGTTTATTAACGTTTGAGGACCACCGTATCCTAAATTGCACGTTTTCAAGTTCGAAGTCTACGTATGGTTGTTCGCATTCGCGCACAACATTGACTTATAATGTTCGCACTCGCGTATAAGACCGATTTATACTGTTCGTATTCGCATATAAGATCGACTTAACACTTTTCGTATTCGCGTATAAGATCGATTTATACTGTTCGTATTCGCATATAAGATCGACTTAACACTTTTCGTATTCCCGTATAAGATCGACTTATGATTGTTCGCATTCGCGTATAAGACCGATTGAACTGATGTCTACACGTAACAACGCATCTACTCAGACTGCTCGAAAGCCTGACGAGATCTTCCTTGGCGACAACCCCTTCCGCTGGTGTAATTTTTCCGCATTGCGATTCGATGGTGAACCACGAATTGACGTGCCTTGATTTGAAGAAGGGCGCCGTATGGACCAAAATATTGTGTGATGGTCTTAGCGGGGAACGGGAGAAGAGTGTTTTCGCGAACACGTTTCTTCATGTTTTCTCGCGTGCCGCCAGGAAATCTTCGACGTAGATACGGTGGGACAAGCAAATTTACGATCTGCATTGTCCTGTGACACCTGTCACATAATTTAGGTTATTTATCGATGTTTTTTGGACGGACCGAGGGGTACCGCTCGGATCCGCTGCGTGACATACGCTTGGAGTCCGTAGACCTGCGTCACGTCTTAATTGTATCAATATGCGTGCACGATTTTGCTTTCGTACAAACATTACTTTAATGTTTTATAAATATTTATTTTTTATTAATTATTTACTTCAAAAAATAACTTTAGTAAACATTTTTTAAACGTTTATTTAATATTTTGTAAATATTTTTTTTATTAGTTCTTCATTTAAATAGATTGTTTCAATAAACATTTGTGTAACGTTTATATAATACTTTTTCAATATGTATTTTTTATTAATTATTCATTTTATAAAATAATTTTAGTAAACATTTTGAAAACGTTTTTTTAAATATTTTTTATTAGTTATTTATTTTATATAAAATATTCTATTAATATCTTATATAAAAAAAATAACTAATATTATTTATTACATTATAATAACTAATATTATTTGGATGTAATAGGATATTGTAAGATATCCTATTACAAATAATATTCTATCATATCTTTTATCTCTACAATTAATGGAGCGTAAATCAAGTGTAAAGGGAAAGTGAATTATAATGTAATAAAAGAGTGACAAAAGCGTAAATTAAATCTCTAAGAAACGTAGATTAAAACAGAACATAATTAGAATTTAAAATATACTTATCGAAACAATGTGACATATATTAATAATACTAAAAAATTATAAAAAATAACATTAAAAAATTTTTTTTATTTTATACAACCAGAGCAAAAACAGACTTTTTAATAAGTTATTCTACAGGCTATTTTGTGCGCGTATGTAAAAATGAATAAAAAAACTGTACAACTTTATATTTATTTATAAAAATATAAGTTAACCCAGCAAACACAAAGTTACATGTAACATGCTTGTTAGTTGTAATTTCCCACTCAATAATATAATTGTAATATAACACACGTGTTATATTACAATTACATTGTTGAGTAGGAAATTATAACTAACAGGCACGTTACATGTAACTTGATGTTTGGTGGGTAACTATGCATGCTTCATCTTTTTGACAACGTCTATTGTAATGATCTATAACAAATATGTATCCATGAACAAGTAGTGTTCATGAATCATCGCGAGGCGTTAGGATGCGTACGGTCTTCGAAGTCAAGCAACGTTGGCGGTGGTTGACACTTGAATAAGTGACCGTTTTTCCAGGTATAAAAATATTAAACATGCTTTAATAGGTACGACTCTGGATTGACTGAAATATGTTGTGTAGTAGTCTTCTTCCTCTTACAAAATTACCGTAGAAATAATTAAAACTTTTTATTTTTTGTTTAAATTTTTTTCAATTCTTAGAAACTCTTAAAAATACTTAGAAATATTTAAAAAATTTTAAAGCAAATTTTAATAAAACGTTTCTTTAACGTTTAAAAAACATTTTCTTTAAATCTTAAAAAAAACGTTTTTACTGTTACGTCCAGCCTTATGAAATTTTTACTCTTTTATTCGGTAAGAAGAATATTTCAGGAAGGACAGATAAGGCAAAGAAGGACGTAACGAGACTTACCATTTCCATAGGCACGCAAAAGAGAGAGGGTAGATGCCTTGGGTCGAACGCACTTTTATGACCTGAAAATGTGGCTCAACCTGCCGATAGGCTCGCTTTAACCCGTTTCAAGTCGTACGTCCGTCGGTCCAAGTTTTGAGTCAACAAATTGAATCGCTTTAACTCGGGATCGGACCTAGTGCTATCCTTGTTCGGAATGAGGGAAGGTCGTTCAGATTAAATGAACAATAGCATACTTAAAAATTAACAATATTTATTCTAGCATTAGATTTACAAATAGAGCTGAAATCTATATAATTTAAACAATTTTATGTATCTTTAACATGGGTTTGGTTTGAATAACAATGCTTTTAAATATAAATACAAATGTATACATATGTATTGATTTTATAATAAAGTTAAGATTTGATAATTTAAAATTATTACTAAAGTGATTCGGAGGAAGAGGGAAAAGATGATCTTTGTCATTTTTTTGAATTATTCCTATTTCGCTTCGTGTTTCGTCTATTCGGTGATGTAGTACATTAGACTAACATACACCGGTGGTTTCGCATTTACGTCTTTGAGCGTAGGTTAACGTTCACAAATTAAACACACAATATTTATAAATATATAATAGTTTATTATGTTTTTGTAACACCAAATGTCTGAGTAACAAGCTGATAACACTCGGCTACTACAATATTAATGACGCATTGAACCGCGGTTCTACCGACGGACTTGAACGTGATATATTCGATATGGAAAAGTTCGAATTCGTTTAAGATTTAGCACTCGAGGTCTATACATTAGCACGTATTCACTGCGAATGGCTCAGTAGCTGACGAGATCTTCCTTGGCAACAGCAATCCCTTCTGATGATGTATTTTTCCTCATTTGATTTGGTAATGAACTGCAAATTGACGCCCCTTGAGTTAAAGAAGGGCGCCGTACGGTCCAATCAGCGATTTTGTGACCTGCGATGGTCTCAAGGAATACGAGAGAAGAACATGTTTGCACACGTTTTTCCTTGAAACCTTGCCTGTCGCCAGGAAGAACTTTGTCGCCAAAGTAATGGGACAAGCAAATTTATGACTTGCCTTGTCCAAGGACGCCTGTCAAATTATTTTAGTTTTTTGCCTGTTTAGGATCAACGGATCGGGGGGTACCATCCGAATCCGATGCGTGACATACTTAGGGTCCGTAGACCTGCGTCATGGCTTAGTTATACTGGTGTATGCATATTTGTGCGTGCACGACTTTCGCTTAGAACACTTCGTTATGCGAGCTCCTCTATAATAACGGTGGATAAAGGGAAGAAGTTATAGAAGAAATCACTGGGGACAGCAAAAGGGTCGTGGTAGTGAGGGGTGAAAACAAGGATTGGATCTGTTGGAGTGAGTGCAGATAGGATATCTAGTAAAACTTCCGGATTTATTGCGTCTGGATTAACAGTAAAATCGTGATAATGTTGAAGTAAGGGGTCTGTTTTCATCGGAAATTGCTCCAATAGTTCTATTAATAACGTCTGAGTATCGTATGCAGGAGAAAGTGGGGATGGAATGGGTTCAGGGGAACTGATCAGGGAATAGGAGTTATAGGGGAGGGTCGAGGAACACTAGGTTCTTCGATAGTGATAGTTGGAAAGGAGGTTCGAGGAACACGAAGTTCTTCGAAGGTGCAAGGTGGTAGTTGGAAAGGAGGGTCAAAGAACACGAAGTTCTTTGATGACGGTGGTTGATGGTGGATGCAGCGACTCGAGGTAGTCTTGTAAAATGCGATTTAAATATTCCCGAGCCTGCCGATTCCGATTCTGACGCCAACGCCCAGTGTCTCCGTTTTGGATGGTCGGTTATTCACTACGAGGGCGAATAAAATGATAGATAACTCAAAGAAGACAACAAAAAGAGAGGAGGGTTTAACTCGATCTTAATTAAAATTTGCTGACTTACTACTTGCTGAGACGGTACTATTGGCTCAGCGTGATCCGGACTCCGGGTCTCAGGATTAGCAAGCGGTTCTCGGTTGGCCACAACAAATTAGTTCGTCAGGCTCGAAGCTGGTGGGACCGGTAAGCCACAAGGGGTACCCAGGTGTACTCACTTCACTTGCCGTTCGGCACTTAATGTTCGAGACTGAATGTTCAGCACAAAATGTTCGGCACTGGATGTTCAGCACGTAATGTTCGGGTCGTCAGACTCAGAGTTCCAGATGGTGGATGAGTCGTTCGAAGCCGGTTTGCAGTCTTAGAGAAGTTGAAGTTTTCACTTAAGTTCACTTGGTTTTAATAGTACACTCTCACATATTTCTATAACCCAAACTCGGCGAGATGCGAGGTGTCGCGGATTAGTTCGATATTCGATATAAGCTTGACGCACGGAAAAAGCTGCTCGCGGTCTTTGGGATCGCGATTATATAGAAAATTTTCCAAAGGAAAGGATTGAGGTGTAGACGGTCTCATTTCGGATTGGTAGGCCCTTCCAAAGCCACCAAATTTGAAGCTTGTCTATTTGAAAATTCGTCTGGGTTACTGATTGCTTAGATGACCAATTACCGGCTCATCTCTTGTGGTCTCCGCCCGAATTACTTTTGGTTTTGAATATAGAGGTGGGAGGTTTACAATTTTCATTTGTCTATCTAAGGGACAGGCGACAGAAAAAAAAAGAAATTTATGTTTGTCTGTAAATTATTTGTAGAGAGTTGCGCTTTCGGTTGTTAGTTGAACCCGAACCGCGTTTTTATTTAATAACTTGTTTGATAAAAGTGATCAATTTTATAGCTCTGAAAATCTTTTGTCCGATATGTTTTAACTATTTTCCTTTTCAAGTTTTAATATTTCTTCTTTTTTCTGTCTTTACGTTACCGATCTAAGGCATTGTTTGAGCATGGTCCGGTGATAAAGATAGCTGTTACAACACTTCTTATTCTAAATTCAACATTGCCTTAGATTTAGAAGGAGTTGAATTATATCTGACGGTCGTTTTTAGCAATTATTTATGGATGGAAACTAGAGCTCTCGTTTGATGGCTGTAACTTTATGTATTTGTCGTTCTTTGGAAATAAAATTTTAAATTGTTGCTGTATCTTACGAACTTGCGCGTGACAATAAAGCGATCCTATGCAAACATTTTTGTTATTATCAACCGTCAGCATACAATTTCTCTTACTTAATTATTTCTTAGAAGGGTCAGCAATAGGGAAAAACGTTAAGTCCTCCGGACGTAACACCCCCCTTCTTAGACAAATGTTGGGGGAGTAAGAACGCAACATTTGCAGATATTATGAATTTGGAAACAATTTTTTCCTCTCGCTGACCTTGTATAAAATTCTAAGTTTAACAGGAATATTTATTCTTATATAGTCACGCGCTTATATTTATTTCTGCGTGCATTAGTTTAAATAAGGTAATCGTGTCTAGAGGCTTCTTTCTTTCTAAGCCCTATTTAGTAAAAAAAAATTTTTTTTATTATTAACGACAGTGAGATATCATTGGAATTACGTAGGTGTCGGTTGCGCTTTTTTTTTCTTCCTTTTCCCCCCTTTTTTTAGTTGGCTGGTCCCCTTAAGTCTACTTTCTTTTATTCGAGGTATGATTTATTAACTGTCCTCGCTGCGTTTTCGTGTGTTTGACACGTTGATATGTGGTAAATGCAATCTATGCGTAAATTTATGACCTCTTGGAATGCGACCCGCTTTGTCGCAAATAAGGAGCAGGAAAACTTTTCTTTGTGGTCAGTCAAAAGGCTATGTATTGATTCATTTGTCTCGTTTATATCTTACACAAGACTAAAGGGGCGAGTAATATATATATATATTGTGTATATGTACGAGCAAGTGCTTCAGTCGTGAAGTTATTATTTGCAGGGAGAAGAACGTTATCTTGTTAGGATTGTTCCTGTGAGCTAGACACCTAGATAATTTGCTTATTTCAATACAAGGGTTACGAAATCTGGTTACTTCTTCTATGTATTACGCGTGAAAAGAAAAGAAGGCAGGAAAAAGGCCTCGTAAAGCACGAAGAAAAGATTTTACATTTGTTGAAGCTGTCACGATTGTTTTTACCGTTTCGTTTTTTCATCGTGGTAGGGTAACTAATTAAATCGCTTATTTATAATATTTCTAAATTTTAATTTTATTACTTAGAGTGTTACAGTATAGCCTAAAGGTTGACGATATAAATCGCGCATTGTTTGCAAATAATTTTCTTACTTGTTATTTTAGATTTTTATCTACTTCCTATTATCTAAAGAATTACATTCGACGGTGATAAAATCATGTAACGATATGATTTACCGCAATAAGACAAAAATTAAGATTTTAGTAATTTTAATAGCTAACGTCGCACGTATTTAAGGCTTCTCTAATTATTGTGACATAAATTTTTTTTTATTAACTAAGAAATGAGAGGAAAATTGCTGAGTTTGGGCTATATTGAATGATTTCTGGAGTCGTATACTTAAGTCAAAATTACAAAAAAATTTCATTTGTTGGAGATTAAAGGTAAAATAAAAAATTATATGACTGTATGTTGTATACATATAAATATAAAACTTTTTTTCTTTAGCTTCTCTCTATTGCTGCCCAATCTCAGAATTGTCAATCATTGCATGGGTTGCTTAGACTAAGAAAGAAAATATGTAAATTTTCTTCTTTTTTTTTACTATTTTCCGATTATAATGTTTTGTTCGTTTATGTTTTTTTTTGTGTTACTTAATTGTTAATGTTACTTATGACTAATACATGGTTTTCTTTTTTTATTACATTATGCCAGGATTCCCTGGTGCAAAAATTTTATTGGCGTGCTGAGCACAGCCGAGCTGAATGAACGTTCGCTTGATGCTGGTCTCCTCGTTCTCGGTCTCCCGCTTTAGCTCCAGGGAGATGACCGCTGCGTCCTCCCCAACAGGTTGGAGGATTCGCATCTATCCTTCCCATTTTTCCATTATCAATCGGCTCAATTTGCAGGCTTTCCGAGACCATCTGGTCGCTGCCCCCGCAGGTTGTATGTGCGCCAGAGCACAAGAGATGGTTTGCCATCTTTTTTCTCGGAATCGCTCCTCCAGTGTATAAAGGTCAGCGATGCGCCGACGGACGACGCGTCTTCAGTCTCGAAGGGCGATAGTAGTGTTGTCCCCCTCCTCGATTTTAGTAATCACCTCTCTTTGCCATTTTTTCCCCTCTTGAACGGCAACGGGCGTTCCTATGAACGCATGATGCGGCCAAAGTCGCAAAAATTATCCTTTTTTCGTCATCCAGCCAATGAGGTCGTCAGTTAGCTCCTCCAGGTCTTCCCTTGCATGCTCTATGTGCACCCAAAAGTGCGTGGGAGAGTCCACCTTGAGTATCTTTATTTTTAATGAGCCTCGAGTGTGATAATTGGTGTCGATGGCCCTGATTTCTGTTTCCATTTCTAAAAAAAAAATTTGAGATTATATATATCTTTTGTTTTTTATGCCGTTAAGGCAAAAGAAAAGGTGCAAAGCCTTCAAGAAATAAAGTCTACATGTCGTAGCATGTAAAAATGATAAAATACTTACACGTCGCAGCGTGTGATTAAATAATTTATTGGACTAGGGGTCAAATCATTATGTTGTAATTATAACTTTTATTTGTAAAATTTATATTTTTGCAGAGTTTATTTATTTATTTACTTATAGATAGTTTTATTATTATTATTATTATTGTGGTTGTTTACTATTATTTTACTTGTTATTAAATTTTTTTTTTTTAATCCTTTAATTCAAGCGTGTATGCTGCTGTTTCCTTTATGGAGAGGAGTGGATAGGTGTGTTCCCTTTTTACTTCAGTTTTTGCATGGTTTTGCTGGTCGTTGTCCGAACGTCGGGGCAGAGGGTTCATTGTTCTTTTTTCCCTTCTTACCCAAAAGTAATAAAAGATGGGTTAAGGAGTCTCATACTGCTCCCAGCAGGTATATAGACCATCCGTACACACTGTGTAGAGCGTAACCGTGTACGAGTGTGTCTAAGAGTAGTTTAAAATGCTCTTATAAACAGGTAAATTCCCATTACTCTGACGCTGATATTTCCAAAGATTAAAAATTTTCCCCAGATTTCATTCCAGGCTGAGGCTGCAACTTTCTCGATAGATGCTTCATCGAGAAAGTTGGAGATAGATCCGCCGTATAATTGCGTTGGTTGTCCCATCATTCCTCTTGCTACCTTATTGAGTAATGCAGGTCGTTTGGCGGAAAACATTATATGATCTTTAAGGCTTTTTAAGTCTTTTCGGGAGTATATGCCATTGGTTGCAAATGCTTCTGAGCTTATATATTTCCAGGTAGGTCTCGTTAATGGTTTCATGATAGTAGACGGCATGGTTTCTACCGGTTTTGGCCAAGCTTCCCTCAGGTGGAACATTGGTGGTGCAAATGAATTACAATCGATTTGTGTACCTTGCCGAAACAATATATGCGTTTGCGGAGTTAAGAAATGTGATTGATTTTTCCATATTACTGGTAATTGTTTGTAGCAATTAAATGTTTCTGCCAATCTTACTTCAACAGGAACGCATTTTATTATGTGGACTACTTCTCCTGTCTGTAAAGCCATATATCCGGGCTCCTTCATAAAATGAAAGACAAAAATATCCGGTGACTGTGCAGCTATAGACAATGCATTCTGCATCATTCGTTGTTCGAGGTTGCATTGTTGCAGCAAAATATTTCTATATAATTTATTGACTTGAGTGCGGATGTGCTTTTTCACATAAACGAATTTTAAATTCATATAAGTAAATATATCCAAGTTAACTAGGCGGCCGTGACTTTTGAAAATTTCGGCTGCGGGGTTGATTTCAAAAATCATTAATTTCGGATGCTTTGTTCGAATCAGCGTATATATCCCACACACCATGTATTCGCTTACACTGGTTAAGGCAAAAACAGTTTCTTGTGCGTTTATTGAGGGTTTCGATTAGGTGGTTCGAGGTGGAGTACTTATGTTATCAATTATTTCGTCTCCATATCCTTCGTATAGAACGCTATAGTCAGATTTACAAGAGTTATCGGGGGCGGGATTCCAAAATATGTTACCCCCTTCTATGTCAAGGCAGTGTCCGGAGTTGATTTACAAGTCGTTCCTGATCTCAGCTGAACGCGATTAGTATTTAGTCGAACGTTAGCGGAATAATCCTGTAGTGTAATTTTAACGATGGCTGGCACGATAACGCTCGGCCACGTCCCGTAAAGATCTGAGTAGGCATTCTCGTAACATGTTCCGTCGCTATCGATATATCCTGTTAATGTCACTGGACGGGATATGGTTTGATTGGATTTTAATCCAGTGATACGGGTTCCTGATAATTCGTAACTTCTGTACGAATGCATATGTTGACACGTGTGTGTGTGTGTGTGTGTGTGTGTGTGTGTGTGTGTGTGTGTGTGTGTGTGTGTGTTTCTCGCGTAATTCCTTCTATGTATGAATATTTTCCATTATGTACATCCGAGGTATGTGAAAACATTCCACATTTTTTCACTGTGCGGTTAATTTCCATTTTGCATTGTATTACTTTGACAGTATTAAAATCGTTTAATTGAAGCAATTGTACGTATACTTTAATAGTGTTAATTTGTGGTGGAGGGATATCGCATTCTTCAATATGTAATAATAATAGAGTAAATTCGTAGAGGCTGATCTACAATCGTATCCTATTAATCCGTATGCATTTTGAAGCCATGTGATTAGTATTAATATGGACGATATTTTTTTAATCTTGAAATCCATCTGGAAATTTTAAAATATTAATTCTTCATGGGTTTAATATAAGAAATTCGTAATCGGTTAGGGTGTACGATTCGACTATTCTTCCCGAAAAAAAAATACTTCTTGTTTGTTCATATTAACAAATATATGTTTATATATGTTATATATCGTCATATAAGAAATAAAAGTGCAATTATAAACGATCTTATACGGCCATATATGAGAATATGTGATTAAATCATTTTTGTAAATCCTGTTTAAGTATGGTCTTATTTAGCGATATGGTCTAACATTTTTGTATATTATCATATGTGATCATGTGAAAGCATTTATATGATCAAATATAATCATATATAAACATATATACTACGTCTAGCCATAAGTGGTCCGTGCTTATGAATAGATCCAAATATATATGTTCATATATGATTATACATAATCATTACAATTTTTTAAACTTTAAGGTTTTTAAATAATAAAATGAAAATGTTACAGAAATAAATAATTTATTACGTAATATATTTTTATTATGCAACATTTAATGTTTAAAAATCTTTTATATTTTAATAATTATAAACAAATCCAATTGTCAATAATTATGTTTAATTTTCTTTTTTACAAATATATGTATAAATATATGTATATTACATATATGTTTAATAAATATTATATATTGTTCTTATA
This sequence comes from Monomorium pharaonis, assembly GCF_013373865.1. Taxonomy (NCBI): domain Eukaryota; kingdom Metazoa; phylum Arthropoda; class Insecta; order Hymenoptera; family Formicidae; genus Monomorium; species Monomorium pharaonis. The sequence goes on along the minus strand of NC_050472.1, from coordinate 10,361,683 downwards.
GACAAACATATTAAGAATATTGTTTAGCAAGCATTATAATTTTAATTGAAAATATAATAATCAAATACAAACTTATACATATAATCATATAGCCGCGAGTAGTTCGCAAGATCGCCACTAGGCGTAAGCACGGCGCTTCTCCTTCTCGTGAGAAAATTTACTCCAAAAGGCTTATAAAAGAAAACTATCACTCACGGCTTACCTAGCAATTAGTACTTCACTAGCAGCAAAGTGTAGTATATATTATTTTTGTTACACGAAGAGAGTTCGTGGGCCTTCGCAACTCAGAGAGAGCTTCCGAAAATTGAGAAAATATAAAAATAAAATTTTACATAATTATATACAAACTTATAGAGTTATATATAATCAGATCACAATACTATATCTCCAAATATAAACTTATTTAAATATATATGCTCAAATATGAGCAGACAATCATATATGACCATATATGAGTGTTTGCGGATAAAATTCATATATGAGCACATAATATTACTTCTTATATGGGCATATAAGAGCGTATAAGAGGTATTTTTTCCCGAGTTTTTAATTTTAATTTTTATGTTATTTTTATTTACGATCTTTAAAACTTCATGGGGACCTGTATATTGATCTCCGAATTTGCCAGATTTAGGTCCTTTTAACAAAAATACCTGGTCTCCAGGTTTAAAGATTCGAGGATTAATTCTTTTATCGTAATATTCCTTTGATTTGGTTTTTGCCTCGATGACATTTTTACGAGCGTTTGTTTGTATAGCGTGGATCTGCGTGAGTTAACGAGTTCTATTAAGTAATCGTCATAAGTGGCTAAACTATCTTCAGGGAGTAAAAATTCGTTACACGGGATTCTTGCTTATTTTTCTAAAAACTAATTCATATGGAGTATGTTTAGTAGCTTCATGTACACAGGTGTTATAATTAAACATTGCTAGACCGATCCATTTATCCCATTGTTGTCGGTCAGTGGCGTATTGCTTCAAGTATTCCTCCAAGGCATGGTGTGATCTTTCTAAAGACCCATTGGATTGAGGGTGAAAAGCTGTAGTGCGGAATTTGCGAATTTTAAATATTTTAGCAACCCTCCCGGGAAAAAAACCTCTTATTTGTTCATATTAACAAATATATGTTTATATATGTTATATATCGTCATATAAGAAATAAAAGTGCAATTATAAACGATCTTATACGGCCATATATGAGAATATGTGATTAAATCATTTTTGTAAATCCTGTTTAAGTATGGTCTTATTTAGCCATATGGTCTAACGTTTTTATATATTATCATATATGATCATGCGAAAGCATTTATATGATCAAATATAATCATATATGAACATATATACTTAGATCTATCCATAAGGTCCGTACTGGTGAATAGATCCAAGTATATATGTTCATATATGATTGTACATGATGATTATATATACAATATATATAGATTACAATTTTTTAAATTTTAAGGTTTTTAAATAATAAAATTAAAATGTTACAGAAATAAATAATTGATTATATATTTTTACTATGCAACATTTAATGTTTAACATTTTAAGAATCGTTTATATCTTAATAATTATAAACAATTCCGTCAATAATTATGTTTAATTTTCTTCTTTACAAACCTATGTATATACATATATATATGTATATTACATATATATTTAATAAATATTTTATATTGTTTTTATAAACAAATATCGTTTAACAAGCATTATAATTTTAACTGAAAATATATAATCAAATACAAACTTATATGATCATATAAAGTTATATATGATCAGATCACAATACTATATTTAAAAATATAAGCTTATTTAAATATATACAGCCGCGAGTAGTTCGCAAGATCGTCACTAGGCGAAGGCGCGGCGCTTCTCTTTCTCATGAGAAAATTTACTCTAAAAGGCTTATAAAAGAAGACCATGATCACCACGGTCTTCTACCTAGCACTTCACTAGCAGCAAAGTGTAGTATATATTTTTTTGTTATACGAAGAGAGTTCGTGAGTCTCTACAACTTAGAGAGAGCTTACAAAAATTGAGAAAATAAAAATGAAATTTTATATAATTACATACAAACTTATGGAGTTATACATGTTCAGATCACAATACTATACCTCCAAATATAAACTTATTTAAATATATACCCAGATAGCACACATGTCTAAAAGACGTCTTTAAGACGTCTTAAAGGAGACGTCTTTGAGACTTTACCAAAAGACGTCTTTATGACGTCTTAAAATCGTTTTATTTTAGACGTCTCTCTTAAGACGTCTAAAATACGTCTTTTTTAAGACATCTTATTTGAGACGCCATTTAGATGTCTTTACGACGTCTTAGAAAGACGTTTTTAAAACGTCGAATGACGCACATAACCAAATCTGCCGTGTGATGCGATCAAGTCAATCGACGTGCTTATCCCGTAACAATTTTTTGAACTCTCGCACGTATCGCGTGTGTGTTGGGACGTTTTGTCCCGGTTTGCCGTGTAACGCAGCCGAGTGTGGATACGTTAATACAACACAATTTTTTAACTCTCGTACGTATCGCGTGTGTAGGCTGTTATTGGAAATAATTAACCTTTCTGACAACGTTTCTGACAACAGTTTTTGACAATTAATAAACCGGACGATAATAGTGTTGCGCTTAAGTTGCTATAAAATATGTGACTAAATCCAGTATCTCTGTAAAATTCTGTAATTTCCAATCACGAAAACATGAAGTAAAATTGAAATATATAATATACAATTTTTTATTCATGAAAAAAATTTTTTTAATAATAAAATAAAAATAATAAAATATAAATATAAAGTATTTTATTTAAAATAATTAACAATAAAAAATAATAAACCTAGCTTTTGGAATTCCTGGCGGAAAAATTTTCTACAAAATTCTAAAAAACTACAAAAATTTACAAGTGTGTTTCAAATTTAGCATTTTTCTGTAGAAACTACAAAAGAAATTTTGTAGAAATTTTTTCGCCAGAGATGTTTAAAATAATTTTTACATAAGACGTCTCAAAAACGTCATAAATTTGACAAAAATAGAACGTCTATAAAACGTATAAATAAAAAAAATTAGACGTCTTTTATACGTCTTAAAAACGTCTTAAATCGGGTCATAAGACGTCTTAAAGATGTCTAAAAGACGTCTTTCTGATAGTTTTATAAGACGTCTTATAGAAATGTCCCACACAGCACACTTTATCCTAGGGATGTCCCTAGGATATCAATTTGGGATATCGCAATATCGTTGGATATCCGTGGACCATCTGTGATATCCAAGGGATGCACAAATGTCCACCGATTTGACATCCTGTAGATATCTCAAACCATAGATCCAGAGGATGTCCAAGAGATTTCCTAAGATATCGTAATATACCCTAGTGAAAAAATTTGTCAGAATTAAAAAAATTGTTTGCAGGATTTCTGATAAATATTCCGATTTTTTATAAGAATTGAAACGTTTCTCGGAAAAACTTTAAAAATAAAAAATTTTAATTAATTTAGAAAATTTTTGAATATTTTTAAATATTTTTGAGAGTTTCTAAGAATTGAAAAAAACTTGAACAAAAAATAAAAAATTCTAATTATTTTTACGGTAATCTTGTAAGAGGAAGAAGACTATAACAACATGTTTCAGCGAAACCACAGTCGTACCCGTTAAAGCATGTTTAATTTCTATATCTGAAAAAACGATCACCCATCCAAGTGTCAATCATCGCCGACGTTGCTTGACCGACTTCGAAGACCGTACGCATCCTAACGCCACGTGATAATCCATGAATACTTCTTATCTATGCATACATATTTGTTATAGATCATTACAATAGATATTATCAGAAGGATAAAATATGTATAGTTAACTTATATTTTTATGAATAAATATGAAGTTTTAGTTTTTTATTCATTTTTACATATGCGTGCAAAATAGCATGTGGAATAACTTATTAAAAAGTTTGTTTTTGCTCTGCTTGTATAAAATCAAAAAAATTTTTTAATGTCAATTTTTATAATTTTTTAGTATTATTAATATATACCACATTATTTCGATAAGTGTGCTTTCTTTATGTTCTGTTTTAATTTACGTTTCTTAGAGATTTAATTAACGCTTTTGTCACTCTTTTATTACATTATAATTCACTTTTCCTTTACACTTGATTTACGCTCTATTAATTGTAGAGATAAAAGATATGATGGGATATTATCTGGATGTAATAGGATATCGTAAGATATTATAGAATATCTTACAATATCTTATAATATTTTAAGATATTTTTGGGGGATATCGAAATATATTAATGGGACATCATATGATATCTTAAGATATTTTACGATATTTTAAGATATTTTTGTAGGATATCCCGGGAGCTACTCATTGAGATATCCGTGGGATCGCCTTTGTCTGTCTGGGATAATTTGGGATATCCTCAGGATAAAGTGTGCTATATGGGGTAAGACGTCTTTTAGACGTTTTTAAGACGTCTTTTAGACGTCTTTAAGACGTCATAATGTTCTCTGGGTATGCTTGAATATGATTAGATAATCACATATATGACCATATATGAGTTTTTGTGGACAAAATCCATATATGAGCGTATAAAATTACTTCTAATATGAGCATATAAGAGCATATAAGAAGTATTTTTTCCCGGGCTTTTCATCAAGTCACTAATAAAGTTTCTACTCTTCCATCAGTATTGCTTTAGGTGTTCCTAATACACAAATAAATCTATCCATGAAGGCTTCTGCTATTGTCTCCGAAGTTTGGTCAGATAAAGGTATACTCACGCTATACTTAATTCAGTCAATTGATCTTGCAACGTCAGAACGTATTCGTTGCCTCTCTCGATTTTAGGTAAGGGCCCGACAATATCCATTGCCACTTTATCAAAAAAGATCCGAGTGTGTCGGTAATAATCATAGGTTGTTTAGTTTTTACGCAAACTAATTTTTTTAACTGACATTACAGACATTGCTGTATATATTGTTGAATTTCTGCTTTCAAGTTTTCTCAATAATATTTATGTTGAATTCTATGGTATGTTTTCGTAACACTTCGGTATCCTCCCGTAGGCGAACAATGCATTTCATCGATTATTATAGATCGGAGATCCTTAGGCGGATATTTTATAAGTCCGTTACATATGACTAATTTAGTGGTAGAATTAACAAATGCTAATTGTAATGCAGATTTAATATCATGCCACGGTACGTTATTAACAAAGTCTGTTTTAGCAATGCTAAGTGTTTCTAAATTTAAATTGTTAATAATCTTTTGCAAATCTTTTATTACTGTTGTAATTCGATTTAAAGTCATCGTTGGACCTTCTCGCTGTCCTTCACTGATCGGCAAGACAATGTGGAAATATTTTTTATATTTCACGGCTTTTGTTTGGGTTACAGTAAGATCGATTAAATTTGGGATTTTATTCCGCTCGAATAATTTTTGCGAGCCTGAATCTAACGGTCTTCCGTTGGTGTCGACAAAATACGCAACGTTATCCTTTCGTAAAAATAATAAGTCACGCGTTTTAATTATATTGTTTTTAGTGGTTTTCCTTTGTATTTTGTCTGAATATCGATTTTGATCTTCGTCGTCCGATTCTTTATCATTTTTGTCATCAATTTTGTTTGGCAGATCATTTTTATCGTCCGCTTCTATAATGTCGTTCATTTTCCCCATTCGTATGCTCGGATAGTTTTATTTGTTGTGCATTTTTATTCTTCGTCTGACTACGAGTTTGCATTCTATTATTCTCAGGAAGATCATGAATCAGTGCTCTTTCCTCGATTTGTTGGCTAACTGATTCGTTCTGCTCTTTGCGTGTAAATGGTATTAAGTCATTGTTTCCGTCGGACGAATCGCCCTCAGGTAGTAACTCGTCAATCCTTTTTATCGTTTGAAAGATAGAGTTCGAAATTTTTGTCCTCTTGTTCCTTCTCTTGGTCACTTTTCTCTAACATTTTAGAAATTAATTCTGCGTCTATTGGATTATTTGGATCGAGTTTTTTGCTGTAATTAATTATATTACAATTTAATTCATCATATTCCACAGGATTTCTCGACAAGGCATCAGCGTTAACGTTTGTTTTGCCTGCTTTATTTACCACGTCGTAGTCATATTCTGCTAATTTTAATCTCCAACGGAGTATTCGCATATTCGCATCTTGCACGTTTTTAAACGCGTTTTAACACAATTATGATCTGTGACTAGAGTGAATTTCCTTCCGTATAAATATCGTCGAAAATGTTTGACACAGTATATTATTGCCAAAGCTTTTTTTTCATATGTATCGTATTTTACTTCGTTGTCGGTTAAGGTTCGTGACGTATAGTCTATAGGTCGGTCTTGATTTATTTCCCCTTGAGAAAAGATTCTTCCTACCGCTATGCCAGATGCATCGGTAGTTAAAATAAAAGGTTTGGAAAAGTCAGGGTATTGCAATACTGGCTCTTCGCATAATTTCTTTTTTAATGTTTCAAATAATTCTTCCTGAGCAGTCGTCCATTCAAATCGAGTATCGTTTTTTAATAAGTTTGTTAATGGTTTCGTTAATTTTGAAAAATTAGGTGTAAATTGCCTGTAATATCCTGCTAATCCCAGAAATTGTTTAATATTTTTCGGATTTTTCGGTCTCGGGAATTGTCTAACGGCTTCTAATTTTTTTGGATCCGGCTTCACTCCGTCTTTACGTGCCCAAGATATGTAACTTTGTTTTTCAAAAATTCGCATTTACCTGGTTGCAATTTTAGGTTGGCTTCGCGGAGTCGATCTATAAGTAATTTATATTTCCTTTCGTGTTCTTCTAATAAAGTAGCATATATAACAACATTGTCCATATAAATGAATAGCCTGCCTTGTAATTCAGATAATACTACGTCCATTAATCGCTGAAACGTAGCGAAGACATTTTTTAATCCAAATGACATTTGATCAAACTCGTAATGTCCAAATGGCGTTGTAAACGCATTTTTATGGCTGTCTGCGGGATCCATCTTTATCTGGTGGAATCTTGAAGTTAACCCAGGTAGCAAGGTGACGTTAATACGACGTCAATAATTCGTCATTTAAGGTCGCAGACATCATGTTACCAAATTAAGACGTAATAATAACGTCATTTTTTGACCTATTAATTACGTCAGTTATTTATCCATCCTACAACGTATTTCCGACGTCATATTCTTGACTAATTAATAACGTCAGTTAATTGGTCATTTTACGATGTATTAATAAGGTTTTATTAGTGACTAATTACTGACGTTAACTATAATTCTTTGTAATAATTGACGATTTGACCTCAAATGACGAATTATTGAGGTCTAATGGACGACACCTTGCTAGCTATAACTATTAATCATTATTTAAAGATTGGTTAATAAACAACATTATTAAAATTAATGTAATATTTTATATAATTAATAATATCAATATTTTAAAATCATCCTAGACAGCACATAATATTTATGATAAATATTATTAATATTTATTAATATTTATTTTTTCAAAATGTTATATAAATATTTTACATATATTTTATATATACAAAGAAAAAATCTTTATTCAACATATTAAAATATAGACTAAATATTTTATATAATATTTATGGTAAATAAAAGATAAAGATTTGTATAAGTAATATTTTGTAAATATTTATAAATATTTTATAAATATTTTTATAATATTTATAATAAATCTTTATGATTTGTCAAATCTAAGACCACAAAAATATTTATAAAATATTTGGATAAATATTTATAAAATATTTAAATAAATATTATAAATATTTTATAAATATTTTATAAATATTGCGTTCTGTCTGAGGTATAATTTAGCTTTATCAAAAAAACAGAGCAAAAACATATTTTTATAAGTCATTCCACATGTTAATTCGCATATGTAAAAATCAGGAAAAAAACTGTAAATTTATATTTATTTATAAAAATATTAGTTAACTACAAGTTTCATGTTTCTCGCATCTATTGAACTAATCTATAAGAAATATGTATTCATGAGCATCAAGTGTTCATGGATCATCACAAAGTGCTAGGTAGCGTACGATCTTCGAAGTGTCAAGCAACGTCGACGGCGGTTCAGAGTTGGATGGGTGACCGCGGAAGTTAGGCAATTCCAAATGTGACTATGGTGTAGTGGGTCACGATGCTTGTTGAGAAACAACGTAAATTTTTTTTTTTTTTTACATTATAATTATGTTATTTCGATATTTTCATAATGCAAGTACTGCATATATAGGACATGTACCCGAAATATTTTCTAAAACGTCAAAATAACGGCTTTTACTACCTAGGATAGTCATAAAAATGACGTTAAAATGTCGTCTTTATTAAATGTAATCTAAAAACCTATGTTTTGTCATAAAAATAACAATAAAATACCGTCAAATGTACGATACTAGCTTCTTGAAAATGACGTCAATAATATGAAAATAATGACGTATTTTTGACGTCAATATATGACGTCGTTAAGATGAGACAAATGTACGTCAGTTTTACGACATTTAGACGTCATTTTATCTCGACATTATGACGTCTGGTTCGTCATAAAATGACCAAAAAATGCCGTCAATTAGACGACACCTTGCTATCTAGGAAGTCGCATACTGAAAAATATTAGGTAACGGATAAGCATCGCCGATTGTTTTTTCATTCAGCGCCGAAAATCTAAAACCATTCTCCATCGTTTATTTCCTTTTGAGTTTTCCTTTTTTGGCACAATCCAGATAGGCGTATTATACGGAGACTGTGAAGATTTCACAATACCTCCTTTTAACAATTCTTCTGCCTGTTGATTTCTTCCTTGTGAATTTGTGGAAGTCTATATTGCCGTGTGTTAATGTGTCGATCATCTGTCGTAGATATTTGATGTTGCAGCACATTAGTTGCGATTAGTATCTCTCCAGAAATATCTATCTGTTCCCACACAGCACATTTTATCCTGTGGATATCCCAAATTATCCCAGACAGACGAAGGCGATCCCACGGATATCTCAATGAGTAGCTCTCGGGATATCCTACAAAAATATCTTAAAATATTGTAAAATATCTTAAGATATCTCATATGATATCCCATTAATATATTTCGATATCCCCCAAAAATATCTTAAAATATTATAAGATTTTGTAAGATATTCAATATCTTACGATGTCCTATTACATCCAGATAATATCCCATCACATCTTTTTTATCTCTACAATTAATAGAGCGTAAATCAAGTGTAAAGGAAAAGTGAATTATAATGTAATAAAAGAGTGACAAAAGCGTTAATTAAATCTCTAAGAAACGTAAATTAAAACGGAACATAAAGAAAGTACACTTATCAAAACAATGTGATATATATTAATACTAAACAATTATAAAAAATGACATTAAAAAATTTTTTTGATTTTGTACAAACACAGCAAAAACAAACTTTTTAATAAGTTATTCCACATGCTATTTTGTACGCATATGTAAAAAAGAATAAAAAACTAAAACTTCATATTTATTCATAAAAATATAAGTTAACTATACATATTTCATCCTTCTGATAACATCTGTTGTAATGATGTATAACAAATAGAGATTAAACATGCTTTAACAGGTACGACTGTTGCTTGACTGAAACATGTTGTTATAGTCTTCTTCCTCTTACAAGATTACTGTAAAAATAATTAGAATTTTTTATTTTTTATTCAATTTTTTTTTTAATTTTTAGAAACTCTCAAAAATACTTAGAAATATTCAAAAATTTTCTAAATTAATCAAAATTTTTCATTTTTTAAATTTTTCTGAGAGTCGTTTCAATTCTTATAAAAAATCGGAATATTTATCAGAAATCCTGAAAAAAATTTTTTTAATTTCGACAAATTTTTTCACTAGGGTATATTACGATATCTCAGGAAATCCCTTGGACATCCTCTGGATATCGTTTGAGATATCTACAGGATGTCAAATTGGTGGACATTTGTGCATCCCTTGGATATCGCAGACGGTCCACGGATATCCAATGATATTGCGATATCCCAAAATGACATCCCAGGGACATCCGTAGGATAAAGTGTGCTGTGTGGGTTATAAGATTTATTATACTCATCTTTTCCTGTACTCTTAAATGTTCTAAACGCAGCAGCTCGATAATTTCCGCTAATCTGTCTTTTTCCAGTTCTTCCGTTATTTCTGTTATAGTGAGACATTCGCGGGGCATTACATCTCGCAATTCAAACCCTTCAATAATATTTTGTGATTGATCTCGTATTGATATAATATTTTCAGCAGACGGTTCGTATAAATTTTGGCAATCTTCCATACTAGAATTATAATCTATAAATTCTTCAATCATTATATGAGAATTTCCATTACGAATAAAATTTCTCTCAATAGTTACTTTGACTTTCGGGAATTTTATTTTTCCTCAAAAAAAAATAAAAATTTTCTCTTAGTTTTATTAAATAAAAACAATTAGATTGTGAAATTAATTCGTCTGTCTTTCTTCTACTGGAAATTAGGAAAGTTTGATAATTTTTCTCTTCTATTATATTATAATTATTAAGCGTGACTTGATTCTCTTCTCCTTTTACAATTTCGAAATTATTTATAAATTTAGGAGAGATTTGTTAACTTTTCCCTCCAAGGATTTCTGAATTGTTAATTAAAACGGGAGAGGTTTGGTAACTTCCCTCTCCAAGATTTTCTAGATCACTGGACAGTCCGAGGAACGTTTGAAAATTTCCCCCCTCAAGGATTTTTGGATCTCTGGTTAATTCAAGAGAGGTTTGGTAACTTCCCTCTTCAAGAATTCTTGGATCCCTGGACAATCCAGGAGAGGTTTGGAAATCTTTATTTCCCAGGACTTTTGGATTACTATTTAATTCAACAGAAATTTGGTAACGTCCCCTTCCAAGATTTTCTAGATTACTGGACAGTCCGAGGAACGTTTGAAAATTTTCCCCCTCAAGGATTTTTGGATCTCTGGTTAATTCAAGAGAGGTTTGGTAACTTCCTTTCTCAAGAATTCTTGGATCCCTGGACAATTCAGGAGAGGTTCGGAAATCTTCATTTCCCGGGACTTTTGGATCACTACTTAATTTAGTAGGGGTAACTTCCCCTTCTAATTCGGGAATCTAGGACCTTGGGAGAGGCATAGGAGCCTGATTTTTGTCCCAAAATAGATTTTTCTTTTAAATTTTTACTTTCACTTATCTCTTTGTCTTTCCTTTTTAATTTATACTTATTTTGATCTTCATTTATATTCCCTTTTTTGTTTGTATTCTTTTTCTCTTTTATTATGTTCTCATTGTTCTCTTGTTTTTATCCGTCTTCATTATTATCATTAATTTGTTTTTCATACTCCGTCGTCACTGAGAGTTCGTTATTATCAATCTTATCACTCTTTGAGCTGGATTGTGCTTTTGAAATTTCTTTTGGGCTATCGTGCGTTTTAGTGTTATTTTCATCGTTGAGAAACATGTCGTTTAAAGATTTTAGGCGTAAAGTAGGTACCTGGACTTCTGTTTCTTCGTCCAACGTACTTATGACTCTTATATGCGCCTTTCCTGAGATGATTTCCGCTGTAGTTTCTAGCGCATAAATTCCATGTGCTATTTTTGTTCTAGGTATATATCCGATTCTTATTTCAGGATTCTCCACCCTAATATAAAATGATGATTCCGTTCGCGGTGCTGCTATAATTGTTTCGAACGATTAAAAAGGTATTTTTGCTCCGCATATGTCTAAATATCCATCTGCGTAGTTTATTTTCGAGGAAGTTTGATTGAAGAAGTCGTTGCCTAGTATGCCAGATTGAGAAATTGGAAAGTCGCCTGCCACACTATAAAAAGTTATATCCTTTTCGAAAAGTGGCAAGGTAACTTCTCCTAGAGTATAAACAGGATATTCATTTATATCATTTAATTTTAAGATTGTATTATAGTTGACATTTTTATCCGCAGGTACAAAATTTTCTTTAATTATATTCGGCCCAGACCCGGTATCTAACAAAAAAGTTACTTGGGAAGCAATGGGGGTAAAACCTGCTTGAACGGTAGGCACGCGACTGTTTTTAAGGTTTACCGTTACAAGCTGAGCTCCTAGTGTTTTTACCTACTGTCCTTTTTGTGGCATTGTCGGGTGTGAATTCCGTTTGGACCCCTGTTGTACACCCGTTTTTGAGGGCCTACGGAGTTTCTCTGATTATTAGCTTTACGGTGATTATTGCTTGCAATCCGTAGCTCACAGTTTTCTAAAAGATGCCTCTGTTCTTTGCAGTTCTCGGCAAAACAAAGATTCTTTAGGTGTTGTATTCTGTCCAAATTTAGACCGACAATCTTTCGCAATATGACCGAAATTATTACATGTATGACAGACAATTCTCGTTTTATTTTCAGAACTTCGCCGTTCGTTTTGTTTTATCCAGCAATTGTTGGCAGAATGCCCGGATTTATTGCACCATTGGCAAATGAAAGATTTAGATTGGCTATTAGAATTATTAGTTCGACAAGATCTAGCGTCATGGCCAACCTTTGAACACAATTAACAAGTAACGCTATTTCCTTGAATTGTCTTAATGGATTGTCGATCTTGGGGGTCGCGTAACCGACATTTATCGGCGCTAGGCCCGCGTTTTTTACAAATCTGACAAATTAAAATTTCAGTCCCTACTGTTTTAAAGTTTTCCGCTTTATTCTGATCTTCACGCAAATCTGACATAGTGCGGAGCTCTCTTTCTATTCGAAGCGCACCTTCCATAGTTTCTATAACGCTTAAGTTTCTTGCAATTCTCTATTCAATCTCTGGTTTTAGACCCCGATAAAATATTTACACATGTCTTTTTCTAAAGATGCTTTCATATCAGGTTGCCCGTTTCCCGATGTTTTGAATGCTTCCAGTATTTGTTTTCCGAGAAATTTCACTCGATTCCCGTATGTTACCACGTCTTTGTCAAATTTTTTATAAATACTTCCTAATTCTCTTGTAACTGATAAACATTCTTAGAGGGACCATAAACTCTTTTTAAATATAATGTTAACTGAGCTACGGTATCAAAATTTTGGTCTTGAATTGTACGGCGAGCTTCGCCTATTATTTTAGTTCGGATTATTCTGGCAAATTAAAGTTCGGCCTCACTAGGCAACATTGACTTCTCTTCCTCACATACTTCAATAAAATATGATAACAGGGCGTTCTTGCCATCAAAAAATGTGTTTATTCTTATTAAATATGAGGTATAGCTAAAAGTAAAAAAAAATAATAACAGGATAAACTAAATAATTGATTTACGATTTTATTATACTGAAGTAAAGTAATTATTGTTAGTAAACTTAAGAAATATTAAATTTATGCGTAGACATTCAAAATTCAACTGAGATGAGGCTCAATCACCACACATAAAATACATATAAATTACGTTAACCATAAAACTATATAGATATATTATTAAAACTTAAAGATACAAACAGAAAGGTAATAAGCGTAATGTGATAAATGTTTTTTGTAGTATACTCAACGAGTACGAATGTCGGCACGTTCGATCGTTCACTCGATGGCCGCTATCGCCAGCAACACGTGACTATTTCACGTAGAAGTTTCGAAGAGAGATGACCAGAAACTCTGTTAATCGCAGAGTTATTCTTTCCATCAGGCTTAACAGCCTCTGATATCTCAACGTTCGTATGAGCAACAGCTACAGGCATACGCCCGTAGACCCACTCTATGCTGCTGTTCCTCGCCACGTGGTCGGTCTTTGGGTTTATTAACCCCTATGTGCGAATTGGCTTAGCAGCCACTATGGAAGGCGCGAGTCGTGTGGCCACACGATCGTCCTTCCGCGAGACCGTCGAGATCAATCTCTAATGGTTAAAATTAACCAAGATGAAAATCGATTGGCTTATGAGCCACTCAAACAATGCTGTGGGCTTACGAGCCCCCGAAATGTTCTCTACGACTCTAAACACTGCTCGAGGTGAGAGGTTAGACTGCCGTCCTCGCTAGCACGTCTCAAGCAACTGAGAGTGAATGCGCGCGCATCTCCCGTGGTCTGACCGCTTCGCGACTCGATCTCACCCGAACGAGACCGATTTGCCCCGAACTACTCCTCAAGTCTAGCGAGCTCGAGATCGGTAGTCGGGGCAATCTGTGCTGCTACCTATTGGCTCTTTGTTAAGTCATTTCAAACGGTCTCCCGACTGAACATACCGCCCGCCTTCGTTAATCATAATTAACGAATAAATTAGAGAGTGTCTTGCTGATTAGGGAGTGGACAAACTTTATGTATCGGTCTTTGAAAGGTCTTCATCCGTCCTGGGAATTCCTCTAAGGTTTGTATAGTAACGACTCGAGTAAGACCATCAGCTCCGGGATGTACCTGTTTTACACGCCCAAGCGGCCACTTTGAGGGCGGGTAGCGCTCATCTGTGACAAGTACCAGCGTACCAGGTTTCATTGAAGAATGTGATTTGTTCCATTTGTGCATTTCAAGAAAACGCTGCAGACACTCAGTAGACCATCGGGTCCAGAAGCTTTCTAGCATCTGACGAATTAGCTGCCAGCGTGAAAGGCGTGAGCTGTTGACCTGTTCGATAGAAGGTTCAGGAACAATTGTAGGGGTACACCCCATCAAAAAATGTCCGGGGGTCAAAGCGTTTAGGTCCTCCGGATCCTCCGTGAGAGGGCTTAACGGCCTCGAGTTCAGGACGGCTTCTATCTGCGTTAATAAAGTACTGAACTCTTCATACGTAAGCAGGGTCCGACCCACTACTCGGTTTAAATGGTATTTAACCGACTTAACCCCCGCCTCCCATTTTCCACCAAAATGTGGAGCGTGCGGAGGGTTAAATTTCCACTGTGTGCCATCATTGGCTAGTCAAATCGCTAGCTTCTGTGATTCTTTACTTGCCGAGTCAAATAGTCTGTTTAATTCTTTGTCAGCGCCCTTGAAGTTCGTGCCACAATCGCTTGACAATGTAGCACAAATACCTCTGCGAGCCGTAAATCTTTTATACGCCGCTATGAAGGCATCAGCGGTATAGTCCGTCACCAACTCCAGGTGGACTGCGGAGGTGGTCAAGCAGACAAATAGTGATATGTATCCTTTGTAAGTGCGAGTATTTTTGCCTCTCCAAGTTTTAATATCGAATGGGCCAGCATAATCTACTCCCGAATGTAGAAAGGGTCTATTGGGTGTAACTCTTGCGATGGGAAGTTGACCCATTAACTGTTGTGCTCGTTGTTGGCGATATCTAGAACATCGCACGCACTTAAGGATGAAGCTTCTTACTGGGTTTCTCCCTCCGAGTATCCAGTAGTCATTTCTCAAGTAATTAAGGGTAAGTTGGGTACCGCCGTGTAAGGTGCGTAGATGTGCATCTGAAATAATGAGACTAGTCAGCGGTGACTCCTTTGGAAGAATTAACGGATGCTTTGTGGCTGATGGTAACAATGAATTTTGTAACCGTCCTCCTACTCGTAGCAATCCGTTGGCATCTATGAATGGGGTGAGTTTACGTAGGGGATTCGATGGAGGCAACGTCTGACCTTTGTTGATGATTGATAATTCGGATTGGAGGCAAATGCGTTGAATCGTCTTTACGCAAAAAAGTCTGGCTTCTTCTAGTTCTTGGGTCGTAAGCGTCTTATCGTGGGGGATGAAGCTCCCTCTAAATCTGGAGACTGCTCTCTGGCATTGAGCGGTTATGCGAAAGAGCTTACTTAGATTGGAATATTTATATATCAGATCCCAGAAGTCAAAGGTTTGTCGAGTAGTATTCACCTTAGGGGGTCTTTCTTCAAGAAGCTCTATTTGAGGAGTCGCGCTGACGAGAGACGGCCACTCTGTGGCGGGTTTAGTGAGCCACTGTGGACCTTTCCACCATTCTTCATGATCCGACAAAAGCGCCGGTGTCAGCCCTCTTGTGGCTAAATCTGCTGGGTTTTCAGCGCCTCTGACGAATTTCCAGGTAGCCTGAGGCAGAGTGTCTTGAATATAACATACCCTGTTGTGTACAAAATCCTTCCATCTCGAAGGGTGATGAGTTATCCAAGTCAGCGTTATCGAAGAGTCCGTCCACAAGTACATTGGTGCATGTTCGAGTTCCAAGGTTTTCGAAAGCGTCAATACAAGTTTGGTAAGCAAATATGCTCCTGTTAACTCTAAACGAGGAATGGTGAGTCTTTTGAGTGGCGCTACCTTAGTTTTTGATGCTAAGAGTCTAACAGAGATCTCTCCCTTTTCGTCTGTGGTCCGCAAGTATACCACCGCTGCCATGGCCTTTTGTGAAGCGTCGCAGAAGCCATGTATTTCTGTTTTGTAATCCGCCTTGTAATTTATCCATCTCGGGATAGTAATTACGTGAAGCTCCCTTAGATTAGTTACAAATTGATGCCACCGTTCGGCGATTGCTTCCGGCAGGGGGTCGTCCCAACCTAGCTTGATTGTCCACAACTCCTGCATAAGAATCTTGGCTGAAACGATGATTGGAGAGAGTAAGCCTAAGGGGTCAAACAATTTTGCCATGTTAGACAAAATGATTCTCTTTGTAAGCACTGTCGAAACGGTAATTTGAGACGAAAACTGAAAAGAGTCCGAATTTGGTTGCCAACATAGGCCGAGTGTGGGAACAACAAGGCTTTCGTCTAGGTATATAGCTACTTTGGAAGTCCGCTTCTCCATAGGGATCGTTCTTAATAAGGACATTTCGTTGCTAGTCCATTTCTGTAATTCGAGGCCGCCCGCCTTGCAGAGACTCTCCAGTTGACTGATTGATTCGTAGGCTTGATCAATCGAGTCGGCTCTACCGAAGATATCGTCGACGTAGCGTCCTTTCTTCAATATAGGTACTGTCAGCGGGTATTTCTTCCCTTCGTCTTCTAGTAGTTGCTGAAAAACCCGAAGAGCTAGGTAAGGAGCACAAACCAAGCCGTAAGTCACGGTTGTCAGTTCGTATGTGAGGAGTCCTTGAGATGGATTCATCCACAATATCCGCTGAAAGGCCCAATGATCTGGGTGAACTTTTATTTGTCTAAACATCTTTTCTACGTCTGTGGAAAAGACGTATCTAAATTTTCTGAACCAGATGAGAACATCAAAAATCTCGGTCTGTAGTTTAGCTCCCGTGTATAATAAGTCGTTGAGGGAATATCCTGTGGTAGTGGGACTGGATCCGTTAAATACCACCCTCAATTTGGTTGTGGTGCTTGACTCTCTCCACACTCCATGATGAGGGAGGTAATAGGCTTCAGGAAGTGCTGATCGATTGGCGGTGAGTGGTTGCATATGGTTCAGCTTTTCGTATTCCTTTATAAACTCTGAATACATTTTAGCATAATCGGGATTGTTCTTAAATCGATTAGCTAATTTTTTTACTAAGAGATTGGCTTTCGTATATGAATTACCAAGGAGTTTTGGTGAAGATTTGAAAGGGAGCTTTACTACGTATCGTCCTTTTTCGTCTCTAGAAACTGTTGATTTGAACAAATCTTCACATCTTTGTTCTTCGGCTGAAAGGATCTTACTACTCGAGCCAGGGATTTCTTCTAAGATCCAGAATCTGCGTAACAGATCATAAAGATCCTGGTTAGCGACTACATGAAATCCTCTGGCTGTTCTGAAAGTGCTTGAGAAATTAACTGGTCCGGAGACAATCCACCCAAGTTTTGTTCGTTGAGCGATAGGAGTGTTTTCTGGACCTTTAATGACTCCTTCTTCTATAAGCTGAGCATAAACATCCGCTCCTAGAATCATGTCGATTGAGTTTTGAGTTTGAAAGTTTGGATCGGCTAGCTGTAGATCTTCTAGATGTTTCCATGTCCGTGTTTCGACGTTAACCGACGGGAGTGAGGTCGTTAACTTGGGTAAAATATGAGCGGATACCGTACATCGAAACTCCGATTTAAAGTGCGAAGTCACGGTGACGGAGACCACTCCTCTGGTTTTAATAGATTGTTGAGCTCCTATGCCCAAGAGAGGGACGTTGGATTGTCTTCGTGGTAACTGTAAACGCTGAACGAGTCGTTCGGTTACTAGTGATACTTCTGAGCCCTGATCAATTAAGACTCTCGCTTTATAAGTTATTCCCATGGATGAGATGATTGTGACCTGAGCAGTCGCCAAAAGTACACTTTGTACGTTCCTTTTGTCAAGATGTGAGTGTAATACTTGCTTTTCCGGTTGCTTAGACGCGGGCGTCTCACTCTCTCCTGAGTCTGACTTTCCTTTGGTTTGGTAGGCGCGATGAATACTGGAGTGATGTTTAGCAACACAACTCTGACATCTTCTCGTGGACTTGCACTGCTGGGCACGGTGAGCCCCCAAACAATTGAAACAGAGTCTGTATTTCTTTAAAAGGTCTAGTCGCTGTTGGGCTGTCTTATCAGTATATTGAGGACAAGTCCAGACTGCATGTGATTCGTTACAGATCAAACAGGTTTTTTGAGCTTTTGTACTTCCAGCTTGAGACTTTCCATGATGTGCTTTAATAGCTCCGGACGAGTGGGAATTAAATCTTCCGTTTCGGGCTTTTTCGTAAGCTTTTAAAGAATGAAGTCGCGACACTAGAAATTCCTGCAACTGTGACCAAGTGGGTACCTCTTTGGATGAGCCAAGATGCTGCTCCCAAGCTTTTACCGATTCAGAGTCGAGCTTTTGTACCGTAAGAAAAACTAAGAAGTCATCCCAGGTCGAAACCGGACGACGTAAATTGTCTAGCGTGCGATAAGTTTCCGTGACATGCGTATATAGCCTTTCCAAGTCAGCCGCGGATTCCTTGTTAAGACGCTTGATAGAGAATAATGAATCTAAAGCGGCATCCACCAGCAATCGCTTGTTTTCGTAAAATGAGATTAATGCTTCTCATGATTTTTGAAAATTGTCTGCAGACACCATAGTGTTTTTCAGTAGATGCGAGGCTGAGCCAGTCAGGCTTGTTTTCAAGTATTGTAATTTTTCCACTGGAGACAAAGAGGGATCGTTAATAACAAGAGAAATAAAAAGATCCTTGAATGATAGCCAATCAGAAGGAGTGCCATTAAATTTGGGAAGGTCGAGTCGCGGGAGCCGAGCATGGTGAAAAAAGGCTGGTACATTAGTAGTGGTTAATGTAGCTGGTTGAGAAGAAGTACTTGCTTGGTCTGGTTCAATTAAAGAACTTAATCTCTCTACAGTGTCAACATATAGTTTGTGCGTTGTTGAGAAAAGATTGTTTGAAAAATAAGGATGCGAATGTATCTCCCTTTTATCTTCGGCTGTTAATTCATTGATTGCAACTGTGATTGCCTTATGCTCGATAGAAAATTGCTCCCAATCGTTTTAGGGTAGAGAGACGTGCATGCACTCTCGGGGTGGTCACACTATTCAATCCGTCTTTGTTGAAATTCTCAAATGATCGAGCTACAATTTCCGAAAGAGAGAATTGCAGCTCGATATGATTGTAAATGTGCTCGAGTCTCATCCTGGTTGTTTAATTATAATATTTTTATATCCGGCTCGAAGGACCATAAATTGTTTATTCTTATTAAATATGAGGTATAGCTAAAAGTAAAAAAAAATAATAACAGGATAAACTAAATAATTGATTTACGATTTTATTATACTGAAGTAAAGTAATTATTGTTAGTAAACTTAAGAAATATTAAATTTATGCGTAGACATTCAAAATTCAACTGAGATGAGGCTCAATCACCACACATAAAATACATATAAATTACGTTAACCATAAAACTATATAGATATATTATTAAAACTTAAAGATACAAACAGAAAGGTAATAAGCGTAATGTGATAAATGTTTTTTGTAGTATACTCAACGAGTACGAATGTCGGCACGTTCGATCGTTCACTCGATGGCCGCTATCGCCAGCAACACGTGACTATTTCACGTAGAAGTTTCGAAGAGAGATGACCAGAAACTCTGTTAATCGCAGAGTTATTCTTTCCATCAGGCTTAACAGCCTCTGATATCTCAACGTTCGTATGAGCAACAGCTACAGGCATACGCCCGTAGACCCACTCTATGCTGCTGTTCCTCGCCACGTGGTCGGTCTTTGGGTTTATTAACCCCTATGTGCGAATTGGCTTAGCAGCCACTATGGAAGGCGCGAGTCGTGTGGCCACACGATCGTCCTTCCGCGAGACCGTCGAGATCAATCTCTAATGGTTAAAATTAACCAAGATGAAAATCGAT
The DNA here is from genome assembly GCF_013373865.1 of Monomorium pharaonis. Classification (NCBI taxonomy): domain Eukaryota; kingdom Metazoa; phylum Arthropoda; class Insecta; order Hymenoptera; family Formicidae; genus Monomorium; species Monomorium pharaonis. The sequence goes on along the minus strand of NC_050472.1, from coordinate 10,341,515 downwards.
TGGCTTATGAGCCACTCAAACAATGCTGTGGGCTTACGAGCCCCCGAAATGTTCTCTACGACTCTAAACACTGTTTGAGATGAGAGGTTAGACTGCCGTCCTCGCTAGCACGTCTCAAGCAACTGAAAGTGGATGCGCGCGCATCTCCCGTGGTCTGACCGCTTCGCGACTCGATCTCACCCGAACGAGACCGATTTGCCCCGAACTACTCCTCAAGTCTAGCGAGCTCGAGATCGGTAGTCGGGGCAATCTGTGCTGCTACCTATTGGCTCTTTGTTAAGTCATTTCAAACGGTCTCCCGACTGAACAAAATGGGACGGCCTCGACCGCGTATTTCAAAGTCGCAAATAGATTGAAGTTCGCCATAATCTTATCTAAATTATATTTAATTTCATATATTTGTTCGACCGTTTGATCTTCGAAATCGTCGGAATCGGAATCAGGCGGGTTACAAAGAGTTTCAGATTGATCACTCGCGGTCTCGAATTCATTTGGAGAGAAGTTAATTTGTCTGGGTGTGGGTTGAGAGGATCCAGAAGGGGTGGAAATATATAATTTTGATTGTATAAATCTACGTTTAGGTTTGTCCTCATTTTCTAAAGCAGTTTTATATAACTCATTGACTTCAGCCTTATCGGAAGTAGATCTCGTATTCATTCCTTCTCAAAGAATGCACCTTTTAAATCCCGGCTGAGCCCCCAAAATTTATGCGTCTGTTACGTCCAGCCTTATGGAATTTTTCCCTATGGAATAGGCCTGCTTTAACCCGTTTCAAGTCGTACGTCCGTCGGTCCAAGTTCCGAGTCAACGAATTGAATCGCTTTAACTCGGGATCGGACCTGGTGCTATCGTTGTTTGGAATGAGGAGAAGTCGTTAAGATTAAATGAACAATAGCATACTTAAAAATTAACAATATTTATTTTAGCATTAGATTTACAAATAGAGCTGAAGTCTGTATAATTTAAACAATTTTATGTATCTTTAACATGGGTTTGGTTTGAATAACAATGCTTTTAAATATAAATATAAATATATACATATGTATTGATTTTATAATAGAGTTAAGACTTGATTATTTAAAATTATTACTAAAGTGATTCGGAGGAAGATGGAAAAGATGATCCTTGTCATTTTTTTGAATTACTCCTATTTCGCTTCGTTATGCGAGCTCCTCTATAATAACGGTAGATGGAAGAAAAAAGTTATAGAAGAAATCACTGGTGACGGCAAAAGGGTCGTGGTAGTGAGGGGTGAAAACAAGGATTGGATCTGTTGGAGTGAGTGCAGGTAGGATATCTAGTAAAACTTCCGGATTTATTGCGTCCGGGTTAATAGTAAAATCGCGGTAATGTTGAAGTAAGTCTGTTTTCAGCGGGAATTGCTCCAATAGTTCTATTAAGGGTGTATCGGATATACAATCTTAGACAAAAGTGCATGAAATTTGAAATACTTAAATATCTACGCCTAACGCATAGTAAATCTAAATGTAAGAAACTTGAACGATAGTTGGAGTCTTATTTTTACTCTTACAAAGATATTTTTCACGTATTTGTAATTTTTTTCACTTATAAGTTTAAACTTTTGACAGTGAAAATGCACAATTATCTCAAGTTATATTTTATTTCTTTAAAACGGTGTAGTGAAGACAATTGAAACTTGGTAGATATTTTCATCTATTAATATACTAGATGTACAAAAAAATTCAAAACACTGGTACTATTTCTTTTATATTTTTTTAGTTGTTTTATCCGTCAAGATCGTCTTTTTCCATAAGATAAAAAAGGATACCATGTAAAATCAGTGAAAATGAAAATAGTTATAACTCAGTAACCGTTTAGTGGATGCGTTTTCAATTTTTTGCAGTACATTAGGAAAACTAAAAGAATAATTTCATATTTTTTTAGCAACTTTGTACTATTTTGAACTTCAGTCCGATACATCCTTAATGACGTCTGAGTACCGTCATAGTGATAATAACGCGGCCGGGATGGAAATCGATCAAATTCATTTATTATTTCTATTAACGATGCAGGAGAAGATAGGAATGGAATGTCTTCGGGTTCAGGGGAACTGATCGGGGAATAAATAGGAGTTAGAGAGAACACGAAGTTCTTCGATGACGGTGGTTGATGCAGCGACTCGAGGTAGTCTTGTAAAGCGCGATTTAAATGTTCCTGAGCCTGCCGATTCCGACTCTGACGCCAACGCCGGGCCGCGCAGTGTCTCCGTTTTGGACGGATGGGTCAGTATTAACTACGAATAAAATGATAGGTGACTCGAAGAAGACAACAAAAAGGGGGGAGGGTGTAACTCGATTTTAATTAAAATTTGCTGACTTTACTTGCTGAGACGGTACTACTGGCTGAGTGTGATCTGGACTTCTGATCTCAGGATTAGCGGGCGGTTCTTGGCTGGCCGCAACAAGTTAGTCCGTCAGGCTCGAGGCTGGTGGGACCGGTAAGTCACAGGGGGTACCCAGGTGTACTCACTTCACTTGCCGTTCGGTTTTACTTAATGTTCGGGACTGAATGTTCAGCACAAAATGTTCAGCACGTAATGTTCGGGTCGTCAGACTCGGAGTTCCAGATGGTGGATGAGTCGCTCGAAGCCGGTTTGCAGTCTTAGAGGAGTTGAAGTTTTTACTTGAGTTCACTTGGTTTTAATAGTACACTCTCACAGATTTCTATCACCCAAACTCGGCGAGATGCGAAGTGTCGCGGACTAGTTCAATATCCGATATAAGCTTGACGCACGGAAAAAACTGCTCGCGGTCTTTAGGATCGCGATTATATAGAAAATTTTCCGAAGGAAAGGATTGAGGTGTATGCGGTCTCATTTTAGATTAGTAGGCCCTTCTAAAGCCACCAAATTTGAAGCTTGTCTATTGGAAAATTCGTCTGGGTTACTGATTACTTAAATGATCAATCACTGGCTCATCTCTCCTGGTCTCCGCCCGAATTACTTTTGGTTTTGAGTATAGAGGTGGGAAATTTACAATTTTCCTATCTAAGGGACAAGCGACAGAAACAAAAAGGAATTTATGTTTGTCTGTAAATTATTTGTAAAAAGTTGCGCTTTCGGTTGTTAGTTGAACCCGAACCGCGTTTTTGTTTGAGTGATAAATTTCATAGCTCCGGAAATCTTTTGTCCGATATGTTTTAACTATTTTCCTTTTTAAGTTTTAATATTTCCTCTTTTTTTCTGTCTTTACGTTACCGATCTAAGGCATTGTTTGAGCATGGTTCGGTGATAAAGATAGCTGTTACAATACTTCTCAAATCTCTATTTTAAATTGAACATTGCCTTAGATTTAGAAGGAGTTAAATCATATCTGACGATCGTTTTTAGAAATTATTTATGGATGGAAACTAGAGCCCTCGTTTGATGGCTATACTTTTATGTATTTGTCGTTTTTTGGAAATAAAATTATAAATTGTCGCTGTATCTCACGAATTTGCGCATGATAATAGAGCGATCCTATGCAAACATTTTTGTTATTATCAACCGTCAGAATACAATTTCTCTTACTTAATTATTTTTTAGAAAGGTCAGCGGTAGGGAAAAAGTTAAGTCCTCCGGACGGAACACAACATTTAAAAAACATTAATTTTAATGGTAAAATAAATGTTTTTTTTAATCAAAAAAGAGCGATTATCCCATTATTTTTAACGTTTTTGAAAACGTTTTCAAAAATGTTTTTTCAAAACATTTTAAAATATTTTTTTTTAAAACTTTTTTTAAACATTAAAAAAAACCATTTTTTAAACATTTTATTGCTGATTGGGTCGTAAATTTTCGCTATTACACATGATCTCCGAGATCCACTTCAGCGACATTCTACATTTCTTAAACATATGTATAGATTTTTCGTACATGAATGATGTGCATCGAAGAAAACGAGATTAATATATACAAATAAATATAATGTAATATAATACAAATAAAGCACGTGACAATATTTTTGAAATATTATAAATATTTGAAATATTTTTTAATGAAGAACGAACATTATTGCTAATCCGCCGGACAACAAATTTTTTTTATGTGCCTGTGTTACATATAAAGAAATTATATACTATACACTCGTCAAAAGTTTGGAAACACTTGCGATTTTCTCGTATTATATGAAAAACTGAGTAAAAAAGCCATTGAAATGTTTTACTATAAAACCCCGCGCACAATTTTTATGGAAATTAGGCCTTCCTCAAATTATTAAAAATTTTGGTATAATGTTAGTTTTATTAGGATTCTGACATTAATAATAAGGGGGAATACAGTCTTTCTGTTGCCTTTGACTATGCTTGACACTTTTTTAAATTACGTTTTTAAATCACGTCTGTAACATCTTTTTAAAATATTTTACTGACTTGTATGCCTTGCAACTTATTTATACATTTATTCGTTTCTCTGACAATGAGACACGTCCCACATAGAAATGAAACCTCCAGTAGACGTCTAATGGACGTCTGCCATGGAAGTTTAAACTTCCAGTGAACGTCCATAGACGTCCAATATAGAGCCATTAGAAATCCACAGTTCCGCATTGTGGACGTCCATTAGACCTCCATTAGAGGTCGTCAAAGAGGTCTATTAGACGTTGTGTGGATCATTAATAGAGGCTTCACAGAGCCTCGATAGATGACTGACGTACGTTTCGTGGATCATTAATAGAGGCTTCACGAAACCTCGGTGTATAACTGGCGGATGTTTTGTGGATCATTAATAGAGGCTTCATGGAGCCTCGATAAATGATTGACAAAATAAGAATTTAAAATAAAAATTTCATTTTTTTAAATTATTTTTATCAATAGTACATATTAAATTTAGGACAAATTTTTCTTAATTAATTAAATTTAAATTTTATTATTTTATTTTATTCTTACTTGCCGCTAGTGGGTTTTGAACCCGGAACCTTAGGATTACGAACCTTGTACTCTATCTGCTACGCCAACTTGACTCATCGATATTGGGTACTTGTTATTGTCTACATATACCCAGATGTTATAAACTGACGCAATTATATTATTTTTTATAAAAGCAATTAAATTTTGCAAAACATTAGAAATAAATAGCATTAATTTATTTACTTATTAATTTCATTGTTAAATTTATCTTTTTCCATAACCTTAACAATTTGATGAAAATTGCGATCTACTTAGCATTAATACTTTGAAGCGTTCAAATGGTTAATTAGATGGTTAACTATATAGATCATATATTCTAAGAAAAATTGAATAGTACATTTATTATCCTGTTTTTGTTCAGTACACGATGAATTAGATTTTGTGCATTTTTTATGCACAGTAATTGTAAACAAACCGTTATTTTTGAAAATATTATATCTTTATGATAATTTTTTTAAATATTAAATGGATCTCTCATTCAGAATGTTATAATGTTGTGTGATTTCTGAGTCAACTACGACGCGCATGGACGGCTCAAAAATCGGACAGCATTGTGATATCTTTTATGAGACATTAAGCTGATATCATTTAGCTGATGTCATAAGGATAACATTTTCAAGAAACTTAAATAAATCTCTTTAATGAGATATCTCAAAGACCTTTCTTAGTAAACGTCTCTGATAAATGTTACCATTTTGACATCATTCCAAGATATATAAATGTTTTCTTAAAAAAGTTCTCTTAAAGTTTTCATTCTGACAAGCGTGTCTGGGTAACTTCTACCATGAAAGTAAATGTTCCATAAAGCTATGGAAGTTTAGTGAATCCCTAATGGACGTCTATCTGACTTCTACTATGGAAGTAAATGTTCCATACAGCTATGGAAGTTTAATGGATCCCTAATGGACGTCTGTCTAACTTCCATCATGGAAGTAAATGTTCCATAGAGCTATGGAAGTTTAGTGGATCTCTAATAGACGTCTATTCAACTTCCACCATAGAAGAAAACATCCAATGGAGCCATGGAAGTTTACTGAATCTTTAATGGACGTTTATTTAACTTCCGCCATGGAGGTAAACCTCCAATGGAGCCATGGAAGTTTCCTGGATCTTTAATGGACGTCCATCTGACTTCCACCATGGACATAGACGTCCCATGGATCTATGGAGGTTTAATAGACGTCCATTGGACATCCACTAGATGCCAATTTCTATGTGGGATAAATTCACGGATTCATTATCATATAAGTTTTTGTTTCTATTATACAAGTAAAGATTTTAAAAAGATAACACTTGGGTCATCTTGATTACGTATATACTCAATGTGGCTCAGCTATGGATTTTCCTCTTTTTCGTAAATATTTCTGAAAAAATGCAAAATAACAGAATCAGCATTTTCAATTAAGCATTTATTAACAAACTTATGGAAAAAATTACACATACAGCTATCCATTAAAAAATAAAACTATGTTTATTTACTACAAGAAACGTTATCTTAACTTTTACCTGTCAAAAAGTTTCAATTAACTAGAGAAAGATAAGAAATACTAATCAAAAATTAAACATTAAATAAAGAAACAAAATTTTAACTTCTGTATGTTAAGGTATATTGTGTTCCCAGTGTCCTTGGCTATAATGGATTCATAATACAATGAATTTTCTTTAATTATAAACAAAATGTTTTAATAAAAACCAAAAATAAATACAGTGTTATAAAGCATAAATAAAGAGCTACAATTAATAATATGAATTGTGGATATTTATAATTGTTACATGATAGTTACATAAAACAAAAACGTACCTCTGAAATTTTAGATTCAAAAAAACACAAATTGAATAAAGTGTAATTACAAGCCGTCAAAAGAAGATATTGACCAATTAACAAGCACAAATACCGACTTCCTGAGCGATATGTTAGCGTTATCTGTAAACTCCATTGCGTAACTGTTTAAAAATTAGGGTTGAACCAAATTGGGTACATGGCTATATTGGGCACAGATTCCTTAATTTAAAAATAAAATATAATAGAGACAAAATAAAAGTAATGATTTAAAGTTTTATCTTTGTTTTTTAAGGCGTAAAAAATCCTTTACAATGTTGTTTTTACCATAATATTTAACTTTATGTTAAAAAATTACAAGCGTATCCAAATTTTTGGTCAGAAATGATAATTGATATTATTTTAGTTTTAATAAACAAATTATAATAATAATAATGTTATAGGGCGGTCCTCCTACAAAGCCCACTTTGGCACTTAGACTGGGTCCATTGTGCCTCTGTTATCAGCTGCCCTAGCAGGGCCCCGCTTCTTTCCAGAAGTGGAGCAGATCCCTCACAGGCGGCTGTCTCACCTGGTTTGGTTCCAGAAAACCTGAGCCCAGCAGGCGTGTTCTTGGTTCGACCAATGCTGGGCAGTCCCCAAGAATGTGGAGGCTAGTTTCCTCCTCTTCAGCACACAATTTGCAGTCGAGCGTATCGCTGCGACCCAATTTATGCAGGTGGTAGTTAAGGTCGCAATGGCCCATGAGCAGTTGTGTTGCAAGCCTGGCATTCCTCCTACCTAGAAATCTCACGCTCCTGGCCAAGTCCCTGCTGGGGTACTCCCCCAGCAAGTCCCTAGCCTGTCTGCATTTGCCCTCTGTTTCATTTCTCCAGTATTCAAGATGCTGGTCCCGGAGCCAGCTCCTGACCCCCCCGCCCCCCCGCCTGTCCAGACAGAAGGAGATCCCAACAGCCTTGTTTTGGCCGTCTCCTTAGCAAGCAGGTCCGCCATTTCGTTGCACTTGATCCCCGAGTACCCAAGGACCCATACTAGGCCAACATCATTATTCTTCGCCAACTCATCCAGTACGCACTTACAATCCCAGACTAGTCGCGAGTTAATTCTTGTATCCTCAAGCGCCTTAAGCGCCGACTGACTGTCCGAGCAAATCCGGATGCGCCTTCCCACCCTATCAGACTCTAATAGGTTTTGGGCACATCTCATGATGGCTAACACCTCCGCCAGGAAAACCATGTTCGCCAAGCGGAACGACGATTCTTGCCCGGTCGCGCTGGCAGTAAAGATCAGCTCCAAAACCTGTACTCGTTCTGGAGTCGTCCGTGAACCAGACGTCCCCGTCCCGAGGGACCGGTCCCTTAGAGCCGTTCCACTCCCAGCGCCCGGGGAAGCTTATCCTGTACCTTCTTTCGAAGGTACGAATCACCGACCTCCGTACAATTTCTGCTGCAAGAGACCAATCTTTTCCTCGTACCCTATGTGGATTCGAGATTCCTCGATGGATGTCTTCCTCCAGGCCTCCGCGGAAGCCCGGAAAGTTTGACTCCAGCAGGTGGTTTAGGCATCGCTCTCCAGACGCCATCGTCGAGCCGAATGCCATCCAGATCCGTGTCCCGATCTCTGGTCAAGATCTTGCCGAGCCTAGCGGCTTCGAGTATCCCCTCCACCGATTCGCAGAACCTTCTCCAGCTTTCCTTTTTAGCCCTTACTACAGAATCTCTATAGGCCTTTTAAGCCGTTCGGTGAAGGTCCCAGTCAGCTTGGCGGCCCGTGTTCCTGGCCCTGTTCCAGGCACGACATGCAGCACTTCTAAGCTCCTGCAGCTTGAGGTTCCACCAGGAGACTTCTTTAGTATTCCTCACTGTCCTTTCTAAACAGTTGTCTTCAAAGCTGCCTACAAGAACCCTTTGCAGGTGCTCGACGCACAGCTCGATCTCTTGCGGGGTTCCATGTCTTTTAAAAAACTCCCTAAGACCAACAGCCAGATCTTCTCAAAATGAGTCCTAGTCCGTCTTCCTTGGGTCCCCACTGTTCTCACTCTCGCTTGCACCTTGGCCAGCCTAAAGGTAATCTGTCTGTGGTCCGACAATGAGGGCTCGTCAGAGACCCTCCAGCCGGTCACGTCCTGCACTACCTGTCTGGAACAGATGCTTAGGTCCAGAACCTCATTTCTCACCACAGTGACAAAGGTAGGCTCCCCGCATCTCTAGGTCTGTGGATACCAGAAATTCCAACAGCTTCTCGCCTCTTCTGTTGGTGTTCGTGCTTCTCCACACCGTGTGGTGCGCGTTCGCATTGCACCCCAGTATGAAGGGAAATCGTTCCTTTTGGCAGAACTCCACCAGTCGTACTATCCGGTCCGATGGCAGCAGATCGTCCTCTTTGTGTGAAAAGTAGCCCGACGCCACTACCATCTTCCTCTTGATCTCAGTCCCGCTGGCATCCTCAATCACAACTGCTACTAAGTCCCTGTAACAGAAATCTCGCAGCAGCTGAATCTCCAGCTCTTTGACGGCCACACAGGCCCTGGGCTAGTCCTCGTGTGGTGGCTTAAACAGCCTACCGCACCCCGCCAGACCCCTAATACAGCCTCGGACCAGCCAAAGCTCTTGTATTAGTGATATGGCTGTGTGCACTCCAGCTTGGCGCCTGGCAAGAACAGCCGAGGCTCCTTTGCTATGGTGCAAGTTGATTTGGGTGAAGCCCATCCCGGTCAAGCCCACTACGAAGACAAGACTTTTCAATCGGGCTTCTCCTTACCCTCTCCCCATCTTGGGATGGACCCGGCCACTTTAAAAGTGACCCGGTCCATCCCAAGATGGGGCCTAAAGTCCAGCGCCTTAAGTCTATTGACGCTGGACTGGGGGATGCCGAGAATGAAGTTTCTACCCTCGCAGATAGCCTCCACATTCTCAACATAAACGCGCCAGTCCGAGCTGACGATCCCCGGATTCTGCCGCTCCAGCAGCCCAGGACCGCAGCCGCGCCAACGGGAGGTCCCGGGATCCACACCGCAACCCTGCACTGCTTTTGCAGCACCTCCAGTCCCATCACCTCGAGCCTGACGCCCTCCCACGGTACGATGCTACCGATCCGGCTTTCGAGGCATCTCAGCGATTCCGTATCCGCGCACTTTACAACCACAACCCCCCCTCAGAGTGGTGCTGTCGAATCTTGACAGAATAGGGGACCCCTCTGGGATCCCTTGGATCTCCTTAAAGACCGTACTTCTCAGCTGCGACAACTGCTCAGCAGTCATCACAGCATGAGGGTACCCCTCCTCGACAATCACCCTCGTTAGAGGGTCCGCGGCGTTAACGTAAGCATGGGTCCCCTGGACCCCCTGCTTCTTTTTCGCCCCTTCCGCCGATTGTGGCGTCCCATTGGGGTCCTTTCGACGTTTATTTCCGGAGTTCCCCTGAGGCCTCCCAACCAGTGTCGGGGGATAGCTGAAGACGAGAAAGAAGAGATCCCCGGAACGGCTGGCGGTGGCCCAATCCCAGTCCCAGCCTGAGCCCCCTCCTTCCGCTCCTGAGCCCTCTTCCTCTTTGCGGCTCCGAAGAGTTTCTTTTTGCAAAGATCCTCCTCCTTCGCCGGTTCGTCCATTGTGCCTTCCGTGCCCCCGGGGACCCGCTCGGCACTCAAAACCGTCCCACCCCCTCCTCTGCGGTCTCGATGCTTCCCGCGTCCCTAAGGGTCGGTTCGGCTCCCGATCCCGCTTCTTCCACCCTTCCGGAATCTTCGGACGAAGCCTCCATCGGGGACGAACATTCCATTTCTTCAGTGAGTTTTAAGTTTATAAAATTATTCATCTCCATTTTGTTCCCACGAGCAGCTAGGGAAATATACGGTCCACCCATGCAGAGCCCCGCATGCGTGAGTAAGGCTAAATACTCTGGGGTTTCGCCTGGTTCCCTAGAGGCATCGTTCGAGACACTGCTCCCCCAGTGACACGCAGCCCTCGCTACGATAGCTTCCAGCTTGGCTTGGGTCGAGTTAGTCTACGGTATCGGCTTTCCCCACTCCTGGGTAGGGTTTTACGCCCGCCGAGGCAGGCAGGTTATAACTGTTACTACTCGGGCGGTCCGCCCCGGCACGCGGGGGTTTAGGCCCGGACCGGGGTTTCCCACCCGGGCGTCGTCCTATCCGCCACCTGGAGCGCGCCCGCTGGGCATTCAACCCACGGGAATAAACGAGTTAATAACATATGAAAAAACGTTTTGACTCATATGTATGTAAAATCTTTTAAAAATATAAGAATGATGTGTCATTAACTAATAATAATATTAGTAAAATAATAATTTAAGAATACTTATAAAACATAACGTTATAACGTTCAATAAAATTTAAAAAAATGTAATTCACGTTTTTAAAATACTATAAAAATATTTAAACAGTAATGTTATTAAAGTTGCTTCTGAACATTAATATTTAGCTAGTAACTGTGTTTCAAGACAAAGACTGGCAAAATTGTGAGCGTGAGACTTACATAAACTAAGAAAATATACAAATTAATAGAAGAATTATATTCAACGCTACACAAGATCCGTCACAGATAAAAACAGACAATCTTAACATTATTTTAATGTTTGAAACATTTATTTAGGTATTTATTAACTTACTGTTATTGTATGATAACAATTTTACTAGGGTCGTATTCCAATATTTACCAGCAGTAAAGACATAAATTAACGTACATTAGAATACGTCCTTTATAATTTTTTAGTATTACAAGTTACATGATTTATGCATATCAGCCTAAGGAACACACAATATTTTTTTAACGTTTTTTAAATATTTATTTTAAATATTTATTATTTTTACATTATTAGCGTTTAATGTATAAATAATATTTATTTAATATTTATTAAACATTTGTTTTACATTAATTATTTTGTTTGGAAAATTAGAGTTCCGTATTCACAGAGCTAACACTCCTAAGTGTCCTACAAAATTCACAAGCAGGTCAGACAAAGGGATTACGTACAAACAGAAATAAAAAGAAAAGAACTGTAATTAAGTCTTAGTTTATTAAAAGCAATTAATGAAAGTGGTTTGAAACCGAATAAAGGGAGGAACAAAAGGGGGGGCACAAGGTCCCTCTAACCAAACAAAGGGGTGGGCACAAGGTTCCTCTGACCACTTTCAATCTCTCGTAAGTCCCATTGACTACTTGAGATATGTCGTTAATGATAGACGATAATGTTACCTGCGGACCATATACCAATGACTACCGCCCCTGTGGCGAATGCGTCCTCAAGCAACCCTTTAAACCTTATGGACCCAATGCCCGTATGGTTCCAGTTCTCTTTTTTTGTACTATTACCGCCAAAGGCCGTGTCTCCTTCCTCTTGCCTCTTTGTCTCCTCGACGCTATATCTAAAACATCCCCACCTTCCTTCCCAACGCACGGTGACAACTACTAGAGATACTATAACAGAGATTCGCCAATGTGCCGTCTTGGGGTAAAACCGGATATCGGATATGACGTTTTCGATGGCGGTTTATTTTGATTGTAAATGCAAGAATACAATATATATATATTTTTATTTGTAGTTATTGATATTTAATAATCGTGAACAAAATAAATATTAAAACACAATATATTTAAAAAAAAGGTTTAGGCATATTTCATTAATTTTTCCATGTAAGGTTAAGTAATATAAATTGATTATTAAGAAATTATATATTATTATATATAAATACATATTATGTTTATATACACATTATGTATTATAAATATAATTTAAGCATTGTATTTAGACTCGTAGAAAAATATATGCAACCTCAGGTTTCTCTGATTTTATATTCTATTTGATAGACACGTAGACACTCTGTTTTCTTTTGACAGGTGACAGGTTAGGTCGGCTAGGCTTTCTTTGTCAGTTATATCTATCTTTCTCTCTCATACTTCCGGTTATACCCCAAGCGACGGGAGCCAATCAGAAATCGTTAACGCATTAGCGAATCTCTGTTATAGTATCTCTAACGACTACCAGCGCCTCGCTTGCTCCTCACTCTTACTCACTAGTGACTTAATTTGTCCGCTAGTGAGCGGGCAGGCAGGCTTTTCAAACATATTTATTTCAAATAATGAATTAGAAAAAATATTTATAAAACGTTTATTTGACGTTTATTTAATATTTATAAATTATTAATTTTTTATTAAAAATAATAATTTAAGAAAATTATTTAAATAACATTTATTTAATATTTATGTAATTTTTATTTTACATTCAAAAAATTGTTTAAAATAATATTTTTAAAAATATTAATTTAATAGTGATTTAATATTTACGTTACAATAGTTAATTATTTGAAATAATAATTTAGGACAAATATTTATATAATATTTAATTGATGTTTTATAATATTAACTTAACATTTTAATAAATTGTTTAAAATAATATTTACGTAACATTTATTTAATGTTTATGTAGTAATTATTTCACATTTAAAAAGTTTAAAATATTATTTTTTTTTAATATTTGACTTTTGGTTAGGAAGCGTTACTAATTATGGAGCATAAATCAAGTGTAAAGGAGTGAAGGAACAGTGAATCTATATAATGAGAGTATTAAAAGCGTATAAATAAAACCTTTAAGAGACATAAATTAAAACATCGGAACATAAAGAAAGTGAAGATTAAGACAATATATATTATGGAAACAATATGGCATATTAACAATACTCAAAAATTATAAAAAATGACATCTATCCTTCATTTTTTTAACGAACACAGCAGAAATAGATCTTTTCATAAGTAATTCCACATGTAGCTATTTCGCACATGTAAAAATTAGTCAAAAATTGTAAAACTTTATGTTTAATTATAAAAACATGAGTCAACTATACTGTTTCATCCTTTTGACAACAGCTATTGAAATGATCTATAACAAATATGTATGAATAAACATGAAGTACTCATGGATCATCACAAAGTGTTAGGTTGCGTACGATCTTTGAAGTCAAGCGACGTCGATGGTGGCTAATAGTTGGATGGGTGACCGTTTTTTCGGGCGTATAAATTAAACATGTTCTAACAAGTACGACTGTGGGTTGGCTGAAACATGTAGTCTTCTCCCCTAAGTTATTGTAGTAATTAAGCGATACTGGACTGCTGAGGTTATGTTGAATTTATCAAAATAATTGAATAATGCAAACAATTTTTTGCTCTTAAAACATTAAGCAAATGTTCAGTAAATATTTTTAAAAAAAGTTGTTTAAACGTTAAATAAATGTTTATTAAATGATAACAGAATATTTTTTTTATGTAAAATAAACATTTTTTTCATGAGAAAAAGGGGATTTATCCCATTATTTAAATGTTTTTTTAAATATTTTTAAAAATGTTTCTCAAACATAAAAAAAATATTTTTCAAACATTATTGTGTTTATTGGGAGAACGTAATTTTCTCTACTTAACATGTTTGTCTTAAGAAGTTAAAATCTGTCATCGTTCTGATTTCTAATCAAAAGTTTTTTTATGCATTACAATTCTCAACGTTCCTATAGGAACGTCTATATATAGACGCTATTCTAATAAAAATAAGTTTGGTTATTTCAAAATTAATTTTATATATTATACAGGTATTTACCGGTATTAAAGATAAACCGGTATAAAAATAACTGCTACAGAAGCTCTAAGATGCTGCACCGACAATTTCAATTTACTTGGTGCATTTGCTTAATTGTATTATGCTGTGTTTCTGTATATACTCAAGAATTTAATGGTGATCGTATTCATATATCGCCAGCTTATGCCATTGCTTTAAAAGCTGATCTTTTAAACTTAACAACATGTGGAAAAGAATTGCAGAACTTCCGAGACGCTGTTAATCAACGACTATTGTGGAGTTTAAGAAGTAGGTAAAATTTGTAATCATATAGCGAATTCGGTTGCTTGCACTAGTGCACAATGAGTGCGCACTAAAAGGCTTGTTTACATACTTTACATCAGTATTCTTATATTTAAGAATACATGTTCAAAAACTATTCAATCAAAAAAATAATTCTATGGATGTTGTACAGATCATTTTACTGGTTAAGAAGTATTTTAAGAAGAATTTAAAATGATTCTTAAATATAAAAATTGACTATAAACAAGCCTTAATATACATTTAGTGCGCACTAGTGCAAGCAACCGAATTCGCTAATACACTGAAACCCCGCGTTAACGGACTGTTCGGGGCTTTGGTCCGCTAACGCGGGGTTATCTCCTATTGCTTGGTTTCACTCCCACTCCGTGAAATACGCGACTGCATTGCTCATTGCTATCTCCCACACACGCTACTCATGTGGGCCGAGTGCATATGGAGGGGATAGTTTCCGCTAACGCGGAGTACGCTAACGCGGGGTTCCAGTGTAGTCATATTGATATTAACCCAGATAGCACAGATCCTTTTAAGTTAAAAAAGAATTAATTTTTTTTTATTCTTTAACAATTTACGTAATTTGTTCGAAATGAGTTCAAGAAAAGTACCATATTTAAATTCATTATGAATTCACATGATTGTTTCGAAATTAATTCAAAAAGAATACCACAAATTTATTATAAATTTATATAATTTAGTCGATATAAAAATTCTAATAAGGAGCCGTATAAGACTATAGAAAGATATAACAAATATAAGTGTCTTTTTAATTTTTTTTTTTGACAAAGCAAAGAAATTTTATGAGACATTTTTTATTTTAATAAAAGGAACATAAAAATATATATCTCTTTGTTATTTGTTATAAATACTATTATTATCTAGTATATTATATATATACTATATATTATACATATAAAATATATTATAAAATATATTATAAAATAGTATATTATATATATATTGTAACCGCGCTCGCGAGCGACGACCAACTTCGTGTCCGCCCCTAGTCACGGCCCTGCGTCGTTTGGGTGTCGGGGCGACCAAACTCCGATATTCTCGCTAAACTCGAACTTGGGCGCCAAGTACGTTGAGCGTACCACTCTTTTTAGACTGAACAGTAAATCAACGTTAGGCCGATATAATCGTGGAAAAGACGGGCGCTCTTTAGATGACCGGGGCCTCGGCGGCTCCGATAGCCAGCTACTCAGCCCTAAAATGGCAGAGGGGGAGGTTCGGCACGGGCGGGTGGAATCGGGAAGGCGAGAGAACTATCAAGACAACGTAAAATTAACAATAAAATTAATGAATATATTTAACCATGAACGGTACAGAATTATACGGCTCTGTTGAGCGGCAATGGTGATTCGCGTTACAAGCTTATGACCGCTTGAAATTAAATTTCGCAAATACGGGACAATTAACGGACAAGTTATTTTACGTACGCGAGAATTCTTCGACTTGTCTACGCTTTACCCTGTGTCGTTTGGTGGACGCCAAACTCCCGATAGGATAATGGTTTCACCAAGGGCGATCGGGACGAATAGTAACTCAGAGCCCGCGCGGCACGTGACGGACTCGTGCTCTTCCACACGTTATAAGATCCCGCGAGCAATATGCGCGATAATTATTATTAGCTCGCCAACGAGGCGGTACAAGATAATGACATTAAATCTGACGAGAGCGCAATTACAAAGAGATTCCCGATACAAATGTGACAAAGTAAATTAGATTTTACAAAATTATAAATGCGCGACGATCTACAATAGAATTAACGACAGTGACTTACGATACGATCACGCTACAAAAATACAGGTGACTCGGCTGCGGATCGGGACGCATACGCAACGTAATTGTAATGCTAGCGCCACACTATGCGCGTATTTGCGATTCGTAATTCATAATTCGCGATTTATTTGACCACTCGACCAGCGAATGTCAATCAGTGCGAATGACGAATCGCGCATGATGAATCAACGAATTTTCTCACCATACTATTTATGAACGTCAGATAAATCGCGAATTACGAATTACGAATCGTACGAATCGCGAATACGCGCATAGTGTAGCGCTAGCATAATACAGGACGAACAGCACGGAGCGAATTCACGCGGGCGAGCGCGATCGAGCGAAGTAACGATATTCTAATAATTTCGCGAGCTCGTAATCTTACTTGAACGTCGCAAAATACGGCAATAAATTCGCGATTTTCTCGTGACTCGCCCAACCGCGAAATCGGCGGCTTTACAACGTTATCGTGACGCTCGTCTCACCAAGTCGCCTTTCTCTCGTCTGCCTTGTCCGGATCGGGATAATCCCCGGTTCCTGCGTCCTCTTACAAAAATTGGCAGCTCGGGATTCCGGATCGTACACACTAATGACAACGTCCGCAGTTCGAATGCGGAATCCTGGATTCTGCGGGGGCCGCTCGGCGACGCACTCCATCTTGCCTCTGATTAGCCGGGCCCTTATTGGCCGCGATTTTCCAAAATCGACTTGCGCGCGACGCGCAACGTGCACGCCGTCGCTTGCTGATTGATCCAAGCGCGGCGATATTGTTGGGCCTCGTGCACGGGAATTTTTTGCGCTTTCCTCTGCGGCAGTTTCCTTTCTCCTTGCCGGCGCATCCTCCGCCACCGGGACATTATCTCCTCCTCGACGAGGGCGTTCACTAATTGTAAGCTGTCGCGATCTCCGTCGAAACTTGTGCGAAATCGGATTTGAAGTCGCCCCGTCAGGACACCGGCCTCGTGCGCCTTCGCTGGATCCTGAAAGCGTGATTCGGCAACAGTATCGGAACTTAGCTCTATAAGAATTATTACATACATATAAATTCCCCTCCTACTTAGCTATTGTGCAGCCTTACAATCAGTTACCCCTCCTCCTCTTCACGATCCCTCTAAACCCCTTTTCCCCCAACCCTTTTCGGATTCCTTCTCTTCTTCTTTCTCTTCCATATCTTCTCCGCCCCCTCTCGCTGCCTCCTTCAAACATCCTTGCTATCGCTTCCAAGCCGTTTCCTTTCCGCTTCCTCCTGATTCCCCTTGATTGTCCTCTCCTGAGCTCCAGATCCTCCACGTACTCGCTCTCTTCTTTCACCTTCTCCTCAATTTCCACTCGCTCTCCCTTTCCTCTTCTTTTCATCTCGCTTGCCCGTCTTTCCTGTATTGTTCCTCGCTTGTTTCCACTCTCTCTAACCCTCTCGTCTGATATCCTTGCTGGCTCTCTCTCTCTCTTTTCTCCTCTTGTGCCTCTCCTCTATCTCCCTCCTCTTCTTCTTTCTTTCCGTTCCTCTCCCTTTGCTAGTGTCTTTCTCTCCCTGCTTCTTACTACTTTCTTCTTCCCATCCTCTCATCTCTCCCTTTGCATTTCCTCCTTTCCCCTTTCTCTCCGCATTTCCTCTGCCCGTTTCTTCTCTTCACCTTCCTCCTCTTCTTTCTCTCTTGTTAGTTTCTCCAGTGCTCTTTCTGTTCACTTTCCTGTCTCCTGTCTCCTGCCTCCGATTTAATCTCCTCTCTTCCTTCTTTTCCTCCTTCCATGTCTGCTCTCCTCCATATCTCCACTAACTTTTCCACTCCTCTTTTTACCTCTTCTTATCCGTTCCGTTGTCTCCTCTGTCACTCTTCTTAACCTCTCCATCTCCCTTCTCATGCACTTCATTTCTTCCGACAAATCCCTTATCACACTTATTCCCCTCCTCAATCCTTCCCAGTCTTCCCTAAACTTCTTCCAATCTTCCCTGAAATCCTTCCAATTATTCATTCTTATCCTTTTTCCCTTCTTTCACTCGCAATTCCTTTACTGCTGGCTGATTACTGTACCGCCGGCGGACCACGTGTTTATACACCGTGCGTTCTTAAACACGCTACCGCCGTCCTTATCAGTTACCAGTGCTGTCAACCTTGACTCGCCGGTCGCGCCATCTCCCCGGCTCGGTTCCACGCCTGTGTTTTCGCCACTTCATGCGCCTTCTACACACCCTTGCCAGCGATGCTCGTTCTCCATCTCCGCTCCATTATCTGTTCTCCCCTCTCTTTCTCTCCTTCCTCCCGATCTCCTCTGCTATTTCGCTTACTCATCCTCTTCTTTACTCCGATTTTCATTCCTTCACTGCATCTTTAATTCCTCACACCTGTACTTCCCTCTATTTCCCCGGCTTCCTCTCTGTCTCCTTTTCACCCCTGTCTGATTTTCGGCACTCCTTCCACACTCAATCCTCACTATCCACTCTTTTAATTACGGAACTCACACAAATCCTTCCGTACTTTCCGACGCCATCTTTCAATTCCAATGTTAATTTAATAATATACTGCAATAAAATATGAGAAAATTTTATACATAATTTATACATGTAATTATAAGAGACTTTCTCACTTATAATAATAATATACCAAATTCTCTATTTTTGTTACAATATATTTTTAAATTAACATTTCTTATACTTCAAAAAATCCTTTATTATCCTTTGTTTTACATTAAAAAAAAACTTTTTTTCCACTATAAAAAGAATCATAATAAATTCAAAAAAGTATTTCGATAAAGTTCCATCAGAATACTATTAAAAAATAATTTTAAATTCAATACAAATTCGTACAAAACATAAAATGAACTTTATATGCATTAAAAAAGAAACTCAGAATTGGTGACATACAAAATTTTTTGAACTCTTAAAAATCCTTTTGGTGCAGAAATGGATTAACAAAGGACTTTATATCAAAATTTGGGTGTTCAAAAAGAATTCTTTTCGAATTGTGCTATCTGGGAATCTATTAACACATTAATAATTAGATCAGTAAAGTTAGCAAAAAAATAATAAAATTAATAATAAGAATGGGGCATGAGAAACTATTATTGACATAAAAAGCACTTTACAAAAATTAATTTTGAATCAAACAAGTTTACGAATTATTACATTACATGTCTTTCATATACATTTGTGGCATTGCTTGAAATTAAACGAATTTTAGATACTAAAAATGATGAAATTTATGTTCGTAGAAAGCAGTGCCACAAATATTCTATGTTAGATATATCTCTTAATTTTTTGGTACATGTATCGAAAGTGGTCCCTTTCGCGTCACTTTTCTATGAGTAAAGTTGCAAACAGCACTTTAACTTTAGTACTTTGAGTGTTTACAATAATTCGAGTTTAAATTAATTCCACTAGAACCAAAATGTATTATGATATAGATATAACTATTTATTATCTTTTTGATAACTCAACGCTGTCCGATAACTCAAGTAAATGGTATGATCCACTTGATGCTACGAACGCTTTGAAACATTATATGATTGGCCAAGTCGTAAAATATATAAATATTAGCATATAAAAACAATTTCTTTTTTTTTATATTAACAAACATTTAGCAATTTTTGTATAGCATAATATCATACAAAAATCATTCCTCGTATATTTCCACCTAATTAATGAAAATTACATTATAAGAATAAGATCAAGAAACAAGCTACAGAAGATGTACAGTGATAAAGTAAAATTTAATAAAATGCAAACATTTAAGAATTACAAATTTTTGCAATTCTATTTTTGCAATAGTCATGAATTTTACTTTTATTTAAGAGTAAAAACATTATAAAAACTGCAATAAAAAGTAAAAGGTAGCATTTATTTGTTTTAAGTAAATTACGACATTCTAATTTTTATTGTTAGTTTTAGATTCCAGTGGTGGATATAAACCAGGTTTTCTTTATGGAAATAATTATTGGTTAGGCAGTCGTAGTCAATGTCTCGATACGATGAATAGGAGTCCTCTATTGAAATCACCACAAAAAATATTAAATGACAAGCAGTATCGTGATCCGCAACAAGAATTTCCGCCTTTCAAAATAAATTATTTTGTCGCTTATTTTAAACACAATAGTACTTTTCAATATCACATAAATTTATTTCGCGAGGTAAGTTTATAAAATTGTTAATGTAATAAAAAGAATAAAAGAATACTTTGGCGTTGGTTAAAACTATTCTTTTAATTTAGGATGTGATAACGCTAGGACTCTGTCTGCCAGCATCGTGCTCTATAAATAATCTAAGTTTTATCTTGAAAAGAATATTACAGGATAAAAGAATCTTAATGTACGACATTTATTTTGCGGATCTTTATCTAATTCAGGTTAAAGATCTAAAAAACAATGACAAGTGGCTATCCGGAGGTGCATTAATTTTTATCTGGTATGTCTCAGGGAAGAAAATTACAATTATTTTATAATACTGTAATATAATAGTATATTTTATGATATAATAGTAATATTAAGTAGCAATAGAATGTAATAATATTGTTGCATGCGTCGCCCGGTATACTCCGCGACCGCGACTCAGCTGTTCGAAGACGGATCAATACTATTGATTTCCTGGACCGAGCGTTGTCAGCTGGCGAGCGCTTGACAACGCGTGTAAACAACGAGTTGAATCTCGGTCTCGAGCCTGGTCGGACGTGTGAATAAAGCTGCTTGGTTTTACATTATAAAAAGTGTCTTTCATTTCCGCGGCGCGCACGCTACATTTTGGGGGCTCGTCCGCTTGTCGGACCTTGAGGAACGCGCGCGGATCTAGTGATAAGTGCGCGGAGTGAACAGACGAGAAGGAGCGGAGAATTCGAAGGATGTCAATCCACCGTTCTCCTGTGATGACCCGATCTCACGCTTCTGCCGCTGCGGAGGGAGACAGAACGGATGTTCGAAACTCGGAGCAGGAGACGCCGGGGATCGTAAAGGCGCTCCTAGAGGAGATGCGGTTGCTGCGCGAAAGCCTGACTCAAAGGGAGGAGGAACAAGCCGCGACGCTGCGACGGCACGAGGAGGAGCTGCGCTTTTTACAGCTGAGTCTTTTGAATAATATTCCGCAAAACGGAAACGCGGGTAGTGAGTCGCGTGTGTCCGGGGCGGGCGCGGACGCGCGGCGAGAGGACGCGTTCGGTGCGGACGCGGACGCGCGGCGGGAGGATGCGCGAAGTGAAGCGCGAATGTCCGTCGGTCTAAAATTAAAGCCCGATACCTACGACGGGACGGCTCCGTTACGCGAGTTCCTCGCTCAATTTTCGCTTATCGCGAGTGCGAATCATTGGAGCGAGTCTGAGAAGGCGGTAGTTCTTGCTTCCTGTCTGCGGGGGAGGGCGCGTTCACTTTTGGACTCGTTTCCGGCTGACGAGGGCTCCATTTCGTTTGCGGAACTCAAGTCAAAGTTAGAACTTCGATTCGGGGAAAGTGAGCTTGCGCAAAATTTTTATATGCAGTTCACGAATCGGAAGCAAGGGACGGGGGAAGATTTCGCGACGTTAGGCGCGGATTTAGAGCGCCTATCGCGTAAAGCGTATCCCGAGTGCTCGTACGAAGTGCGCGATAAAATTTCTTGTTCGCAGTTTATCGCTGCGCTGTCGGACGGGTTTGTCAAACGCTCCCTTCAAGTTGAAGGGGTAACGTCTTTACGAGTAGCGGTTGAGCGCGCGAAGATGTTAAAGTCTTTTAATTTAAATAGCTTTTCGGAAAAAGGGGGGAGATGGAATAATAATTTCCGTTCGGAACGTAAGGGAGACGGAAATTCTCGATCGGAGCAGTCGGGAGTTTCAAAACGGAAAGAGGAGGACAAAGGAAAAAAAAATTATTTTAAAGGAAAGGAAGGAAACGGAGAGCGAAAAGGGAAAGAATGTTGGCAATGTGGGGCCACCGGGCACTTTCGTGCGGAGTGTCCGGCAAATAAATCGGGAAACTAAGTTCTGTCGGGTTTATTGGGGCCGGCTCGGCAGGCGGAGTTCGGGCTCCTGTTCCCGCGCGCGACGGGTCCGCTCTGGTTCGGCGACTTGACGGTGTGAGTGCGGCCGCGCGCGGCCGTTGTTATTTTACCGGATATTTAAATGGGGGAGTATGCAATTTTAAAATCGATACGGGCTCGGATGTATCGGTCGTGAGTGCTAAGATGGCTGCTTCTTTTAACCAGGAGCGTATTATTTCTTGTGATTTGAAATATCCTACCGGAGAAAAAGTTCCGGTAATTTCTCGTATTACTGTTGAAATTTCTTTAGGTAAATTTTGTGTTAATTTATTGTGTTATGTCGCGGAGATAAGCGACGAATGTATACTCGGAGTGGATTTTCTCTCTGAGGCGGGAATTCTTGACGGTCTGTTTGAAAGCGCCCTCGGTTTAACGGGCAGCGAGGCGGAGAAGCGCGGGCAAATTTGTTCTCGGATTGAGGAATGCCCTGCTCGGCTCTCCGATCCTCTTTTGCGGATTTTTGAAGAAAGTTCTCAAGAACTTGAATTTTCTCAAAAACAAATGTTTTCGAATTTCTTGTCTGAATTTTCTTGTGTATTTTCTGAAAAGATTATTGCTGGTAATTGTAATGTTTTGTCGCATAATATAAAATTGTGTGATTCTCGCCCTATTAAGCAGGTACCTCGACGAATTCCCCTTCATTTACAGGCGGAAGTGAATAAAATTTTGGAAGATATGAAAGCCCATAAAGTAATAGAGGAATCAAATAGTCCTTGGGTTTCTCCAGCAGTTATGGTCAAAAAGAAGGACGGTACAATAAGGTTTTGTGTCGACTTCCGGAAATTAAATGCTGTGACCATAAAAGATTCTTTTCCGCTTCCAAGAATTGATAACATTTTGGATTGTTTAACGGGGAATTCGTGGTTCTGTACATTGGATCTTAAAAGTGGATATTGGCAGGTAAGCCTAGACCCTAAGGATCGTGAAAAGACTGCTTTTTCTATCGGAAATGGTTTGTGGCAATTCACAGTTATGCCTTTTGGTCTTTGTAACGCCCCTGCTACATTTGAACGCTTGATGGAAAGAGTATTGGAAGGATTAATTTCAAAGAAGTGCTTTGTTTATCTTGATGATGTAATTGTTTTCGGAAAAAATTTTAAAGAAATGATGCTCAATTTGAAAGAAGTTTTTATTCAGTTGAAAAGAGCTAATTTAAAAGTTAATCCTAGTAAATGTAGTTTCCTTAAAAGAGAAGTTAAATATTTAGGTCATGTTATTTCAGCAGAGGGGGTTGCAACTGACCCTGAAAAGATTTCTTCGGTTAAAGATTGGCCTCTTCCGAAAAATCGGAAGCAGGTACGAAGTTTTCTTGGATTTTGCTCGTATTATAGAAAATTTGTAAAAAATTTTGCTGTTTTAGCAAAGCCTTTGTATAATTTAACAGAGGAAAACGTTAAGTTCTTTTGGTCCTCTGAATGCCAACAGGCTTTTGAGAATTTAAAACGTGTATTAACATGTCCTCCGGTTTTGTCTTTTCCTTCGGGGGAAGGACAATTTATTTTAGATACCGATGCCTCGAATCATGGCATCGGGGCTGTTCTTTCTCAGTTGCAGGGAGAAGAGGAAAAAGTCATCGCTTACTACAGTCGGATTTTCAGTAAGACAGAGCGGAATTATTGCGTTACCCGTCGTGAACTTCTTGCTGTCGTGGATTCAGTGAAGTCTTTCCATCACTATCTTTATGGACGAAAGTTTTTAGTGAGGACCGACCATGTTTCTCTTCGTTGGCTGATGTCCTTTCGGAATTTGGAAGGACAGCTAGCAAGATGGGTAGAACGCCTTCAGCAGTACGATTTTGATATCTTTTATCGGAGCGGAAAGGTGCACAAAAACGCCGATGGACTCTCGAGACGACCATGTTTGGAGACTTTATGTCGATACTGCATAAAGGTGGAATTAAATGAGGAATCTTCAAAGGAAGAGATTTTGGGACGTTTAATCTTTTCAAATAAGGAACTTCAGGAATGGCGTTCAGAGCAGCTTCAGGATTCTGTTGTTTCTATGATAATTCATGCTAAGGAGGCTGAGACTCGCCCTAATTGGCAAGAAGTTGCTTCAGGCGAACCTTCCTTGAAGATTTATTGGTCTTATTGGGATTCATTGTTTTTGATTGACGGAGTTCTTCATAAGAAATGGATTTCCCCGAACTTGCGGAGAGATATTTTTCAAATTGTGGTGCCACGGCATAAAGTTCAGGAAATTCTTGAAGAAGCCCATGATTCACCTTCAGGGGGACATTTCGGTGTCAATAAGACCCTTCAGAAAATACGAAAGCATTTTTATTGGGCTACCAGCAAGAAGGACGTGGAGAGATGGTGTGCCTCTTGTAAGGTATGCGTTGCTAGAAAAGGGCCCATTGGGAAGGGAAAGTGTCCCTTGGAAATTTACAATGTGGGCGCACCTTTCGAGAGGATACAAGTCGATATTCTGGGTCCTCTGCCGGTTTCTTCTTCAGGAAATAAGTATCTCCTAGTGGTTGTGGATTGTTTTACTAAATGGCCAGAAGCTATTCCCTTAAAGAATAAAAGAGCTAGTACCATTGCAAGATCACTTGTGGATCAAGTATTTTCTCGACACGGAATTCCTTTGGAGCTTCACACGGATCAGGGAAGGAATTTTGAATGTAGTCTTTTCAAGGAGATGTCTTTGCTTCTAGGAATGAAGAAGACGCGTACGACTCCTCTTCATCCACAGTCTGATGGACAAGTCGAGCGTCAACATCGCACAATTCTTGATTATTTGGCGAAATTCATTTCTGAAAACCAGAAGGATTGGGATCGTTGGATTTCACTTTATCTTTTGGCTTTTCGTTCGTCAAAGCAGGAAGCAACTGGAGCTTCTCCTGCGGAAATGTATTTGGGACAAGATTTACGTTTGCCTCTAGATCTTCTTAGAGGCAACCCTCCTTCTTCCAAGAAAGAAGAGAGGACTGATTTCATTTTCAGATTGAGGCAGAGATTAGATTTGATGCATCGTTTCGCTCGAGAGCGTCTTTCAATTAGCTCCAAAAATGCTAAATTTTGGTATGACCAACGATCTAGACAAGTAAATTTCGAACCTGGGCAGAAAGTATGGTTCTTCGATCCTCGACGGGTTCCTGGAAGAGCTCCTAAGTTGCAGAGTTCTTGGAACGGTCCGTGGAAGATAGTCAACAAATTAAATGATGTATTGTATTGTATTCGGAGATTTCATAGAAATAAAGTCGTTCATGCAAACCGTTTGGCTCCTTTCATGGAGAGGGAGTGAAGCCGATGTGAGTTTAAATCGAACCGATACGAATCCGAGCCCGAATACGAAATAGGGGGGTTTATTCTAATGTTAACACCGTTTTGAAGTTAATTTTAGTTCATGTTTTTGTGTTTTTGTTCTGTTTGTTTTCTTGTGTGTTTCAGTTGCTCTTCGGAGAGCAGTTTCTTTTTAGAAGAAGGGCGGACGAAGGGGAATCTCTTTCGGAAGGAGGTCGCTGCTTTTAGGGAAGAAGACTGCCTCATCCACGGTTTTTGACCGTGGTTTTCCCGTGGAACTTAGGGCAAATGCCGAGGCAGAGGACGGGGAGCTTTTTAAAGCGTTGGGTCCACGGAGATAAGTTCCCCCCCCGATCCTGAAAAGAGAAGAAGGAAGTGCACAAGATCCGACGTCGAGGGACAGTGTCGCAAGGGGAGTGGAGCACGGGGACGCGGAAGGATTCGGGAGATCCTGCGTGAGAGCTGGATGAGCTCGGCGTGAGAGGATGCCCGTGGTAGTCCTTGCAGGAGGCGAAAAAAAAAAACTCGGTGGACGTGGCTCGGGAACCCGTTGCAGCAGCTCGGGAAGAGCGGGAAATCGTCCGGGAACCGAGGGAGTCTTCTGCGGAAAGCGCTAAAACTGTTTCCCTGATTGTCGGGACGACAATCTAGAAGAAGGGGGGCAGTGTTGCATGCGTCGCCCGGTATACTCCGCGACCGCGACTCAGCTGTTCGAAGACGGATCAATACTATTGATTTCCTGGACCGAGCGTTGTCAGCTGGCGAGCGCTTGACAACGCGTGTAAACAACGAGTTGAATCTCGGTCTCGAGCCTGGTCGGACGTGTGAATAAAGCTGCTTGGTTTTACATTATAAAAAGTGTCTTTCATTTCCGCGGCGCGCACGCTACAATATTATTAAATTTTTGTATCTATTTTTATACATTTTATATAGTATAAAAAATAAGTAAAGAAATATTTTATTTACAGTGCATTTTTAGGGCTTTGTTTTATGACAACAGTCGGAACAATATATGATATACTCTTGTATAAAAGAAAAGTAAAGGATAATGGAAAGAACAAATTTTACAACGGTAAGAGTATTATATAAAACCGCTCAATATTTTTATTTTAATAAGTTACTTTCAATTTTAATGTACCACAGATTTTATCTTTCACAATTTTAACTTCTGGAGGATTGGCTTTCTTTGAACGATTTTTTTTAGTTTTAATGCTGGAACACTTTGTCCTTGTCAGTGATCTGAACTACGAAAAAAACGACATTCCCTTACGGAAAAACACTAAAAATAACACTTAAAAAAATACTCAAGTTGAGTATAATTTGGGACAAAGGGTAAACACTCAATTTAGTGTCAACACTCAACTTGAGTGTTCGCTCTTTAATTTATTTTTAATTAGAGTGTTATTACTCTCAACTTGAATGTTCACCATCTAATTGAGTGTTAATTTCAATGTTAATCCTAAATTTAAGAATAACACTGAAATTAACACTCAATTAGATATGGCAAACATCCAAGTTGAAAGTAATACTCAAATTAATACTCAAAGCCAGCTGAACACTCTATAGTTGAATGTTTATTTTAGATATTCGTTTTGTGTCCATTTCTACCAATGCAAATTAATTTTAATCTCGGTTGAACTTGCTTTTCTTGCTTTTGTTTTTATTTAACATTTTCTAATCCAATGTTTGAGAGTGCACACTCAATATTAAGTGTATGCCTTCAACCGATAGATGTTGAGTGTACGTTTCAGTGTTCACACTTTATATTGGAATTATACTCATTTATTGAGTGTCATATCCAAATGTTGAGAGTATACTTTCAAATATTCAATATTTAAATCCAAACTTTGATATGAACACTCAATCATTGGGTGTACACACTCAATGTTCGAGTATAAACACTCAATCTTTAGTGTAAATACTCAAGATTTGAGCGTATACACCTAAATTTGGGAGTAAACTCCTAAAATCGAGTATTAATACTCAATTTTGAGTGTAAACTCTCAAAATTAGAGTGTTTTTTCCGTAAGGGTTGCTCCATCGCTTAATATTAGGCTTTTAATCGGGGAGGGGGGGCGCGTCCCACTTGTCTACAATTCCAATTGCCTATAGCTTCGTTTGCACACACGAAAATAATTAAGGTACAAGAGTAAGATTACACACATGACATTATTGTGCCCATACACATTGCACACACGACAATATTGCGCGTCGACACATTGCACGCATGATATTATTTCGCTCATGCACATTGCACACATGATATTAATACATCCATACACATTGCACACATGACATTATTGCGCACATACACATTGCACACATAACAATTACCACATGGGTTTACGACTTTCCAGGCACTCTTACCGACGGGGTGAGTGCCGGAGGGGGGAGGGAGGCCTCTTTACACCGGCGCGCGCGCGTGTGTGTGTGTGTGGCCACAGCGAAGAAGTGCCCACGCTTCGTACTGTTCCACATGGGTTTGCGATTTTCCATGCAAAGCCAGATCTACTTTTTCTCTTTATTTTTTATCTACTTTTATTTTTATTTTTAATATGATATATCTTGACAACTAAAGCAAGTAGCTCTATAATAAGATCTATACAATTTTTTGTTGAGCATAAAAAATACTGTCAAAAACCACGGTTAAATCAAGGCGCCCAAGTTATTGAAATCGTGCCTTCAGAGTGTATGAGCGCAATGATATTATGTATGCAATGAGCGTGTGCGCAATATTATCATGTGTGTAATGTGTATGTGCGCAATAATGTCATGTATGCAATGTGTATAAACGAAATAATATCATGTGTGCAATGTGTCTGCGCGCAATATTGTCGTGTGTGCAATGTGTATGGGCGCAATAATATCATGTGTGCCCAATCCCACTTCTGTACCTTAATTATTTGTGCGTGTGCAAACGAAGCTGTAGGCAATCGAGATTGTAGGCAATCGGGAGTGTAGGCAATCGAGTAGCTTTGCCAAATTTGTGTGCAAACGAAACTGTAGGCAATTGGGATTGTAGGCAAACGAAGTCCTCTCTTTTGGTCGGAAAAAAAATGAGTAGTTATTTTTTTACTGTATTTAAACTTTATATTATTGTTTGTAATTGTACAGATACTATTATCTTAATATATTTTGTACAATTAATAAATTGCTAACTAATTAAGTTCAAATAGCATTAAAAACACTCCACCTATAATAAAACAAATAATTAAAAAAAACAAATTATTTTGGTATTTTTGGTGTTTTAATGTCAATCACAGAAATGTGCAATAATAATTTGAAATTCTATTTAAATAATTTTAAATAATTTTAATATGATCTTTATATTATTATTCAAAATTAAGTGACGGATCTATCCTTTTTGTGTATCTCACTTTATGAAAGTAATAGAAAGTAATAGAAAAATATGATATAGCTAAAGTTTGTAAGCTCGTAGAATTTTGAACTCGATCTACGCCATTTCTCAAGAAAATATTTTTCTCATATATGCTATTATTTTTATTGCATATCAAAAAAAGTTAACAATTATTTTATACAAGAATTTTTTTCAAACGTACGTAAAATAAACATCTTTATGGGCCTACCTAGGGAGAAATAGTACATCGAATCGACATTGATTCGACATCGAAATCATCACTTCGATGTCGATTTGACGTCGAATTGATGTCGAATTCATTATTGTTTCTCGCTGGGTATTGTTCCAACTTTTTGATATACTTACCTAAGAGGTAAGTGTGTCTCTCATAACTTTTTTCTCAAATAAATAAAGACAGACACATATTTACCTGATAGATAAATTTATCAAGGAACAACTGGCTCTAAATCACTAAATATAAATATATTTTGAACGTCAAATAATTGTAAGATCGAACGAGCCCGCCGAAGGTGGGCGAAGTTCGATCACAATTATGTGAGCATCTCGTTCGAAGATGATTACCTGTAGTAGCGCCTCGCGCGCGAACAACTATACAACATTTAGGACGGGATTCATAGATCGATCTTAAGCTCAAGCATTGTCTTAAGTCTAGCTTCGAGCCGACTTGAGACTTACTTAACCAATGAAATAACAGCATTGACGTCTCAAGATCGTGCTTAAGCTGGAACTTGAATAAGATTCGACTATGAATTCCGGCCTTAGAGCTTGAGATTTGCAATTCCCTCCACTTGTGTCGAGCGCCACGCGTCATCCGGGTTACACTCATATAGTTTAGACTGTTTAGAGAGTGGATAAAATTATCACGATTTGAAGATGATTACGGATTGTTTTTTTTTTTTGAGGGGTGGTGAGGATGTAATCATCTTCGAACGAGATGCTCACATAATTGTGATTGAACTTCGCCCACCTTCGCTGGGCTCGTTCGATCTTACAGTTATATTTCGCATCTTGTTCTCGATGATTACCTGTAGGTGTTTAGAGTTTGATAATTTCATCTCATGAATTGTGATGTAAATATTATGTTTATTACGCTGTTTCTAGATGACCAGGTAAGCGATTGTAATTAAACTTAAATAGTGATTTATTTGTATGTAAATATAAATATAAAGAATATTATTTATATAGTATTGCGCACGCAAAAGTATTATCTAAAGTCTGAATTGGGCGATTGTAGAATTTTGCGAAAACTTCTGATTTCTGAGACCAGCCTGCGGTTTTTCTTATAATACTAAGATCGACACCCTGATTAAAGGCTTTTGAAACTGAAGCATGTCGCGTACTGTACGCACTAAATTGATCAGTATCTATACCTGCTTTTTCTAGCAGGTTCTTTATCCAGTGACCAATGGTTTAAGATGTAACGGCTTTGTGAGGTTTTTTTGTTGAAATAAACAAATTCCTTTCCTCGCCTCTCAGGGTTTTAGTCGCTTGTAAGTATGCCTTAATAGAGGAAACAGCACAGAAATTGGGATTTTCCTTAAAATTTGGCAGTATTAATTCTGGTTGTAAACTATTTCGTTTTGATGTTTTTATTGGATCAGGAATTTTTATTTTAATCGCGTCTTTTAAAACTAAGATATTTTAGATGTTGATTAATGCCAGTGTTTGGAGTCTGTGTGCTGTCGTTAATGCTAGTAGTGTAGAGGTTTTTTCCAATAAGATCTTTAGGTTATTAGGGACGTTTAGCTTTTCAATATAATCGAGAACGATCGATGTATCCCAAGTTGTAGAGTATCTAGGTTTACTTGGACGTTTTTTGTATATGCCTTTCAAAAATCTTGCCGTGTTATTATTTGAGAAATCCTCCATGGAGATGAGTGAGATAGCCGATCTCATGGAGTTTATCAAGCTATAGCTGCTTCCTTCATTAAATTTCATGGTTAAGAATTGTATAATTGTTGTTACATTAGGGTTAAGCGGCTCGGTCTTTTGTCTCTGTGTAAATTCCCACCACTGTTTTAGATATCCTTCGTATTGTTTGATAGTTGATTCTGTTATTGAACTTATAATAATATCCAGAGAGTCTTCAGGAACTTTCTTTTTAAGAATGCTTCCCTGATAATTGCACGGCAACCAGGGAAAGGCTTGCATGTAGCGGATGTAATATTTTCCTGCAAAGAGAGAGTAGTAATTTTATATTAGGTTTAAAGACCAGTGGTGGTTTACAAGAGACATTAGCAATGGGTACTATGGTTACGATGGCCAGACGGGGGCAATCATGGTACTATGTGCTCTATCCAAAATATTTTTTTTTTTTTAGGGTAGGAGCTATTAGAGCAAAAGGGGGGAAAACGTAAAAATTTTTGTCAGCCCAATCAATTGTGAATGCATCAATAAAAGTAGCTTCTGGATCTGGGAATCGTGAGCAAAAGGTCTTACATTTTTTGTTTTCTCTTGATGCAAATAGGTCGATAGAAAAGGGGCCAAATCTCTGGGATATGTATTTATATATTTCAGGGGACAAATCCCATTCTGTATCAATGTTTTTATTTTGTGATGCAGCGTCCGCTTCTATATTTTCCTTGGAAGAAATGTAAGACGCAAAAATCCAAATTTTTCTTGCTTCGCACCAGTTCCAAATTCTTTTTGCCAAGTTACTGAGATGAGGAAACTGTACTCTCCTTGTTTTATTAATATAAGAAATAGCTGTTGTGTTATCCATTCGTAACAGAATTTCGCAGTTTCTTAGATTCTTTGCAAAGGATTTTAGTGCTAAGTACTCTAGTACTTCTTGCTAATAACTCTAGAAAATTTATATGATGCTTTCTTTCCTCGGAGCTCCAGAACCCTCCAATTCTAATTCCTTCTGAGAAGATCCCCCAACCTGTCAGAGAGGCGTCTGAGTCTATGGAAATTTTAAAAATCATTGTTCTAATAGGATTAGCTTTTAGAACATTTTTCCTCCACCAACGCAAGTCCTCTTCTAGTATGTTATCAATAGACATTTTTGCTTCATAATTGTTATCTTTTAGTAGTAATTGTATGAATCTTATTCTTTCAAAACTTTTGCAATGTATTGTGCTATATGCGACTGCTGAGTAACAAGCGTTTAGGATTCCTAAAAAGTAAGCGAAATCCCGAATAGTTACTGTTACCGACCTTAAAACAATCTAATAAATTTAGAACTTGTTTCTTTTTCTTTTCTTTTAATTCTATAGTATAGTTTTTTGAATTTAAAATGAAGCCCAAATATTTACTTTTGGTTGGGAATTAAAGAACTTTTCTTGTAATTAATAATAAAGCCTAAACTTTCGAGTAACTTAATCGTTTCGGTAGTGTTGACTTGACACGTGTAATAACTTTTTTCCATTAGTAATAAGTTATCTAAATATATAATTGATAGGAAACCCTTTGATCTTAAAAGGTTTGCTATAGGTTTCATAATTTTTGTAAATACAAAAGGACTTGTGCATAAACCGAAAGGTAGGCATTTAAATTGATAGGTGTAACCTTTAAATTTAAATCTTAAAAATTTTCTGCTAGTATCTTCTATTGGAATTAAGAAATATGCATCTTGTAAATCAAGGGAAGTCATGTATGCATTCTTAAACATTAAGTTTTTAACTGATTTTATGTCTTCCATTTTAAAATAAATTGCATCGATAAATTCATTTAACTTTTTTAGATTTATAATAAATCTATAAGAACCATCCTGTTTTGAGACTAGAAAGTATGGAGAGATAAATTGATCTTTACTTTCCCTGCATTCTTCGATAGCTCCCTTATTTAATAGATTGTTAATCTCATTTTCAATATTTAGTGAATCTTTTAAGTTCCAATTTGATTCATTTGGAGCTATCTTTTGTGTTGGTGTTTTTATAAATGGGATTTTGTATCCCTGAAGACATTTGAAAACAAATTTATCGCTTGATACTTTTTTCCAAGCGTCTAAATAGTGTGACAGCCTTCCTGCTAGCGGTATTACCTCTTCTATCTGCGAGTCGACGTTCGAGACGAGTGGCTTTTCAACCGGGATGAGGAGCTGCTGATTGATGGATGCGTTGATGATGTTCTCTGTTTGTTTCTGAGAAATATTCGACGATTGTAAGGTGCACCCACCTGTCTGGCTTTGACAGGTGGGGTTTTCCAGTTTTCCGAAGCTGGTTTCTTTAATAACCTTGATCTGTCGACAGCTTTTATTTGTAAACAAGCTTTTTCTACAGCTTTGGCTTCTTTTACTTGTTCTGCGAAGTTTTGACCATACAACCATTTATCATCTGGTTTTGTTGCTTCGACTGTAGGTTTGATAGCTTTGTTAAGTAGGGGTGTAATGAATGCCCTTCTTGTCATCGACTGTTGGTAGAAGATATCTGCTACCAATTTTCCCGCGTCACAAAGAAAGCTCGTGAAATGAGTATAATCTAGGCCTTCATCCGGTTGGTCAGCTATCAT
Organism: Monomorium pharaonis; assembly: GCF_013373865.1. Classification (NCBI taxonomy): domain Eukaryota; kingdom Metazoa; phylum Arthropoda; class Insecta; order Hymenoptera; family Formicidae; genus Monomorium; species Monomorium pharaonis. The sequence continues at coordinate 10,308,100 of NC_050472.1, read as the reverse complement.
GGAGACTGCAGCCGTCAATGCCATTATGGCTGTTCCAGCGTTATTTTGAGTGTCCGTAAAGTGTTGGTCACGTTTCTTAGCAATCTCCGTTAGGGCTGGTTGAATTTCCAAATTAATCTTTGGAGCTTCCGTATAGAAATTGCCCTCTCTAGGATATTTTGAAATTATAGCTTCCTTAGTTTTTTCTGATAGACCTTCCGACATAAATTTTCTCCAGATCACTTTGACTTCTTCTTGAATCTTTAGGTCGGAAGTGGTTTCTACTTCTTTTCCGACTAGATTCAAGATTTCCATATCAGCCTCTCTATTGGTGTCTTCTTCTTCGTCTTCTACGCTTTCATTGGCAAGGTTCTATCGTTTTCTTTATCAGTCAAGTCTAGGAGTTCTGAAAGGGGGAAATGACTACATTTTACATCTGATAGCGTGACATGGATTTATTGTCAACGAGACTTATTGTCTTATTTAGCATTTATTTTGCTTATTGTCTGTGGGGTTCTGATAGAAAGCGATGGGAAAAGTGATTTATCAAACTTAAAAGCACTAACTGTTAAGGCTTATTGCCCACAGTGTTCGTGTGGAACAGCTGTGACAGAAATTTTTCGTCAGGTATCAGACTCAATGGCTTGTTGCCCGCAGCGGTCGTGTGGACCATCTGCAAAAACAAATTCGTGTGGAATTATGTTCTGCGATTATTTGCTTACCTATTGGCGATGCTATTTCTGTGTCTTTGTTGTCGTCTGGTTCTTTGACCAGCATATTTCCTTCTATAAACTTTGACACAATGGCTGTTAAAGGTTATGTAGCTGTATTTCCATGTTTTGAAGTCTCTTTCGAGATTCTGTGTCTGATCTTTTACGATCTCGAGAAAAGGATCTCGATTTCTTCCTTTTCTTCTCTCTCGGCATGGTAAAATTAAAATTGTGAAAATATTTTTACTCAAATGATCTCCTTCCCAGATAGCACAGTGAATTCCTAAAGTATTCTTCAAGTTTTCTTCTTTCCTGAATTGTAATTCTTTAGGAATTCATAGAAGAATACTATAAGAATGACTGAGGAAGTTACATGCACCAAAGTTCGAATTCTTGAGAACTTCTTCAAGTATTCATACGGTATTCAGCAGATGTATACTTTATGAATTCAAGGGGAGTAGTGTATATAATAGATAAAAAATTGCAAAATAACCAAAAAATACACCAACTAACAAACATTACACCAATATTATAATTTCTCACTCACCAGAATACATGCACTATATATACATGTTGTACACAATAATAATACTGTTGAATGGTAAATTATAATATAGACGTAACGTTATTGTTAGTTGATGTTCAGCTTAATATGGTAGCAATTTGTAGAAATGTATCTTCAACCGCGTATACTTACTATTCAATAAAACGTGGATACGATAATCCTGCAGGAATTTTACGCACTTAATTGCTGGATAATTAATACCCAGAGAACATTATGACGTCTTAAAGACGTCTAAAAGACGTCTTATATTTCTATAAGACGTCTTATAAAACTATCAGAAAGACGTCTTTTAGACGTCTTTAAGACGTCTTATGACCCGATTTAAGACGTTTTTAAGACGTCTAAAAGACGTCTAATTTTTTTTATTTATGACGTTTTTGAGACGTCTTATATAAAAATTATTTTAGACATCCCTGGCGAAAAAATTTCTACAAAATTCTAAAAAACTACAAAAATTTACAAAAGTGTTCCAATTCTGGCATTTTTTTGTAGTTTTTACAGAAAAATGCTAAATTTGAAACACACTTTTGTAAATTTTTGTAGTTTTTTAGAATTTTGTAGAAAATTTTTCCGCCAAGGATTCCAAAAGCTAGGTTTATTATTTTTTATTTTTTATTATTTTAAACAAAATACTTTATATTTATATTTCATTATTTTTATTTTATTATTAAGATAAGTTTTTTTTATAAATACAAAATTTTATATTATATATTTCAATTTTATGTTTTCGTGATTGGAAATTACAGAATTTTACAGAGATACTGGATTCAGTCACATATTTTACAGCAACTTAAGCGCAACACTATTATCGTCCGGTTTATTAATTGTCAAAAACTGTTGTCAGAAAGGTTAATTATTTCCAATAACAGCCTACACACGCGATACGTACGAGAGTTAAAAAGTTGTGTTGTATTAACGTATCCACACTCGGCTGCGTTACACAGCAAACCAGGACAAAACGTCCCAACACACACGCGATACGTGCAAGAGTTCAAAAATTGATACGGGATAAGCACGTCGATCGACTTGATCGCATCACACGGCAGATTTGGTTATGTGCGTCATTCGACGTCTTAAAAACGTCTTTCTCAGACGTCGTAAAGACGTCTAAATGGCGTCTCAAAGAATGTCTTAAAAAAGACGTATTTTAGACGTCTTAAGAGAGACGTCTAAAATAAGACGATTTTAAGACGTCATAAAGACGTCTTTTGGTAAAGTCTCAAAGACGTCTCTTTTAAGACGTCTTAAAGATGTCTTTTAGACATGCGTGTTGTCTGGGTATATATCGCTACGAAATATACGACGCACGAGCGGCACGAGGCACGATCACATGGCACGAGGACGAGATGGATCATGGATTCAGTCGCGGCACGGCACTCGCACACGAATTGTAATTCCTCAAAAAGTATTCAAAATTTGAGTCGCAAAGTATTCATTATAATAAACTTTTAAGGAATACTTCAAGACGAACTGATTATGGTTAATTCTTCATGAATTCTTCAGACATTCATTTTTCTAAATCTGTATGCATTCTTTGAAATAAATTCTCTATGAACTTGTATTCACCTATGTGCTATCTGGGTTAGTTGTGAAGTTCCACGCACAACGAAACAATATGAGTGTAACCCGGATGACGCGTGGTGCTCGACACAAGTGGAGGGAATTTCAAATCTCAAGCTCTAAATGTTGTGGAGTTGTTCGCGCGCGAGATGCTACTACAGGTAATCATCGAGAACGAGATGCAAAATATAATGTATGTTTTTAAAACATTTGTACGTCCACGGACATTTGAACAAAATAAAGCAAAAAAACGGATGTATATTGGATATTGTGTGCTGTATGTACGTTTATACGTATGTGTATTATAAATTTGTTTTATTTAATATTATTTTTAATTTAAAATTTTTTTAATTTTATATTAATGTATTACTAACGGTTTCGAAATATGATTTAGGTATCAAAAACATGTCTAAAGAAAAGGAAATAAAATTAAATTCGTCTTTGCATTGGAAAAGCGTAATTGGAAAAATACTAATATGTTTCTCCTTTTATACAAACACAAGAAAAATGTTTAATACAAAATTAGATGCTGAAACAATACCAGTCATTCACAGCTTAAAATTTTTAAATATGTGTGTGATAATTTTAATTCACAGCATATATTTTACATTGGACTCTCTCGGCGAGTAAAATTTAAAATATGTTTTCATCTTTTGTTTTTTTTATTTTTCTCATGTAATGAAAATTGTATTTATTCACAGATAATAAGGTAGTGTTGTGGAGAACTATGGATAATTATACTGGTTATTTATGTGACGTATTTATTGGACTCGTAACAGTCGATATTTACTTCTTTTCAAGTGGATTTTTGGTAACTTATAACTATTTAAGAGATAAAATATTGATTAATCCGATTCGATGCAGAGAGAAATTAACTGAATTTTTTATCTATGTAATAAGAAGATTTTTTCGGTATGTTTTTTTATATTTAATAAAATCGATATAATAGAATTATTGTATGAGTAAAATAAAAATTAACTTTTATTGCACTCATACTTCACTCATAAAATCGATTTTTTAATTCTAATATATGGGTAAACAATTGCTTGTTTTTTAATATTATTAATTAAAATTTTGTTAAGGTTGACACCCGCATACATGATGGTATTAGGAATATTGCAACTAAGCTCCGCTTGGTTTGACAAGGTATCACAAATATATATGTACGAGAGGTCGCATGAAACCTGCGCGAAGTATTGGTGGAGAAATCTACTGTACATAAATAACTTCTTTGATGTCGATGCAATGGTATAAAACTATAAACACGTTTAATTAAAATTGGCTTGATAATATGTTTAAATCTAAAACTTCCTGAAATTTTTATTACAGTGCATGAGTTGGAGTTGGTATCTAGCTAATGAAATGCAATTTTTTGTAATCGCTGTGGCAACATTAATTTTATCGACTGTGTAAGTAATCTATTACATTATAATTAGTTGTGTGTATGTGTGTGTATGTGTTTGATGCTGCATTGCGGATAATGTGTTTCTTGCATATATATTTAAATAAATATATATTGTGAATTACAGGTACTTTTACGCTGCTGTTATGATATTGGGTGCACTTTTATTAAGCTCCATCGTTATTAGCGGTTCTATTTCATATATTTACACATATGTACCAACGTAAGTTATTGAAACATCTTTTATATCGAGAAATTACTTGAAAGAACTTTTTATTGTTACAGACCTGATGAAATGTATAGACTACGAGATGTTTTATATATCCCACCATGGACGAGAATAAATTCATATATTATTGGGATAATTGCGGGCTATATTTTAATAAAATTAAAAAATAATTTTGTCTTAAAAAGAGTTAAGTATTATTTTAGTACAACGTATTAAAAAGAAATAGATATTTAAATAATTAAATAAACTATTTATTTATTAATTTTAAATTATTTAATATTTAATATAGTAATGAATAAATAACAATGTATTTTAATAATTTTGTACATTAATTTCAGAAAGTTGTAATTTCGTGTTGGTGCATTTTTTGTCTTGGTAGCGCTTGTAACGTTTTCCTATTATTTTACAAGCGACTTGAATCCGTGTTATCTATTGCTATCTATGTTGCTTTTCACAAAACACTTTGGGCCATAGGTATAGCATGGATTGTACTAGCGTGTTCTACTAAACACGGAGGTTTGTTTATTTATTAATATATAAATTTATCTCATTAAAATGATTTATATTTTTAATGTGTAACACACACACACAAACACTATATACATATATATATTTATTTATCTTTGTTATAGGCATTATTAACAAGTTATTATCGTTTCAAATCTGGATTCCGCTTAGCAGACTCAATTACTGTGCTTATCTTATACATCCTATCATCATACGATCGATTAGATATTATAGTGAAACATCAATTCATTTTGAATTTATGTCTTGGGTAAGTATATAAATGTTAAAAATTATAATATTAATAGACAAATATATTAACTTTATTTGATTTTTGTGTCCAGATTGTTCTGTGGGTGGGATACATTACGATCAGTTACGTTTGTGCTTATATATTGTCTTTGATGGTGGAAATACCTTGTATCCTGTTAATGCAAATGTTTATGCCATATCGCAATAAAATGCATAGAAAAGTATTGTAATTTTGTATACAGATACTATGTAATGTCATATGCTAAAAGTTTAGAATTATTTAAGTATTTCAAAGGTACGTTTTAGAAAGTAAACTTTGAAACAAACATCTTAGAATTAAGAAAATGTTATATTTGTAAAAAATTTTTATAGATCTAAACAATAAAATAAAAAATTAAAGCAAATAAGAAATAATAGTGTAATAATACCTAAGTGGAAATTTGTCCGGATATTCCCGATTTGCGGCCGGGGCCTGGTCGGGAATTTCCGGGCGCGCCAGTTCAGGGATGCCCGGTTTGGCCCCAATCTGGTGCTGTCTTGTATTCCTGCCTTTTAACTAGACATTAGGAAATAATTCTCGAATACGCTTGGTCGAGACGCCTGCCTTGATCCCAACATGATATTGCCCGATATTCTTGAAATACAAACGAGTTTTGACGCAAAATTGTATTGAGCGTCTGGTCGAGACGCCCGGTTTGGTCCCGATCTGGTTCGGCGCAGCCTTTTTACATCCGGTTTTGACAAGGGATTGTTGAACGCAAGGAAAAAACATTTTAATTGTTTATAACATATTTTTAAACAATATAAACTTTAGAAAATAATCAATTTTGCAACAGTTCTTTCTCTTATAGCCGCTGCTATAGATAAATATCTTTTTATCGAAGACTGCAGTAATCATGCAAATTCATTAACTTTTATTAAATTATAATTGTAAATGTCTCGTGTAGAAACTATATTTACTGAGAAAATATGAACATCTCAGGCTCAATAAAGACATTTGCTGAAACCGGAGCCTGTGTCGACTAACATCTTTGCATAGCTTATTATTATGAGATATGCCAATTTCTTATATAATTCATTTACAAAAAGTTAATTGTTACATCAAATATTTGTAAACAAACACAAATGAATTGTATGAAAGTAGCAATAGCAGCATATATCAGGCTTATTAAAGATTTTTTTAAATATACACGAAAAGAATTTTCTCTTAAAAATTATCCGAAAATCATGGTAATTGTGAAACAATGTAAACTTTAGAGAATTTTACCAAATTTTTAATAAAATTTACTGAAATTTAGTAAAATTTTAAGAAAATTTGGCAAAGTTTTAGTAAATTTTGTTAAAAGTATAGTAAAATTTATTGGCGATGCAAAGATTTCTCGAGCGCTCTTGGTAATAAGATGTCAAACTAGCGTAAATCAGACAGATTTATTATATACAGGAATTAAATTTGTGAATCTTTGCATTTTATTTAAAATGCTGTCTGTAATAGACGTAATAAAAGCCACAGAGGGATTTGTGAGACCATTACGTGAAGGTGAAGAGGTGTTAAAAAGTAGGTTAGTCATCTCTGTTGGCAAAAAAGAGCAAAAAGCTACTGCAGTGCATGTACAAGCGCTTGTACTCAGAACCTCAGGTTTGAACAGCCAGCATCCTTATTTAATTCAACTAATTTCAAATTCATTGGGTTGATTTATCTAAGGATTTTGGTTCACGGCTTGTGAATAAGCAGTCTTTGGATTGTCAATGCCCAGCTGGTCAATCACAAAAATGTAAACACATTGTTGCAATAATCATGCTGTATCTGTCCAGGTATGTTATTTTATTAAGCTGCTATTATATTATTGGATAATTATTACAAAGATTTTACAAGAAATAATATAAAGAAATTTGTTTTAATAATATTAAATTTATCTTTTTTCTAGAGTTGATGAATCAGAACTAGACGATCTTAGTTGCACTGACATTGAGCAACAATAGGGATCATTAAAATCTGCTACTCTAAAGGAATATGAAGCAAAACGTATTTCTGAGCTGTGCCATTTAAAATTGCAGAAAGATGTGTATGTGTCAAAACTACCAGAAGTTACAAAAGAGATGGAGCAAAGATGGTGGGTGTAATCGACTGACAAATTGTAAGCGTACTGCAGATACTGAATAATGCTGGATCTTTGTTCATAATATCAATAAATTGCTGACCTTTTTTTTAAGTAATGAAAAAATAAATAAATAAAAAGTCAGCAATTATATTATATGGATGCAGACTGTATTGGCAATTTACTACCGTATTGGCATTAATATGTTTAAAACATTCATCATTCAGAATTAATTTACTATTATTGCAAAATATTTTACAAAAATTTAATAATAATACAATAAAATACTCAAGTTGTTTCTTTAAAAATGTTATCTGAACCATTTCTATTTGCAAGTTTCTGTTATGACTTTTTTATTAAAAAACCTTTTTAAATTTTTATTAATTGTACATTTAAAACAACATTATATGATAAAAGTAAGATTTTATTCCAGAAAAGCTGCAAAAAATCAAGATCGTGATTTTATGTCGGTCTTAACTCTTTGTTAGATTTTTGTAATCTGACAAAAATGACAGCTGACAATATGTCATCAAATGAGAAAAAAGTGATAGTGTATTTTTAATTTTTTTTTATTATATAATAGGTGCAGTACAGAGCGAATATTCTATATTTATCAGTAATTTACATAAAGGATTTAAATCATCTGATAATGAAGAAGATACCGTAAACAATGTTTCAGAAAATTTAGAATTTTTTCACAGTCTTCTCACATTTCGATCATGAAGAATTCTTGGTTTTTTTCGAACCTTGTCTCATCAAAAACATCAACTTTTAGATCCTGAATTAATTACATTTTATGAAAATCATATTAAAGTAACTTTATAGCAAAGCGTTGAAATTGCAAGTGGTAGTCAAAGAAACAGTAAATGGTTAAGCGAACGTAAGAAAAGATTGACAGCCTCAAAAGCTCGCAGTCAGTACTTATATTACGTCAATCCCAACGCCAACTGGGACAAGAGATACAAAAATCTATATCACAGCACTTTTACTGGAAATGAAGATGCGCTTCGGGGCCTTCGCTGTGAAGATCTTGCAGGAGAAATATACGAAAGTATGTTCAAGTGCAAAATTGTTAAATCTGGTCTTTTAATTCGACCTGAATTACCATGGCTTGGCGCTAGTCTGGATGTTATTATAATAGATGAAAATAAAAAATTTTTACGAAATATAGGAATAAAAACTATTAAGGAAGGAGTTCATCTAACTGCCTCCAAACTTATTGAAATGAAAGCAATAAAGACTTTGGACAAATATGGACAATTGAAAAAAACAACTGATCATTATGCACAGATACAAATTGGCATGTTAGTAAGTGGAATTAACGAATGTGATTACTTAGTTTATTCAGAGAAAGGAAACGATTTTGTTTTAAAAAGAGTGCTTTTTGATGATCAATATGTTTATGATCTGACTGCAAGACCTGTTAATGTTTATTTTGAAAAATTTCTTCCTAAAGTAATGTTAGATCACATGCAAAAATAATAATTTACATTTGATTTTGTACTGTTTTATTTTAATATATTTTAAGACATTTAAAGTTGTTTTTGTTTTTTTTCTAGTTATTTATAAAAAATAAAGCTAAGTTCTCTGGCGGAAAAATTTCTACAAAATTCTAAAAAACTACAAAAATTTACAAAAATGTTCCAATTCTAGCATTTTTTTGTAGTTTCTGTAGAAAAATGCTAGAATTGGAACACTTTTGTAAATTTTTGTAGTTTTTTAAAATTTTGTAGAAAATTTTTCCGCCAGCGTTGTACAGTGGAATCCCGCGTTAGCGGACTGTTCGGGGCTTTGAGTCCGCTAACGCGAGGTTATCTTCTATTGCTTAGTCTAAAGCATAAATTTGCTTTAAAATACAAGTTATATATCTTATACTTACAAATAAATGGTGTCTCGCAGTTTGGAATAGAAGGAATGAGACTATATTTCTCAAATTACGATTACAAGCCGTAAAAAAACATATTATGTGATCAAAAATTTTATTCATTTAAGCGCTTTTATTATATAAATATCTTTTTTTTACGGCTTGTAATCGTAATTTGACGATTATAGTCTTATTCCTCAATCTATTCCGAACCCGGAAACACCATTCATTTGTACGTATAAGCTACATAACTTGTATTTTAAAGCAAATATTTTTATAAACAAATAAACTTTAAAAAATTTTTTGCATTTTTATTCTTTATCTAATCGTCCCTAGGTTTATTTGTGTTCGTACTTTAAAAGTGTAAAAAGATTATCAATTCTGTAAATTCAATTCGAAACTAAGTGGTTGAACAGAATATCGGTAAAACACACGGCTTTAGCATCCTCTTAAGACTAAATGTATTTGATCATAAAATTGCAAGCAGAGCGTCTCAGATCAAATCAATCGTATCTATAGCCGTCCGAAAAACTCACATCTCGTACCTCTGTAATAAATTACATTCCCAAATATTTTATATTCCCTACACTTCTAATTTATTATTATTTTCCAGCATATAATTTATAAATAAAATATTATCAAATTAGAAATCCAGCTTTGATTGCAATCGGTGTTCCTTTTCTTATGCGATTACATTTAAACAATTTACTTTAAATTAGTGTTGGCTATTTTATTTATATGTGCGTGAATTTTTCAAATAAAAATTTATATAAAAATATATCTTTATTTATATTACACGAATACTATTTTAAAACAATTTTTTGAGACAATTTTTAATGACCATGTGGACAAAATAATAAATTCTCAAATCTCGCACAAATCTTTAAGAATACGTCGTAACTGCTAACATACTACGTGACCGCATTGCTATCCCCACACACGCTACTCATGTGGGCCGAGTGCATATGGAGGGGATAGTTTCCGCTAACGCGGAGTACGCTAACGCGGGGTTCCACTGTACTTAGATTGTTAAATTCACATTGAAACATTCTTTTCTTTTTCAACATCCAACTCACGACAGTGAGTCATTCTAGAATCACATTTAAGTTCCACTTAACGACCGCAATGCTCACGGAATTATTTTATTCTTGTTGTTTGCCAAATTTTACTAAAATTTTAGTAAACTTTGTCAAAAGTATAATAAAATTCTTCAAGGTTTACGTTGTCCCACAATTACCACCATTTTCAGGGTAATTTATAAGAGAAAATTTGTTAAAAGAGGAAGGGGGAATTGCCTGACGACAGGGACGCTGCGCGCGAGTCGGCTGTGACGGCGCAGCGACCACCGCATGCGCGATATCGAGAAACAGCTCTTCCCTGGTTTTGATTGGTCGGCACCCCCGTTCGCTACGGCGCGACGCGTGGGTCGAGTCAGGGTGCGGTCCCATAAAGCGAATTATGCGGAAGCGGAACGAGCGGATCACCAATCGCGGGATCATTCTGATAGAACTCTTTCAAAGATTCCGTCGAAACGGTCCTGTGATTGGTGATCCGCTCGTTTCGCTTCCGCATAATCCGCTCCATGGGACCGCACCCTCAGTCTCGTCCGGGTGCTCTAGCATGAGGCTAGTCATAACCTATCGCGAGTCTTTGATAACCGAAAGAGTGCATTCTTCCCTTAGCCAAAACAAAGAGTACATAAAGAGTGCGGCTTCCGCAATAGCGTCAACACCAGCACCACACAACTCCTTGTCCAAACGAACTGCGGTAGACGCGCCGCGTGGTCGATTTACAGGGATCAGCAGGAGACTCTCCGCATTAATACATTCCAGCGGCATTGGTCGCGACCACGCGTTGCGTGGACGATCCTACCACGGATCGGGCATTAGGCCCCGGCGAGGCCTCGGCCACCTTTCTGTTGTAGGGTGCTCAGCTAAATGATTAGCTCGAGGAAAAACGAAGGACGACGGAAACATTACTTCCTGAGGTCGCGTGCAAGTTCGAGCGAGGGAAAGGGAAACGTACGCTGCCGTCTTAACCGCCATTAGAGATGCATGCGCTTGCAACTGCACGTCGTCCGTAGGACAATTTTGCGATGTTTACCTAGCGATTGGTGACGACTTGCACTATTTCCTATTCGCCGAATATGTTCTATTACTAACTTTCTAAAACTAACCATAACCAGAGGTATTTATATCATTTTGTATTCAACAGTGCTGCTTACTCATTCTTTATATTGAGACTCCTCCTGCCTACGAATATAGTAGCGTCAGTTTTTATAATTATTAGTCGTGTTCGCTCGGTCCACGCTGAAAGTTGTGTGGTCGGTGCGCTGCTTGTATTTTTGTCCTGTTCATAAATATATTGATATAACAGTTTGCTCGTGGCCACCGTTATTGTTCTTCCCTCCATTGCCCAAACAAAATTCTTTCCGTGTAGGCAACCAGTGCTCAACCGTTGGTGCTGGCTACGTGTTAACGGTCTATAACGGTCAACGGTTAATAACTTGTGATAACTTGTGCTAACCAGTGTGTAACAACAGTGTAACAGTGTGTAACGAGTGCTGGATATTTTAAAAGGCTCTCAAAGGCTTTACAGTTTTGAAAAGCAATTCTCTGAACGAAAAAGGTAATTGAAGTAATATTTATATTAATTTTTTTTAGTTATTTATATATATTTGGTCATTTTTTAACCCTTAACTGCCGGCGAGTTTTTTAATAGAATCAGAGAGGCAACTCTGGGGCTCGATTCTTGAATTCATTTGCAAGAGAAACGTATTCGCAAATTCTGTTCTTACAGAAAAATTGGAAATTTATTGGCTATCGTATAGCTTTTAACCAATAAACTTGCAACTTTTCTGTTAGTGTGGGTATTTGCGCATACGTTTTCTTGCGAATAAATTCAAGAATCGAACCCCTGGTAGCATAAATGCTCGCGTACGTAGGATTGTAAATAATGAATCCTAGAAAAATACATGTGCACATGCAAAAAATTATTTCCAAAAAACATTTTGTGCGACATCTCAGACGTACACCAGCAGTTAAGGATTAATTTAATATTGCCTCAGTAATATTGATAAAATTACACTTATTTAAAACTTTTTTGTATAAACCAAAAGAATATATTAATCAAATTTTAGTTATACGTTTAAAATTATATAATTATTTTAATTCCTCACATGCAACACACATACTACACACATATATACTAAAAGCCTGTATTTATTTACACACAAACATAAATATATGCCCCATACACTTTACTACATATATTTAGGTTTTATTAAAGAATAATGAATAAAACAAGTATTAATTACGATTTTGATTTTACATTTACAGTCTATCAAGATGGTACGCAGATGCTGCGTCCCAAAGTGTACATCAAGTACGGTCATCCCAGTACATAGATTTCCTAAGGATGTACATAAAACAGAAAACTGGTTAAAAACAATTGGACGAAGAAATTTAATTGGTAAGTTTTAAAAAGTGGAAGCAGCATTTAATAAAAAAATTATAACATATGCATGCAACACACGCATTTATATAAAATACCTATATTTTAATGGTTCATATTAATAGTTTTATTCCTCTAATTATATTTTGTTTTTTATTAGTAATTTTATTAATATTGGAAATATTTATTATAATAAAATTAAATTGTACGGTTATACAGAGTGAATCATAATAATGTATTATCAACTTTAACATTAAAACATATGAAATATGTATAAACATAAAATATGTATATACGTATATCGTCTGTATTAAAATGCAATTAATTTATCTTCTAAGAAAGCATGGACAAATAGTGACATGCTATTATGAGTTACTCCCCAGCTAGCCAGGCCTGTTAAAATCATATATCGTGAAAGCTTTACAGCAAGAATTGTTTCAATTTTGACAACAATTTTATGACAAGTAATTGTCTGTTACTTTGTTTTCTAAAAGTTTTGAACAAATTTACGGCAAAAGTTTTTATCACACGATGCTGCAAATAACAGAGAAAAACTTGTACATAAATATTACGTAGAGAAATTACAAGATTTGCTCCGATCTTACATACGCTAAAATAAAAAATTTAAACAAATAACAGAGCAAACCTTGCTACACGACATGACAATAAATTTATGGCAGGAACAGGAAATCTTGTTAAACACAGAATAACGGCAAATTAGTAGCAAGAACAAAATAAAACTTGCCGAGCACACTTTTGCAACAAAATTGTGACAATGTGTGTCCGTAAACAGCTTAGTTTTTGCTGGCAAGGCTTGTCACAAATAGTATGATGCACATTTTATGCAAATAACAAGGTTGCATTATCGGGTTTTAAACTATTTCTGGGTGATTTTACTATCTATCTCGAGATGGCGCATTTTTCGTGAAAAAGATTTACCTACTGGATTAATAAAATTCAATATTTAATTTCTGTTGATTTTAATTTTAACAAGATTTGTCCTGTTCTTGCCACAAATTTGCTATCATATTGTACATAGCAAGGTTTGCCTTGCTCTTGCCACAAATTTGCTATCATGCTATGTACAGCAAGGTTTGCTCTATTCTTGCCACAAATTTGCCATCATATTGTGTACAGCAAGGTTTGTCTTGTTCTAGCTGCAAATTTGTTGTTATGCTTTACTAGCAAATTTTACCCTGTTATTTGCATAAAATACCCAGTGAACACATTTTATAGCGGCAATATAACATGGAAGTTACATGTAATTTAACATTGTTATTCTTGTGATATGTAGCTGCTATATGATATGGAAATAACCTGTTACGTAACATTTGTTATACGCAAGTGATATAGCTGTTATACAGCGTTACAGTTATTCAACAAAAATTGTATAATCGTAACATAACACGCTCATATCAATGTTATTACGGAACGATAGTTGACTCAAAAATCAGACAACATTATAACATCCTGAATGATAGATCTATTTAATAATAAAAAAAATTATCATAAAGATAATGTTTTCAAAAATAACGGTTTGTCTACAATTACTGCGCACAAAAAATGCACAAAATCTAAATTCATCATGTACTAAACAAAAACAGAATAATAAATGTATACTATTCAAATGTATACTATTACTTATCATAAAATTGTTGTCAAAATTGAAACAATTCTTGCTGTAAAGCTTTCACGATATGTGATTTTAACAGGCCTGCTTAGCTGGATATGTGATGTATGTGCGTATATATTATATACAAATATATACAATTTATGTATAAAATTGCTGTATGTGTATAGATTGATTATGTATTGTGTGTGTATTGCGTGTGTATATATAATTTATGTACAGAATTTGTATGTATGTGTGTGATGTTATGGAGTAATATTTTTTTGTAAAAGTGTGAATGTTTAGTTTATATTATGAGATAGGTAGGATTCTTCTCTACTCTGATAAAACATCAATTCTGAAGAAGTCATGCTTTCCGTGTAAGAAGCAAGGCATGCCTTCAGGTTGACATAATATCGGAGGAAAAGATGCGAAGTCTTAGCAAGAGCGGGACATATCGCATCTGAGAAGAATTTTAGGGTTGTAAATATTTTTGTATGTTTTATATGTTGTTTGTAAAGTATGAGTGTTTGTATCATAAAATAGGCAGGACTCTTCTCTACTCTAATAAATCATCAATTCTGAAGAAGTCATGCTTTCCGTGTAAGAAGCAAGGCATGCCTTCAAATTGACATAATATTGGAGGAAAAGATGCGAAGTCTTAGCAAGAGCGGGACATATCACATCTGAGAAGTGATGTAAATGATACTTTTTATTTATATAAGTTGTGTGCGTGTGTGTAAAATTTAGAGAATTGTTATGTGAATAATTACATGTTCTAATGCATTATATATTTATATACACGCATGTATATAATACGTAAATTTATGTAAAAAATTGTATTGTGAATGGTTGTGTGAATGATTGTGTGAAATGTTGCATGATGCTGTGGTTGCATTTTGGCTGTATTCCAAATTACATTGCAAGCACTGAAAATCTGTAGTTCACATTATGTACCCACCAAACACCAAGTTACATGTAACGTACCTGTTAGTTGTAATTTCCCACTCAACAATGTAATTGTAATATAACACGTGTGTTATATTGCAATTATATTATTGAGTGGGAAATTACAACTAACAAGCACGTTACATGTAATTTTGTGTTTGCTGGGTATATACTATACATTTTTAGTACAAACAGTGAATTTTAGAATATAGCCTTTATATGCTTTGCATCAAATTTTTTAACCACACCGGATATTATATAAAATTTATATTATAAATCATGGGTATCCGACAGTCCGCAGTCTGCAAAGTGGGACGGAAAAATTTGTTGCAATTGTATAAAATATTAAATATAAAAAGTATACAAATTTATTGTGTATAGAAAGAAAATTTAATTTTAATTATTTTGTTTACATTTTTAATTTATTTGCTCATACTAGTAATTTTATTATAACGTAGGGAAAATCTTTGTGACAAAAAGAATAAAGAAAATTTATTTAAATGTATATATAATTATAATAAATATATAAATAAAAGTAAAAATATTTATATTATAAATTTTTAATAATATAAAAATCTTAATTTTAAAGTTAGTTTTATGCGAGAACAATTTATTACACTTTGTAGTTAAAATATCATATATTGTATTATTGCATTACAAAATCTTCTTACTGTACTTTATTTGTAGATTATATAGCACAATCCATGTTGACTACAAAATAATATTGATTGTATGAATTCTTATTGCATCCGTAGATTCGGTTGCTAGACCACCTCTACAAAATATAAAACAATTTAACGAAGAATATGGCTGCTCGTTTTGTTTAAAAAAAGGTGATAGAGTACCATATGGAAGAGGTTATACCCTCTAGGAGTCTACTGTGGTGACGTAAGTGTACTGCGTTCTACATTACAGCACGAAGCCGATTGCGAAGAGGCAATTGCAATGAATGCGTATGTGCACGATGTCAAAGGACCCACTATATTAATGAAACTACCGGTTTTTAATATTATAAATTCATTCGTTCCTGATTACATGCACAGTGTGCTTTTAGGAGTAACAAAAACATTTGTATGCAATATGTTCGATAGCGCTTATAGTGATAGACCATGGTATATTGGAAATTAAAAAAATTATAGAATTTGATCAAAATCTATGCAATATAAAACCACCTTATGAAATAAGTAGAGTTCCACGATCAATAATTGAAAGGCAATTATGAAAAGCCTCCGAAAATAAAAATTTCCTTTTATATTATTCACTTGTATGTTTGCGCAATTTAATGTATTGCACATATATAAAACATTGGTCCCTGTTAGTATTCAGCATGCATATTTTCTTGAAGGACACAATTACGAAAAATGAATTTTATATAGCCAAAAGAGCTTTAAAAAAGTTTGTTTTCCAAACGGAGACTTTGTATGGTCCAAAATTTGTCAAATTTAATGTCCATTTGTTACTGCATATTCCAAAGTCAGTATAATCTGCTTTTGGTGCATTGTGGGCTTATTCGGCATTTGCTTTTGAGTATTACAACGGAAGGCTATGAAAATTATACCATAATTCTCAAGCAATACCACAGCAAATATGCAAATCATATTTTAGATTGAAAAATGTTGATAGAATAAGCAGTAAGATTTTTGGGAACCAAAATTGTACGGTTCGTGGAAAATTGCTAATGAAAAAAATGTTTGGAAAACATAAAATATATTCTTGTCTTGAACATGGACCGCACTTAAGATTATTGCAACCATCTTCCAATATATCATTGTCTATTATAAAACAGACATGTATTACAGAGTTATTGCAGGAAGAATTAGTTTCCATTGATAACATCAACTCATATAAACGTTTTATTTTTAAGAATATTATATAATTATACACTCAGCAGCAAAAAAAAGCGGTACACTTAAAATTTCGAAAAATTTTACGAAATTTCAAATGATCATAACTTGGTAAATAATAAAGATAAAAATTTTTCTCAAAAAAAGAAAATAAAGCCTGAAGTGTCCACTTTAAGAATATTTTAATAGCAATTATGCGTGGCGATTTTTTTCAAAATGGCAGATGACAAAATTAGAGGATGCAAAATTGATAAATAAAGATCTAAGTTTGCGGCGGTGCATAGCGTGAATCAGATGTCACAGCCCAATGGAACGAAGTGCAAATGAAAATATAGAGCATTAGCTTTAAAATGCTTTTTTACAGAGTTCGATGCGATCATTTTTCGCTGAGTGATTAAAATTTGAATTAAGGAACAGCTATTTTCTTTAAACTTGCATAACTCAGCGAAAAATTATCGTATCAAGCTCCGTAAAAAAGCATTTTAAAGACAATACTCTATACTTTTAGATGCTTTTTGTCCCATGGGGCTGTGACACCTACTTTACGCCACGCGTTGTCGCAAGCTCGAATACTTATTTATCAACTTTGCATGCTCTTTCCTTGTCATTCACCAGTGTAAACAATTTTTGCCTACAAATTCGATATAAATTTCAAAAAGTATGGTTTCAAAGCTTTTAAACCGTTTTTAAAATTTTGTGCTAGAACAATTAGGTGCCGAGATGTTCAATTTTGAATTTGTAACAAGGTCGATTCATCAAGACTTAACGGGTTCGAAGGTGTTGCAATTCGTTTGGTTCTTCCATAACTTCAACAGCCAGATTTATGTTCTCTACATTAATAATTTGCATTATTTTGGGAATTGGAAATTCGTTATTTTCAAAATGTCTCCATTTAAAGGCCAGGAAAGTAAAGACAAAATTCGATTTAAGATCTTCATTCTTCGCAATGAGTATTACGAAATAAAGATACGATTTAGGTTTTAAGATACCGAAATCATTAGCTCAAATTATTGTTGCAATTTTTCCCAATATGATCCGCATAGATTTTGATTGGTCAAAATTGCATCTCTCTCTCTCTCTCTCTCTCTCTCTTTCTATCTCTCTCTCTGTGCGTGCGTGCGTGCGTGCGTGCGTGCGTGTGTGTTCCACAAGGATAAGAACCCCGTGGTTCGTCAACTCCACAATATTTCAAGATTCCAAACCCTCCTTGTGGCGCGCAGGCGCGCGCACGTGTGGTACGCATGGTGTAGGTGCGTGTGTGCGCGCGTGCATGTTGCACATATTAGTAGTGTGTATGTCCTCCTCGTGCGTGGATTACCCCATTTATGCGATCTGGCATACTTCTTATTAGTCTGCACACACACACACACACACACACACACACACACACACACACACACACACACACACACACACACACACACACACACACACACACACACACACACACAGAGGGGGGGGGATGCAATTCTGACCAGTCAAAATCGAATGGTTTTCACGTGGACACAGTACAATTGGACACAGTGCAAATGGACACAAAATAATGTACACGTTTCAAATGGACACAGTTTATTTCGACACAGGAATTTTAGACACAGTAATTTTGTACACAGGGAAAATAAATTCTGGACAAATTACAATTTAAACACGATGAAAATGTATACTGTGCAATTGGACCATATTTTTAAATATAGCCAATAGAAAATGTATAGTAAAATATGTAAAATTGTATTAATAAACGAAAATAAATTTGCAATCTTTCCATTGTTACATCAATAATTTCAAATATGTTTATACCTAGAATTATATCATGGAACAATTATATTCTATTATTGAATTCGATGATGGTTTACAAATGATTCCTACTGCTTTGTTAATAAAAGAAAAAAATTCTGCTTATTGGCCGCAATTTACTTCGCATACAAAATTTGCAAAAGCTGTGGAAAAAAGAATTTCTTCTGAAGAAAATTGGTCTCTATATAACATAAAAAAGATATTAGCTACTGCCAGTAAGTAAACAAATATTATATAATTATATAAATTAATTATAAAAATTATATATAAAAATAAAATGTTACTATTAAGAGGTTGCATTCCCAGATAGCACAGGACGTCCTCAGGATCATCCTGAATATGTCCTGAATATGTCCCGGGATGTCCTGGGATCTTGTCAGAATACAATAGTTGTATTATTGTAAATATTTTATATAAATATTTTATGTATAAATTTGACTTCTAAAGTAAGTTTAGAATGTTAGATTCTGTAATAGTATTAATATAAATTAAAATTTTACTCATGTTTTAAGGACATCCTTAGGATGTCCTAAGGACATATGTATTCTAGCTAAAAACGTTATTCTTAAAATAATGTATAAAGAGCTACAAAATTCATTAGCTACAAAATGTCTGAAGATAAACTTAAATATAATGACTGTATAAATTATACTATAAATACCAGACATTTTAGATAGCATAGAATGTTCCAAGAAAATGATATCCTGAAAGTCCTCAGGACATCCTAAGACAGTCCTTAGGACGTCCTAAGAGAGTCCTTAGGACATCCTACGAAAGTCCTCAGGACATCCTAAAATAGTATTCAGGGACATTCTGGACGTATAGTAATTTTTGAAAAAGACGGGTAAATTAATATAGCAAGTGAGAAATCTTTGAATATATCGTACGTATTTCTAGAATGTATTGCAAAATCAAATGTGTAAAAATGTTGACTTCAAAGTCAGATTGAATGTTTACACTTATTGAAACAATATGGCATATTTAACAATACTAAAAAATTATAAAAGATAACATTAAATAATTTTTTTATTTTATTTTATACAAACGGAGCAAAAACAGTTTTTTTAATAAGTTATTCCACATGCTATTTTACGCGCATATGTAAAAATGATTTAAGAAAACTGTAAAACTTTATATTTATTTATAAAAATATAAGTTAACTATATATGTTTCATCCTTCTGACAACATCTATTGTAATAATCTATAACAAATATGTATGAATAAAGAAGAAATACTCATGGATCATCACGAAGCATTAGGATGCGTATGGTCTTCGAAGTCAAGCAACGTCGGCAACGGTTGATACTTGGGTGGGTGACCGTTTTCTCGGGTACAGAAGTTAAACATGCTTTAACAGGTACAACTGTCGCTGAAACATGTATGAGTCTTCTTCCTCTTACAAAATTATTGTAGAAATAATTTGAACTTTTTGTTAAAGTTTTTTTTCAATTCTCAAAAACTGTTTAAAATACTTAAAAATATTTAAAAATTTTCTAAATTAATCGGAATCTTTTATTTTTTAAATTTTTTGAGAAACGTTTCAATTCTTATAAAAAATCCATACATTTATCAAAAATCCTAAAAAAAATCTAAAAAATCTGACAAAATGTGGTCATTGTTTGCTATTCCTGAAAATGTCCTGAGGAAATCCCCTGGTATCCTCAGGACATCCGGTGGACTGTCCTCAGAATGTCCTGAGGACTAAAAAGTGGCGCTCGTTTGCTATTCCTCAGAATGTCCTGAGGACGTCTCGGAATAGAAGCAGGACGTCCTCAGGATATCCACGAAGTCCGTCCTGGACGTCCTGAGGACGTTCTAAGGACGTCTGTGTGCTATTGAAACCCGCTGTTCAACTGTAAATATCTCTAGATGTTTATACTTTAGTACGGACAGATGTCACTTATGTCACTTTAAAAAGTGACCTTCTGCCACTAATTTCCAGTCAAAAGGCGCCATATTTAATTCAAACAGTGTCTAGAACGAGCAAGTTAAAAATGGACCGCAACAAGTTGTTTTTCCGATGTGTACACTACTTCGATTTGAAAAAAAGTGCAGCTGAAACTCACAGATTGCTTACACAGACTTATGGTAAGTCTGCACCATCCGAAACTATGTGTAGAGATTGGTTTCGACGATTCAAGAATGGCGATTATGATCTTTATGACAAGCAACGACCAGATCAATCAAAAAAATTTGAAGATTCTGAGTTGCAAAGTTTGCTGGATGAAAACTCTTCTCAAACACTTAAAGAATTGGCTCAACAGCTCAATGTTGACAAATCAACAGTATCCCGACGTTTACATGCCATGGGGAAAATACACAAAGAAGGAAAATGGCTGCCACACGAACTGAGCGAGAACGTCATTGCAAATCGACTAAACATCACCATTTCTTTGCTTGCGAGGCACAGAAAAAGTTTCTTGTGGCGTATTGTAACGGGGGATGAAAAATGGACATATTTTAACAATCCTAAACGCAAAAAATCATGGGTTGATCCTGGCCAACCATCAATGTCGATGCCAAAACGGAATATCCATGGTCACAAAGCCATACTGTGCATCTGGTGGGATATAGAGGGTGTAGTGCTATATGAGCTCTTGAAACCCTATCAAACAATTACTGCGAACGTTACCAACAACAACTGAAGCATTTGTACAATAATTTAATGGAAAAAAGGCCGTCAGTAGCATCAAATCGCCGAAAGGTGATTTTGCTTCACGACGACGCTCGACCTTACGTTGCATTGGCGATGAAAGAAACACTGATGGAACTGGAATGGGAGATCCTCCCTCACCCAGCGTATTCTCCGAACCTTGCCCCAAGTGATTATCATTTGTTCCGGTCAATGCAACACGCCTTAGAAGATACACACTTCCGTAATTACGAGGAAGTTCAAAAATGGGTATATGAGTGGATAGCGTCAAAAGACAGGGCATTCTTTCGACGTGGGATTCAGCTTTTGCCTGATAGATGGGAAAAAGTAATAATGGGAAATAGTAACATCCGAGAGAAAATACTTTGATTAGTGTAAGCTTTTTACAAAATAAATGCTTAAAAAACGAAAAAAACAGCATGTTTTAATACAACCACCTAATATAATAAATTTAAAATATTATAAAAACAGTTTTTTACCATTAAATATAATAATAATTATATTTGTTTAGACGCATATAAAAAAGGATTACTGAAATTGAAAAAAGCAGAATTTATATCGGACATAAATTCAGACAGTGATAACTCTGAGGATTTAAAAGGAACTTGGAAAAATAGAGCCAAGAAAATATCAAGCAGTGATGAAAGTGCTACTGATAATGACACAGTTCAGTTACTATTATATTTTAAAATTCCAGATGTAAAAAGAAATATATGTGATGTTCTTGGAAAATTTTAAAAATTAAACGTTGTTTTTTTGAAACTGGTAATGTGTAAATTACAAAATTTTATATAAAATATTTTATCTTTATGTGTGTATAATTGTATTGTAGATGATTATAGTAAAGCACAAAGTAAAATCAAACAAGCACAGATAACGTCTGATTGTCAAAGTGAAATTGATGAGGTTTTGCCATTAAAGAGAACAATCCATAAACCGAAAAAATTAATATACAGCAGCAGTGATGATGAGGACGAGGCTTTATCTGAGAAGCATAAACTTTCGCCACCAAAGATTGTCAGATTAAATGACAAGGCAAATGATGATGAAGCATTACCTTCATCATCACGTAAGTTTGATATATTAATTAGTTATAGTCATTATATATCACTATAATAATATTAACATTTTGGTTAACTATAGAAATAGATAAAGATTTATAATTATGTATATTAATTAAAAATTGCTTTTCTTAATTTTAACATTACAAAATATACAGATCTACTCCTTTGTTTATTTATAGTTTTGACACTAAATGAAAAAGATCAAACAGAGCTCAAGTAAAGACAGAAATAGTAATATTTTACAAGTTAGTCAGTGTTACGTCCAGCCTTATAGGATTTAACTCTTTATTTGGTAGGAAGGATATTTCAGAGAGACCAGGTAAGGCAGGGAAGAACGTAACAAAACGTGTAGAATTCCCGTAGGCACACAGATTAAGAGAGGGTAGGTGCCTCGGGTCGAACGCACTTTTTATGACTCAAAAATACAAGTCAACGTGCCGCTAGGCCCGCTATAACCCGTTTCGAGTCGTACGTCCGTCGGTCCAAGTTTCGAGTCAACGAATTGAATCGCTTTAACTCGGGATTAGACCAGGTGCAGTTTTTGTTCGGAATGAGGCGAGGTCGTTGAAACTTAAATGAATGATAAAGTTGGTGTAAAATTAACAAAGGATTTATTCTAATAACAAATAAAATGAAAATAAAAGAAAAATACAAATAAGTGCTGAAGTCATGGTTTGACAATTTTGTAATAATGGTATATTTGAAATTAAAACGCATAGTGAGTATGCATAGAGTTGTACAAATATTATATAAGTATGTGATGGGCGGAGAAAGGAAAACAAAGAGATTTTTGTTTTTTAATTCTATAATATTAACGGTAAACGCGGAGCAAAGAAATAAACGAAGGGTTTATTAAATAATTACATGGAGAAAACAGAAATGCTTGAAGTTGTAAGAGGATAAAGAAAAGTGGGGGAGAGAGTAGGGGTGGAACATCTTCGGGTTTTGAAGAACTGATCGCGGATAAATAGGAGAAACAGGAGGAACGGGGACGTCTCGAGGATCACACGGGGGTTCCTCGAGATTGTGGCATAGCGTAGGTGTTCGAGACTATAACAATTATTTTAGAGTTTTAACATTTCCTTTTTTATGGGTTCTGTTTTATCCGCGAGTAGTAAGAGCTCCTGACAGTCATCAAGCTCCTGGTAGTTCATTTCTTCGATGCACCGAGTCGCGCGGCGCTGTCACTAGCTCCTCACACGCGCGTTTTTCGTTTGCTCTCATCGCCGGTAACTATGCATCTCGGTAACTATGCAAATAAACATGCCCAAAAAAGGGCACGTCCAAATCCATACCCAAATAAGTCTCGATATCGGTTCCCTACCGCCCCTTTTTTCGCCTCCGATCGTAATTGTTTTACGATGCATAATTCTTCAGTCTCTCGCAGCCCGGCACCGAAATTAGATCGTCCAGCAGATCTCTCCCGTCTTCCGCCGATCCTAGCTGCGGGGATTCACTTCCGCTTCTTCCCTATCAGTCGCGCCGTGATAGTGCGCGTGAATTAATTCTCCCGTCAACCAACGTTGTTTTATTCTTCAGTTTTTTGTATTCGCGTGAATGTGGTGAGTGTATTACGTCCGTGCGAAGATGGCCGTATCTTTCCCGCGAACGTCCTCTGCCTCGCGCACAAGATCTCCGTCGGATCGCGCGCAAGATTTCCGGATTCGCGAGAGTCTCGATCTCGAGGCTCTGCAAGATTTCCGCATCGATTAGGCAGTGTAATATCAGGGCGTATCAAGATATCCGAAACCTTGTAAACGATACGGTTCGCCCCGTGCTCCGAACGTTCATTTGTGAATAAATCATTAATTGTGAGTGACACCAACGTCTCCTTTTTACTCCTATCACCTCCCGTGAACCTACCGCCCTCCTCCTCGCTCACTTCGCGTCTCTATCGGGACGGATCCCGGCATTCCCTTCGTGCGATCGCGTTTACCCTACGCACGCGCGAACAGTAGGAATATCTCGAGGATCGCACGAAGGTTCCTCAAGGTTGTGAGATGGTGTAGGGATATCTGAGGAACGTGTTTATGTCCTTCAGTAATTGGAGGCGAAAGGGAGGGTCGAGAAACACTAAGTTCTTTGAAAGTGGTAGTTGGAGAGGAGAGTCGAGAAACACGAAGTTCTTTGAAAGTGGTAGTTGGAGAGGAGAGTCGAGGAACACGAAGTTCTTCGATGACGATGGTTGATGGTGTTGGGATATCTCGAGGATCGCACGAAGGTTCCTCAAGGTTGTGAGATAGTGTAGGGAACTTGAGATTCGCACACGGGAGCCTCAGGTTCGTGTAAGTGTGTGAGAACTCAAGATTCGCACACGGGAGCCTCAAATTCGTGTGAGTGTGAGGGAATTATTTATAAATAATAGGAGGGTGTCTTAAAAATTTTAAACGGAAGGGAGTAAATGTGTAACGTAAAAACAAAAAAAGAAATTGTGATTGTGGGACTTAGGCTAATATTTCATGTGTCGTACGACAAGTTAATTAGACTTTTTGATTGGCAATAAGATAGAGCATTTCTAGAGACTCGAAAATCTCTCTAGTCTATGACCAATCGAGAACGTTCAAACAGCTTGTCGTACGACACATGAAATATTAGCCTAACTCATTACTGGTTCTCGAATAAATTCGTTGGAATCGAAGGGATTTGACCGGATGGAACGGCACTAAAGTTTACTCGCGCACTGATTCTACATGATTATTTCTGTTAACTGACTCACTTACTAACTCTCTTACTAACTCTCTTACTAGGGGAAAAACTGACTGTTAACTAACTGAACTGAACAACCAACAACTCATTCTCTTACCTCATAAACTGCTGAACTGAACTGACTGACTGACCAACAACTCATTCTCTTACTACATAAACTGAACTTTAACTAACTGTTGACTGCTACTCTTCTTCAAGATTTGGTTTTATATACACTGTCTTACAGAGGGAAGATTGTGGGTGGTTCAAATATTTTAACTGGTAGGACTCTTTTTCAGGATTGTGTGGTGGGTAAATTCTAAGGTTTCTTATTGGAGAAATAGTTTTTCCCTTTTGCCCAATCATACATTGGGTGCGTTTCGGTATTCACTGGCAGTACTGACAGTACTGCGAGTCCGTTCCAATATACATGGAAGTAAGCTTTCAAAGTGTTTTCATGTTCATATGACGTCATAGATTTTGTCGTCACTTCCTACTTTCATTACTGCGGCTCGCGAAGTGAGGCAGTCGCAGTAGAAACGTAGAAACATAGTGGCACTAGAAGAACTTACACTTATTGATGCTGATAACAATAAAGATTATAAAATTATCACAAATAAAAAAAATGCACGGAGAGCAGAACAAGGTATCAATTATAATTAATAATATCTATACATTTGTTCATAGCTGAACTGGTTGTCAAATTTATCTTCTTTCAATAATTACATTTATCAAAAAAAGCAGTTTTGTAACTGTGTAAAATTTTTTTATATAATTAGTTTATACATTTATATTCAACATAAATCAAGAGCAAGAATTAATCATCATATTGAAAAATCTTTCAACAGTTGCAGAACTACTTTTTCTGCTGAACATAGCCGATATCGAGAAAGGAAGATAACCTCAAAACTAGTGCAATCAGTTTTGCTGTAAAAAAACAGATTTCATCTTTTTAGAAATGAGAAAATATTATTGTTACTTTGCATATTATAAATATGGCTTTTGCGACATTTTTATTAGAAGAGGCCAAAAAAGTTACTGTGCAACCTTTTATATACTTACCTTGTAATTCAGCACGGACTATCGATGAACGTAAGTATAATAATAGACAAAATAAGAAACCTTTATAAATTAGCTCCGTGATTGTAAAATTATGTAAGTTTTTTAATGAATTACAGTATATTGGTAGCTTAACTAAGTAGTTTCAAGTATAAAACATTTTTTCTATTGTATGTACATATGTAAAATAAATATTATTAATTTATGTTAAATGGTTTAGCAAATGCAAGTACTAGTGCAACCAGTAATAATACTACACGTAATAACACTACAAATACTAGTACTACCAGTAATAGTACTACAAGTAATAGTACTACACGCAATAGTACTACAAATACTAATATAACCAATAATAGTACAAGTAGTAGTGCAACTAGTAGCAATGACAATGCAGAAAATGTAGAAGGTAAGCTAAACTTGGTACTTACATTAATATAATAATCTAAAGTACAAAGTTTAATAAATCTCTGTAACATTATCGTCAACATATCGTTAATATTATTATGTACATTTTATTTTTTACCAACATAAAGTACAAAGATTCAATAAATTATTATATAATTAATAGTATTATATATATCTCAAATGTTTCTATTATTATAAAATGTTACATAATTACGGTATAATTTGTGACGTGGCGCGCCCGGCGCGCGCGTCACAAGGGCATAAGACCGACCGAGGGGGTCGATCGGGGGCGACTCCTCGCTGAGCCGAGGGGGATACGGCTGTTATTTTATTTTCCGAACCCGGTGGAACGCGTGAATCGTATCTTGAAAACCATGATAGTTGCGTTCATTAAGAAGGATCATCGGGAGTGGGACCTACATCTAGCGGACCTCCGTTTTGCTTATAATACCGCCTTCCACTCGTCATTGGGAACATCCCCAGCGTTTCTAAATCTGGGACGCGAACTGTTACCAAAAGAGTTATTACGCGATCGAGATAAAGATGCTACCGAAGTCGTTCCGGGTGATACCGCTGATTGGTCGCGACGAATGACAACGTTACGGATCATCCGACAATAGGTTACCGAAAATTTAGATGGGGCAAATCAGAGACAGGCACAGAGATATAATTTGCGTAGACGATCTCGCGTATTTAGAGTCGGCGATTTGGTTTTGAGGCGACAACATGTGTTGTCTTCGGCCGCACAGAATATAGCGGCAAAACTGGCACCGAAATTCCAGGGACTCTTAAAAATACGGCGAGTGATCTCCCCGGTAATCTATGAGTTAGAGAACCTAGAGGGATCATCCGTTGGAAAGATCCACATCCAGGACCTTAAGCCTTACGTTGTCCCGGTTTCCGCTTGAATAGAAGTTACCGTCACCATGCTGAACGCCGATACGAGGCGCCTATGGCGTCAATTCTACGCCCGCCACCTAGCCGTGTGGCAGTTCGTCCGTCGGAACGACGAAGGATTCTGGGTGGACTTGAAGGACACGGCGAGGCAGATGCGAGAGGCCCAGTGGACGGACCGGAGGGCCGTAGTGAGGGAGTTTCCCCGGACGAGGGACGAGAGCACGGAGACTCCGGGGCCTGTTGAAATGGACTGGCCAAGACTGGTGGATGTCAGCCCGCCACCTCCGGAAACGAAGCGGCCACGCACCCAGCGGGGGTGCTGGAACTGTGGCTCGGAGATCCACCGGTATACGGAGTGTCGCCTCGCCCGTCGACATTTTGCTTCGGCTGCGGAGAACCGGAGGTCACGGTGCGGACATGCCAGAACTGCGGCCCGATTTATAGGGAGACCCTCCCGTACACCGGCCCACGAGGACAGGGGACCAAGGGACAGGGGCATCGAGAACTAGGAGGCCCTCCCCCTAGCTTTTTCCTTCTTTTCCTTTTTGTTGTTTTTTCGTTGTGTAATACGCCCGGCTGTGCCGCCTCCCTTTTCTTTTTTTTTTTTGTGTTCGTTCCCGGTTACCGAAGCTAAATCTAGTCAAATCTAGTCGCCTTATGTTGTACTGAGGAAACGAGTAAAGATCACATTTTGTATATATTGCTGGAGTCACAACCCGATTCTTCACCCCTTCCTTTTATCGCTATGAGACGCGCGGAGAATGTAAGACCGGTCTATGACGTTTTTGACTGAATTTGGAAACTATACTGTCGAATCTGGGTAAAGTTTGAAAGAGGTTTGACTACTAGAGAAACTTCCTTCTGTTCCTGTTTTAATTATGGTGTCGTTTGACGGAGCAATGCCTCCCGTGGGCTGGGGCCCGGGGGCTGCCAGAGTGGTGGTCAACCTTGACCGCCGGAGCTCAAGACCTTTTTCGGTCCTCCCCAGGAAAGGGGGAGTTGTGACGTGGCGCGTCCGGCGCGCGCGTCACAAGGGCATAAGACCGACCGAGGAGGTCGGTCGGGGGCGACTCCTCGCTGAGCCGAGGGGGATACGGCTGTTATTTTATTTTCTTTTGATTTTTAGCTTCCGCGATACCGTTTTTCGATTGTAGTTGACAATCATTTAAAGTAAAGGCGCCGAGTGTGAGCTCATCTAAAGAGTGTGCCAAGGGCGACGGAGGAGCAGCCGTCGTGGGAATTCTGCTGGGAACAATCGACAGTGGAAGGAGCGCCCCTTAAGGAGTTTCCCCGCCGAGCCATGCGTCGGGTCCCGCAGCGCGTTGCCGTCCCTGAGCCAAGTTGTGATTGACGAGCGGAGAGCCTCGACGGCCTCTCGCCTCGTAGAATAAATCTAAAGTTTCTGCATTCTCTTTGTACCGACCGCGCCGAATTGCAGCACGGGGACACGACGGCTCCCGGCAAGGATCACGCCGTGAGCACGCGTCACCGGACTGCGGACCGAAAGAGCGGCCACAGTCATGTAAACCGCCAGCCACCAAGATCGGATTGGTCGCGGCCTGGCCAGCCGGACCAACCAAAACGGCGGCAAAAGGGATCGCACTTATAAAGCACGTGTTCATCACGGACATTTCGAGAGATGAAGCAGCGCGGCGCTGGATCGAGGATCACGCGAGTCACGTGGATCCATCTATTGGGAATCGAAGAGCGTCCGCGCATGCGCGACGGCTCGAGCCGGCCGGCGCGGGACAGGGGCTTCTCACTGTTCGGTAGACGGTGCGATAAGGCGTATCACAGAGGACCAGCCCCTACTATCGACTTCGGCGGACGAGGATTTTAAGATTTTTGTAAGGCCATCACTCGGCAGCCACGCGGAGTTAGTAAGATTTGGTAAGGCGGTCGAATTTCGTGCGGGACCGGATAAGGGATACCGTTTTGTCGTGTTACCGGTGATCCCGAATCCGATACCGTTTTGCTGTGTTTATTTATTAGTGTGGAGGACTCGAAATACAAAGTAGAGTCTCGTGGCCGCACGAAAGATCGGACCGACCGGCCCGAATATTTAGTTATTAAGTAGGTCCCTCTCGGACAAAGCCGGCACCGACAGTCATTTTGTAATTAATAATTGCGTTCTTTATTACCGCGAATACCGACCTCGAACATATTATAATTGTTGTGATTGACGAGCGGAGAGCCTCGACGGCCTCTCGCCTCGTAGAATAAATCTAAAGTTTCCGCATTCTCTTTGTGCCGACTTCCGGCTTCCGTCTTAACCACATCTCTGTGAATTTATGAAATTTTATTAAGTGGAGTAAGATCCACGATTGTCGTTGACACCGTACTCCTCTATCTTTAACGAAATATATTTTAAATTTAATATTTAATTGACAATTGAGTACCGATTCTTTTCTACGACCTGCCTCGATCCGAGTTCTCCACCCCCCCTGGACACTAAAGAACCACGCCCCTCTACCCCGTCGAGAAAAGAGCCACCGGCATTAGTAACGCTTCCTATCCGACTACCGACTTATCGTTAATTATTGTGTGGCGCGGAAATCCGCGCCTGGCGCCCAGAAAATTAGAGCATTTTGGAGTTACCGTTCCAACAGGCTACCGTTTTCGAAAGTTACCAATTTCGCGAGAAAACGTTACCCGCGAACTGTTAAAGAAATTATTATTGTTAATTGGGCGTAGCCCCTCGGACCTGGCGATTCCCGACGGAAAGCTACGTCGCAAATTACATAATCAAAAATTATTAAATTAGTTGCATAATATTTACAGAAATATATGTTACAGATGTTACAATTTGTTATAGTGTAAATATAGTTATTAATAAACAGTTTTATTTATAATATTTACTAAAGTAGTTATTGTTACTAAATTAATTATTATATAAATTTATGTACATAATTACAACTGGATTTTTTATGTTAATGACTACAATATAAAACTGTTTTTGTAACATCCGTTATTTGTGCTTACTTAAATAACGAACTTTTGATTGTTACGGGCACTCATTTGGGGTAAAGATGAGACTTTATTACTCATAAATTTATATGGGGAATATAAATAGGAGTTCTACAGTAATGTACTGTAAAGCAGAACTGGGAAAAAATTGCAAGGCTAATGCAGGATAAAGGTTATGATGTAACAGGTGTAAAATGCTGCACGAAATTTCAGACTTTAAAACGTACATACAAAGTCGTTCTAGATCACAATAAGAAAAGTGGTAATAATTACAGGAAATGGGAATATTATAAGGTGTTATATATTTTTAATAACTTATTTTTTTATAAATCTTTTATGCTCGCTATATATATTGTATTTTCTTAAAAAGTGTTATAGACATTATTTTAAAAATAAAAATGTAAAATGAAATTAACATTTTTTCCTTTTTTACTTTAGGTTATGCACAAGTTATTGCGGATACGCCATGGGTGCAACCATTAGCAGTAGCTGGATCTCAAATTCAAGAAATTGATGACGAAAACAATGTCGCGATTTTAGGAAATTTTAAAGAAAAAAAGGACGATCCACGAGAAACATGTAAAATTAAATTTATGTTATATACATTTATGAAGTGAATTTATTATAGCATTATATATGAGCATTTTATAATTTTATAATTTTAATTTTAGGTATTAAGAAAAAAAAATTAAACACATTTATAGAACAATTTGTAACAGATGCTAAGGAAGAAAGAAAGAAGAGAGCAGAAATTAGAGAGAACCGGCATAATGAGAAAATGAATGCGTTTAAGCGCATTGAAAATTTAATGGAAACTTTCCTACAAAAAAAGTAATTATTAGCTTACAAAGTAAAAAATGAATACATGTGTTTACTTTATATTAAGTTTTTGATTTAAAATGTTACATGTGATACTAAGATTATTAAGTTTTGATTTAAAATATTACATGTGATACTAAAATATTAATTTAAATTTTTATAATTATATTTTATTTTTTAAATAACAATTTAATACAATTTATATTGATACAAAAAAATAACTGCTTTAAAAGAAGAAATAGGCACATATTTTTAGTTAATATTATTAAGTTTTAGAGAATACGTTGCATGTGATACTACAATAGTTATTCAAGTTTTCCAAATTATTTTTTTTAAATAAAAATTTGACATAATTTTGAGTTATAAATTTAGGAAATATTAAACAAAAATTATATTTTTGTGTTTAGCATAGATATGATTGTGATAAGTATTTTTTGTTTATATAATACTGATTGTGTCAAAGTATTTTTTGTTTATATAATACATAATATATGTAATAATATAAGGATATATTTAAATATATTAAAAAGAAATTAAACAATTTTTATGTTTAATTTATGCAGGTATAACTGTAATAAAATAATATCAAACATACAAAAATAAATAATTTTTCTTTATATTTTTTATTGACAATTATTTTGTAATAAATACATAATAGCGTTTCTCTTATCCTGGCCTTCTCTTTGCCCATCATCGTTTGCTAACTCTGGTTGTGCAACGTTTTGTTCATTAATAATAATGGGAATATCTACGAAATCATTTTTTAATAAACAGATATTGTGGAGAATACAACAAGCTACAATGTATTTCGGGATTAAATCTGTTCTTTGCATAGGAAGAGTATCCAAAATACTCCGAAATCGACCTTTTAACAAAGCTAATGATCGTTCTACAATCATTCTTGCAGCAGACAAACGTTTATTAAAATTAATTTGTCTTTCAGTTAAGTGACCGTTGTCTTTGAATGGAACCATAACATGTTTAGAAAGACAATATGCTGCATCACCTAGTAAGTGACTGTCATTAGGAAAATTTTCATTTCTAAACATGCTTTTGACATTTGACAATCGAAAAACACGCATGTCGTGCACGGATCCAACTTGTCCCGTGTAACAATGAATAAAACGTAGTTGTTCATCACAAATAACCTAAAACAAATTATTGTATACAAATATATGCACTTCACACTTTTTTTAATAAATTATTCTTTTCTTAATAAACAATTTAACAATTAAATCATATGTATGTCTGTGTTTAATTTGAAGATAAACTAGAAACAAATGTATAATTTAACATTTAACTACTATTACTTTGCTTACTAAAAGTTGGAAAAATCAATCTTTAGTAGTGAAACATATACGAATTCCTAAATACAAAACTATAATGAACTATAAATATAAATATAACTTATTAAAAAATTAATAACAATAACAACTCTTACTTGTAATTGAATAGAATGGAATCCCTTTCTATTCACGTATAATTCACTGTTACATTTTGGCGCAGTAATTTTTATGTGTGTGCCATCTACTGCACCAATTACATCTGGAAAACCGTAACGATGTTCTATAATTTCTATTATTTGTATAGCTTCTTGTCTACTCGGCCATTTAATAAATGTTCCAACTTTTGCATATAATGCGTTAACAACTCTTCGCACACTTCTCCATGCAGTGCCTTTTCCGACATTAAACCTGTCTGCAACACAACTAAATAATTTATTTATTAAATGTAGTACATTTTTTCACTATAATTAAATAATAATTAATTCTAATTAATTAAATCATTAATATGTATAATGTTTACCTATAAAAATTTGGTATAGCCAACATCCATATCGCAATCAGTAATTGTTTTTCAGGTGTAATTGATTGTCTGCCAATCTTTCACTTTGTTTACTCAGTTGCTCTTTTAATAATTCCAATAAAAAATGGAAAGTATGCCACTTCATTCTAAAACAATTAATAAGTACATAACATTCTGGCTAGCGAGAAAATCTAGAGCATAAAATCGAAACAATATTGTGCTTGTTTGAAAATATCATCGGCTCAGAAAACTTGTTCACTTTGTGCAAAAGCACAAACATTAAATTTTTCCAACATTTTTTGTTATTTACTTACCGAAAATGCATTTGAAACTCTTCGTTTGTATATTTAGCTACGATGTTTTCAACATAATTTTCGCAACGAGCATGCGATGTTACATTTGGTTTATAAAGAATTAATAACAATAAATCTTCATCATCTGACGACTCATCTTCTGAAGATTCTACCAAATATTTTGAAAATTCTGATAATAACAAAATTTTTCGATCCATTTTTGTGTATTACAGCCAACTACAGCTGACCACAGCACTGCGTATATTGTTCCGTTATTACAGTATAAAAGTAACAGCAGTAATATTGAAACGATCTTGCAGTTCTACTTCATGACGTCACAGCATCAGTACTGCCAGTGAATATCGAAACGCACCCATTGAGTAATTCGTCGAAAGTTTCTCTGTTTCCTCCCACATTCTTTCAATTTTATCAAAGGGATCCGACTTATCGCGTAGGTTATCTTCCCTTTGGGTTTAAATGATAAATCATTTCTTATCGTGCTAGACGTCCCACACAGCACGGGGAGCTCCCGGGGAGCTCCCGAGGAGCTTACAAAATTTTTCATAAGCTTCATTTAAGCTTCCAAAAAATTCGCACGGAGCTCCCTGGGAGCTGCTATGTCCGCTTTTGAGAGCTCCTTGAGAGCTTCATTTAAGCTTGCAGAGAGTTTATAAATCATGTTTTAAGAGCTCCCTGCTAGCTTCAAAGTAATTCTCGGGAAATTTCTATGTAAGCTTCCCGGGAGCTCTTATGTTCGCTTTTGGGAGCTCCCTGAGAGCTTAGATGAAGCTATCAGGGAGCTTATATAGAAGCTTCACGGGAATTATTCTGAAGCTCACAGGGAGTTCTTAAAACATTATTTTTGAACTCCCTGCAAGCTTAAATAAAGCTCTCAGAGAGCTCTCAAAAGCGGACATAGGAGCTGCCGGAAAAAATTTTATTTTTATATTTTCTCAATTTTCGGAAGCTCTCTCTGAGTTGCGAAGGCCCACGAAGTCTCTTCGTGTAACAAAAACAATATATACTACACTTTGCTGCTAGTGAAGTACTAACTGCTAGGTAAGCCGTGAGTGATGGTTTTCTTTTATATATAAGCTTTTGGAGTAAATTTTCTCACGAGAAGGAAGAGCGCTGTGCCTTCGCCTAGTGGCGATCTTGCGAACTACTCGCGGCTATATGACTATACATGCAGTACATTAATTTACCCGATATGTTCAATCTCTGGGAGTTTGTTTTGTCAAATTTTGTAAACTTCTTGAAAACTCAGCAAAACGAACTCCCTAAGAGCTTGTTTTGTCGAATTTTGTGAACTTCTCGGGAGTTCAGCAAAATGAACTCCCTGGGAGCTTGTTTTATCGAATTTTGTAAGCTCCTCGGGAGCTCAGTAAAATGAACTCCCTGGGAGCTTGTTTTGTCGAATTTTGTAAGCTCCCCGGGAGCTCAGCAAAATGAACTCCCTGGAAGCTTGTTTTGTCGAATTTTGTAAGGTTCTCGGAAACTCAGCAAAACGAACTCTCTGAGATCTTGTTTTGTCGAATTTTGCAAGCTTCTCGGGAGCTCAGTAAAATGAACTCCCTGGGAGCTTATTTTGTCGAATTTTGTAAGGTTCTCGGAAACTCAGCAAAACGAACTCCCTGGGAGCTTGTTTTGTCAAATTTTGTAAGGTTCTCGGAAACTCAGCAAAACGAACTCCCTGGAAGCTTGTTTTGTCGAATTTTGTAAGACCCTCGGGAGCTCAGCAAAATGAACTCCTTGGGAGCTTGTTTTGTCGAATTTTGTGAGCTCCCAAAGAGCTCAGCAAAATGAACTCCTTGGGAGCTTGTTTTGTCGAATTTTGTAGGCTCCTCGGGAGCTCAGCAAAATGAACTCCCTGGGAGCTTAATCGGAGCTTTGTGCTGTAAGGAGTGTTACGGTATAGTTTGCAGATGGAAGAAACGGTTATTTATTTTTTGCTTATGTTTTGATACTTTAGTGCTCATTTTTGTGAGAAAACGTGAAACTTTGCTTAGATCCCATGTTTGTTTTGAATTTCTATCTTCAGAATTTATTATTTGTTGACTCAATATTCAAAAGGAGTCGAAATTATCTTGGTCGTTTCGTCCATCCATGTTTGTCATCACGTTTCTAACAGACTAATCCTAAACGCATAAAAAATTATCGGAGACCGTTGAAACGGAATTTCTTTTGTAAATTATTTGTTTCTCTGAAGAAGAGAAATTGTGGAGTCTGCCGGACGTAACATCAGAGTAGATAAATAAACAATAAATGAACTCTATATCATTTAAGCATAGTAGTTTAATTTATCACTTGTAAAACATTAATTTTATCTCATTTTTCGTGTAATGAATAAATAAAATTACGTGAAATTCTATTTTGACATTAAATGACACAAAATCACATGTTGCACTGATAATCTTGCTGACTTTTCCAATTGATATAAAACGAATGTGTCTAGCTATTTTTACAATAATATTTATTGAATAATTTTGAACGGCACCATAAATAAGATATTACATGAAACTCTATTTTGATATTAAATGACGCAAAATCACATGTTGCGCCAATAATCTTTTCGATATTTCCAATTTATATACATATATAAAGTAAATCCTATTTACATGTGTTTAACGGTTTCTAACGGATAAACAAAGTATGAAAAGAAAGAGAAAGTTTTAAATACATACAATTTTGTAAAAATTATTTCTAATAAAAAAAAAGATAACACGAGTGCAAGAGAAAGAACGCCAACGTCAGGTTCTCTTATCAAGAAACCAGAAAAGGTATTTTCTTTAAAATTAAAATTATTGTTAACAAATTTTAATTTAATTGTTTAAAAAAATAAAACTAACAACTGACAATGAGGTAAAGGTAGAGGAATGGAAAATGGAAAACTACGAACCTATTGATGGAGTACGACCATCGATTATCCGGAAACAAATTACTCATAAAGAGTATTTGTGTAAAAATATTGGAAAGATGTTAGACGAAAATTATATATCCTTGGCGCCGCCAGTGTATGAAGTATTATCGTCCTGGAAGATTTTTAAGTCACCTTAAGAATATTAGATCTCATGCTTTCCGGAGTTATTTAAATGAAAACAAAGGATTCAAGTGGTAGAATGCTTTTTATGCAACAAAAAACTCACGTGGATGCGACCGGCCAAAGATTGTCGAGATTGTGTGGAAGAATTTTATTTAAAGATAAAATTGTTAAGGAGCTAGACGATTTGAAAAGCGCCGAAATATTTGGACCAATTCATAGTTATGAGTAGACTAATGTTAGTGCAATAAAAAAGATAAATTGAAAAATTATAAATTATAAATTTTTAGTGGTTGATTAAATACATCTTTAACATAAAATATACATGTTACTACCTTATAATATCTATGACCATTCTATTCGGCTTGTCTTATTAAAATACATAACTCTATTTTGTTCGCATATGACAATATATACATATATATATATATCCATTTCTGCTTTATATTGTGTAATACGTTGAGTATTATGTAATTAATGGCGAATTCGGTTCGGTGCACCAGTGCGCATTAGTGCGCCCTCGTTCAGTGTTTCGTAATCGGTTGCCTTGTATTTAGAATGGCAAAAACTAAACTGCACTAAACGAGGATGCACTCAGTGCGCACTGGTGCACCCAACCGAATTCGCCATAAGATTAATCCGTTTTTATGTTCTAATATAAAAATATATGCAGGAGAGGCAATTATTAAATGTGACGCGACTAAAGAAATAATGCAACTTCTAGCGCGGCGCCTGTAGCATGAGATTATTATTTCGTTTTGCCATCGAGAATGATGGAACCCATATATTATTATAAATGGATGGATTTGGCTTTTAATGCTCTTTAATTTTTGTTCTTACAAAAATTTCAAAATGTCGAAAAAAAGGGGTAAGGGTGGTATAAATTAAAAAGTTTGAAATTCTTGAAAAATCTAAATATACTATTGTAAAGAATATAAATTGCCATAAAACTTTTGTATAAAACATTTTTTCATGAACCTTATATTTTCAAAGATATTTGCCAAAAACAAAAAAAATGTGTTATTTTCAAGGGGTGGTTTCAACCCCTAAACGTCGAGATACGCCGCTAACAAAATATGAGTTTAATATTTTGTCATGTTCTACAACATCCAAAGCTCATTAAAATCGGTGAGGGACTGTCCGTTCTCTTGTAAGACCACTTTCTAATAAGACACCTTGTGCACATCTTGTTGACAAGTATCTAGGGCAGAATTTTATTGCGGTCCCTTCCCTCTCCCTCTCCAAACAGACCCCTGATGCGGACCGGTTCTTTCCCGCCTCCGTCATCCCCGCGCCACCAAAAATCCTCCGCGCTTCCGCATCCCGTTTGGAACCCCATGGATTAGAACCGGCCCTATACATACACCTACTGCCGCCGGTATAGAGAAAGCCATGAATGATCGTAAAGCTGCTCGTCGTCAATCGGAAGAGGATGG
Source organism: Monomorium pharaonis (assembly GCF_013373865.1). Lineage (NCBI taxonomy): Eukaryota > Metazoa > Arthropoda > Insecta > Hymenoptera > Formicidae > Monomorium > Monomorium pharaonis. The sequence goes on along the minus strand of NC_050472.1, from coordinate 10,270,166 downwards.
ATGGTCACGTAGAGGGTCACGGACTGTATCTCGCGCCGTATAAGAAACACGGTGGTGGAATATCGAGTGGATGTAAGAAGAGTAAAAAAAAAACGGAGTGAAATATTAACGACGCTCGATTTGCTCGTATCCGACGAACGAGCAATTGACCCGAGCGGCGAAACGCGCGCGTATTCCGTAAGAAAAGTGTTTACGCGCGACACTTTATAAGCGAAAGCCGACGAAAGCGCGACGCGTGGAGTGCGGCATCATAAATCTCGACGACGAGAAAAGTTCGGGAACGCATTGGGTCGGTTACGCGAAGAAGAGGAATCGAGCTGTATATTTCGATAGTTTTGGAAATCTTCGACCCCCGCGAGAAATCGTGCGGTATCTCGGTGAGAACGTTGACGTGACGTAATAAAAATATGAAATTACCCGAGGTCGAATTATGGGACGGTGTACTCGTAGAAAACTATCTCGACGAATATTGGGATGTCCTCGACGCGGTGTGCGTACGTTCCGAGATCGAGACGTACGTTTCGCTATTCGTACCGCGCACGCGGTTGTGCGTCCGATGTTATCTGACTTTACCGCGCGCGCGACAAACATACTACCGGAGACGGAACCAATATCACTCCGTCGTATCATCCGTCAATGGAGTGCACGAGACGTGCCATTATTGTCACACAATTCTCGTAACAACAAGATCTGCCTGCGAGTGTCAACGATGCGTCTCCACATTTATGGATTTCCGACCGGTATTCGAACGATGCCGACGACGACGGCATAAATTCGAGAGAGAAGTCGTTTGAGAACGTGAGCATTTCATTATATGTATATGTGTCTTATATCTAATGGTTGACTATAAAAAACTCCAATTTCTGTTTATTAACAGTGTTTGTCATCCATCTATCTGAGACACGAGGACCCACATGTACATACACCTCGATCTCGGAGCGTACGCACACCGCTTCGAGGATATTCCCATATCGTCGGAATGGTCCTCTGCGCGCATACCGTCCTATAATTTTAACATACACAATTTTACATACTAAAATACTACATTGCGCACACTTCGCGCGCGCCATTTAGCCTTTTTATAATGAACGTTGCACTTATTCTTTTTCTGTATTTATATTCAGTTTATTTACAAACAATTTTATTCTTAAATGTTTATTATTTATTCTTATTTTTTATTTCTTCTCTCTAAAACTCTCTTGCTCACTTGCCGTGTCTCCTTCTAAGTACTTGCCAAACGTAATCTCTCGCTCTTTCTTTTTCAAACTCTTAATCTATCTATCTACCCTATCTCTTTCCGATCAAACTTCTTTCTTTCTAAAAGATATACCTTTTTTAAATAAAATTTTAAATTAAATTATAAATTATAGTACATTTTCAGGTTATTCTTAATTTCAAACTCCCTTTATTGTCAGTCAATGTATGTTTATAAACTATATATCTACCTATTTCTTTCCTATCCTACTAAAGAAAGAATACAGAAAGATTATATATTGACTCAAAATGTCAAATTCTTAAATACCTAATATTATACTTTATTATTACAGCACATATTATACCTCTTAAATCTCACGCTAATCTCTTTCTCTATCAAATTTCTTTTGTTTCTCAAATACGAGACTGGCAAAAACACACACACACACACACACACTCTCTCTCTCTCTCTCTCTTTCTTTCTCTATTAAAATTTAGGGTAATTATTTACAATTGGTACTTTTTCGAATTTTGATATTTTTTTCAAAAACAGTAAAATTTTTAATTAAATTTTTAATTATATTATATTTTTATGTAGTTTAATATTACTCTCACACACTTTACTTTTTTATTTAATCCCCTTTTCTATCTCTCATGCCCTCTCACTCTCCCTCTGCCTCGCTCCCCCCTCTTTCTTCCCCCCCTCACTTTCTCTTTCTAAACATTTTCCTTTTCTTCTCTCTTTAAAATAAAAATCATCCTGTGTCAAAAACGTAAAATACGCGATCTGTTAAAAGTTTAAAAGATATATTAAAAAGAAATATATATTTATTTAAAAACTAGCCTTTATTTCTTCTTTATGAAACTTCTTTCTCACTCGCTGTATTTCCTTCTAATTACTTGCCAAACGTAATCTCTCGCTCTCTCTCTTTCAAACTCTTTATTTATCTACCTATCTCTTTCCAATCAAACTTCTTTCTTTTTAAAAAAAATATTTTTTTTTTTAATAAAATTTTAAATTAAATTATAAATTATAATACATTTTCAGGTTGTTTCTAATTTCAAACTCCCTCTACTGTCAGTCAATGTACGCTTATATACTATATATCTACCTATTTCTTTCCTATCTTACTAAGGAAAGAATACAGAATGCGTTCCAAATAAGCTTTTGCTAACTATTTTTTTAGTTACAAAGTTGGTAACCCTTTAACTAACTTTGTTTTGTTCCGTTCTGAATCGGTTGATTCAGTTGAATTTATCGTATTTATTAATAAGCAAAAATGAATTGCTGTATTAAACGAAGCTTTTTCAAGTTCAAGTTCAAGTGATGAAAGTGATGGAGAATTAATGGATTTTTATTAATATGATTGAAAATAAAAACCGTTGCACACGTAAAAAACCAAGAGTTGCAAATTTTATTGAAACTGTTGTTTTTATGTATGATAATGAAGAATTTCAAGAATCTTTTAGGAATATAATTATATATAATAGAATATAAAATATTTTACAAAAAAATTGAAAATTAATAAGTAATAAAAATTGTAATTTTTATTATTAGAATAAGACGTTCAACTTTTTTTAATTACCTATTATTGTTATTAAAAGATGATTTAGAGAGTGAAAAAAATTGTGGCAGAATGACTATTTCTGCATAAAAGCAGTTGTACAGCCCTATATGTATTAGGCACATCAGATTTATATAGGTAACTACTTTGGGAGCTTTTCAGCAAGAGATAAATTGACACAGCAATAATTTGGTCCTTGTCTCTCACTGAATATCAAACAAAGACAGAAATACTGCTGTCAATTTGTGTTACTTGCTGGAAAGCTCCCTTTGATAAGGTTTCGTTTAATACAACAATATTCATTTTTGGTTATTAACAAATACGATGAATTCAACTAAATCAACTGATTCATAACGGAACAAAACAAAGTTAGTCTTAAAGGTCTACCAACTTTGTAATTAAAAAAATAGTTAGCGAAAGCTTATTCGGAACGCAGCCACAGAAAGATTATTACACGAAATGTTAAATTCTTATATACTTAATATTATATCTTAT